>NW_022639494.1:1550458-1608637 GCF_010583005.1 Odontomachus brunneus | reverse complement strand
TTTTCTCTCTCTCTCTCTCTCTCTCTCTCTCTCTCTCTCTCTCTCTCTCTGTCTCTCCGTCTCTCTCTCCGTCTCTTTCTCCTGTGCGATTAGATTTTCACGTTAACCTTTGATATTCAGCCCCGCTTAATGAAGTTATCCCAGCGGAACCACTGTCGGTGGGTGTGTTTGTCATTGAGCTGTGCGCGACAAACTTTTCGACCAGGTTTCATCGGGGCCGTGGGACTCTAACGATGAAAAGTTTGCGTAGGATACATTTAAAGACTGTACATAGCTCGTAACTATATGTACCTTTGATCTCCCGGTTCAGTTTCCGCGTTGACCGACAGAAAAGGGCTTACAGTAGCACATACGGGTGTAATTTTCTAGATGTCGCATAACAGCCTTCACGTTGATATCTCGGATCCAGCGAAATATTTCATCGGCTGAAAAACTACAAATATCAGAGAAATCATTTAATCACTTTGAGCAAAATAAATTGGAGACTGAATCTCGTAATTATATTATGTTGCAATTATAACGAATTTCTTATATTTGAAGGAATGTTTTTTGGTAAATTGGCTGCACTGAATGTGACTTCAAAAACTATCCATCATGTTAGTTTGGATAGAGAAAATAAAGGTTTAAGAAAATGCACCTCAGAAAATGCACCTCTCAAAATTTGCTCATTTTCGTGAATTCATAACGCATGAAGCAGACGTGCCAGCAATTTTGAAAAGGTCTACAATTGAAGCTTGAACCTTTGTCTTTATTTGAAGAAGTCGGAAACTTAAAGTGCTACTTCGTCCTGGTTCTCCAATTTTCAAATTTAAATAACAGTTAAATTCAAAATCAGCACCTACGAAAATCCCTTTAATAAAATCTACTGTATCTGTATCTGTAACAAAAATGTAATTAGATTTTCATTCTGCAAAAGCATACAGAATTTTACTTAGTTCTAAGTTGTTTTTGCAACTTCAATCCGCTCCAAGGGTGGTGTATGCGACATGAATGAATGGGAGGTTTTTTTCTATAATTTATATTATTTCTTGAGCCTGTCCCTAACAGGAATTCACCCAGAAATTTCTTGAGTGAGATATAATTTTGCTACCTTGCTGAATAAATTTATGACACTGCTTCAGTGAGAGTGACTTTCCAATGAGAATGGCTTTAAGTTGCTGAAGTTGCATTTTAAATTTCCATCTTTTTAAAATAAAGACAAAGGTTCGAGCTTCAATTTCAGACCTTTTCCAGTACCAGTTGCTGATTTATGTGCTACGAATTTATGAAAATGCGTAAAAAACGCGTTTTTTGAGGCTTACTTGAAAACCTGACATGATAGATAATTATTGTGCTTCCACTTGCATTCAGTGCATCCAATTTATTAAAAAACGATCTTTCATGATAAAAGATCTCGTAACATCGATAATATTATCGATCGAACGATATCTTGTAATGAATTGAATGTATCTCTTGATTGGAGAGCGAGCAACCGTAGGTGCGGTGAATGCAATTTCCGATGTACATATCTTTCGTCGCGTTCCATTGGCTCCCCATTGGTGGCCGCGCATCTAATTTGTTAGATGCAATTAATTACGTCTTACGCGTAATTAACGAGGCGCCTAGCGGTATCATAGCGCCGCTCACCGCTGACCACCGTGGCATTCGGCGTGGTAAGCAGCGGTTATAGCCGCGCGTTTGCGTCATCATCCCAGAAATCTCTCCCGGTTGACCCGAAGAACGATAATCTGCTCATTTCCGAGTTAAAGCGCGTCATGCGTCGTCCTCCCGTGGTATAACACGGTCAACGTTACCAGGAGGCCCATCGCCGACTTCGATCGTTACTTCTTCGACGGGGGATCTGCAAACGCGAGAGAGTAGGATTTATTCCTCTTTCCCGGGATAATACTTTACTCGAGTGCCCTTGCTCTTCTCTTCCTCTTCTTCTCCTCTCCGACGTGTGGGCAACAGGACTCCTCTATCTTCGGAGTTTCTTCCGCTTCTTATTCTCTCTCCTTCACCACTTATCGCTCCCTCTGGGCGACGAAGAAGAATTCGGTGACCGTGAGACTTAATCGCATTACCGTCGAGAGCTGCATCTGCCGCGTCTTCGTACGTAATACTTCACACCAAAAAATGGCCTTGCAGTCACATAGCGAAAATTATCTAGGTACGAAGAATTATCTAAGACGGATAAATGTCTAGAATACGCTGCGATGTCGC
Source organism: Odontomachus brunneus (assembly GCF_010583005.1). Lineage (NCBI taxonomy): Eukaryota > Metazoa > Arthropoda > Insecta > Hymenoptera > Formicidae > Odontomachus > Odontomachus brunneus. The sequence continues at coordinate 1,606,435 of NW_022639494.1, read as the reverse complement.
ATATATTTTATATTTAACCAGTATAAATGACAGAAACAGAATTTACATCCGAATTATTTGTGAAATTTAGCAAGAGAGCCTCTCTCTGCACACATTCAGATTAAAGCTAGTCACACTTCTTATAAAAGTGACAGTGGTAGGAAAAAAGACTAGCGACGAGAGATAAATGAATAAATAATATCGTCTCTCTCCCTCCCCCTCTCTCTCTCTCTTTCTCTCTTTCTCGTAAAGACCAAATCCGATCTCGGTGATATTATTGCGTGCCATTCATTTTAGTTTATATCAAGAGTCGCCTCGTCACATTATTACGTGCATTATTTCTCTGATTATTGTCTCTCGTCGTATATATTCAATTCATAATATATTGCCGTAAATTTAAAGAGAGAAAGAGAGAGGGAGTAGATTTTCATATTATGATATTGGCTAAAATCAGAATTCGCGCGCCAATTGTGACAGTTAAGCACAACACGTGTCGGAGTTATACGAATTAATATGCGAATTGCAACAATGCGAATTTAATGAGATTTATATGAAGCATACCCACGCACCATAATAAACCGACTGCAGCTGTTACATGCAAAAAAGGAAGGGATATTCGCTTCCGGCAAGGCAGGATATTTTACGTTCAGATAGCGAGCTGTTGCCGGCTATGAAATTTCTTACTCTCGCGGCGAACAAACGAGCACGACTGGAAATTCTCTGGTTTTTGCCGGCGTATACGTATGTACGCGCTTGAATTGTTCGTGCAATCGGTACCGCGAGCTAAAACCGAAATCGTAAACCAACAACAACAAAAATGATTTCGCCGTATTATCTCGCGCGCTGGGCGCGCAATACAAAACAAACAGAAAATAATACAGAAAAAAATTGGAAAAGAAGAAAAGGGAATAAATGTTGGATTGTCGTGTAACATGTGCATGCCGTGAAAAAATGCGTGTGCTGTGACTAAATCTGCTTCAAACGGCAGCCCAGCTAGAGACGCAACACTGAATTTTTAATTAACTGTGATATTATTCCCGGCAAAGCTTTCGCTCTTCCCCCTCCTATTTCTTTTTTTTCCTCTTTTTTTAATATGACTCGTTCTCCACGATGAACTCCGTTATCCTCCCTACTTTTCGATGTTGCAGTGCTCCCCCGCGGATATAGCGGCACTTTAATCAAGCGATTCTCATAGAATTTTAAAAACTAATTACGATACAGCTTTCGCGAATGTACTCTCATCTCTCACGAAGTGATCGATATTGTCAGTACGATCAATCACGGCGCGCATAAACGACGCTTTATACATGATAATACATTTTGTGCGCTAATAACGTCGTATATCATAGCAAACGATCAACGGAGGAGCCGTGCAAAGCAGGGAAATCGAGAACTTGGCACACTACATATCTCACAGAGGAAACCTCGAAGGACACCGCTATGCAAATATGACAAGTTTCATTTGTTCCTTTCAGTTATTCCGTTCATTTGTCTTATTCACAGTGCTGTCCGCGTAAATTTACGATGAGAATGTAGATCGCCAAGGCGCGTGCGTCAGGATCGCGGTAATCGATTAATCAGAAACGTCGTTGAATCATTTTTTCATGTTTCTGGGACGCAGAGTTCTTTTCGTTATGTGTCGAAAAATTTCAGTATTATTCTCGTAGTCGTGGAAGATAAACGACCCAAAGGTTGTAATCCCAACAAGCAGCCATACTATTGAGATTACAAGATCTCCATCGGCGCTTGACCTCACTCTTTTGTCTCTCAAAGATTTTAATCAGAAAAGACCGACCCGTTAAAAGAATGTTGAAACTAAAAACTTTAACGACAATGTACTGACATTTTTCTGTAAGGAACACGAAAAGGATAGCATGATTGTGTTAGTGATGATTGTCTCTGCGTTATCGACCTTATTCGAGTTCGTCATCGACTTCAATATCCCTTTAAGGGGATGAATCTTAAATTCAGCATCACCTTAAGTACATAGAGGAAACTTCATTATACGACACATTAACCATTAATGTTCGAAACGGCTGACATTTCGCAGCTAAAAAGACTTGCATGCTCCCCACTTACATGTGGATCTGTGCCAAATAGTTGAAAAGCACTTTCGTGTAAAATACTCGGACGTCTGTTAAACACAATTCCCATTTAAATTCACTAATGCTGGTTGAAAGTGAAGAACATGAGCGAAACGCTCACGAAACAATTCGTGCTTTATGGCTAATCTTACGCCAGATTTCGCGCGTCGCAGGTGTAGGACGGATCGAATATTTCGAAACATTTTTCTCTGTTGCTTCCTCCTGTTATCTTGTGTTAGTTGATTAATCGAGGACATTTATTTTGCGAAACAGAGTAACGGCTATCGGCGAATGCATAGAAAATCTCGGTATTTCATCCAAGAAGAGCTCGTCACACGATCACGTAAAACGCGATGCGATCCTTGTCGCGCGTGGATCAATTTAATTACGGGGCAGTGAGAGACTGTGCTTGCGGTAAACAAAGGGAAAAATTAATCAGCAAATAGTTTCGTAAATCGCGAGCACACTTAGTCTTGACAGCAACCGGCGTCCTTATTAGACGAGACGGAAAAGAGCAATTTATCTTCTTTTCTATGGGCTTTGTTTGTTGAGGCGCAAATATTTTTAAAGACACGTAAGCTATTGATTTTTTAATTAATGCCTTCGTTTTTAATATTTAAGATTTTTAATGTTAAGGTTGGGAACTTGTCGAGCATATTGAGTCTCGCTATTTCCGATGAATATTCGCTGGGCTCATTTTACGTAAGCGCCAAAGATCTTACGGAGGGAGGCGAGAAGCGTGGCGGAATCTTGAAAATTTTCAAGATGCAAATTCCGCGAAACAAAGTTATGCACTTTAAGAATTAAGTAAATGTATGTTTGAATAACGGCCGTTGCGGTCTTTGAACACGTCGAGCTCGTTCAGTGTTAGTAATCCCCGAATAATTGAGTGGAGTCTCGTTCCCGTTTCCTGACTCTCGACATAATCACGACGACCTGGATCAACAATTGGTATTTATTCGGACGTTTCGCTGTTTGCCGTTAGGACCGGGTTGGCCAGGTATAAATACGCCAATACATTTGGAAACACTTTGATTCCCTACATCCCTGCACAATGCTTAATTGCTCACCATGTTCAAACGCATCGTCTTTGCGCGCAAACCAATATGTGTGTCGTATTGACAGGAATCAGCCAAAAGAGAGGTTCGTGATAATTGATTCAACAGCGCAAAGTGTATCATAGCTATACGAATGCTGCTAGAACGTTAGCGAGGAATCAAAAACGACGACGGTTGCCTGATTGATGACTAATTTGTTACATGAATTTTACAATAAAAACATGAAAACTTAACATGAAAACGTTGAAGAGTCACGTGTGAATGTAATATCTGAACAAATCGAAGTTACCACAATGCGTAAAAATTAATCAGAATTCGATCGATATTTGGCCGTTACATGTAAATTCGTAAAAATATCAGCAAATGAATAGATTAACGCGAAAGGAAGGACACTAGAGAATGCGTTGAGTTGGTTTCCTTCAATAGTTCATAAAATTATTATAACTCTCTCGTGGCGGACTGAATTAGCGGAAATTGTCCAAAGCACAGTGCACGTGTAAATTCCCTCGGCTACAATAACGCAGTGTTCTTATTTCTTTGCACATTTTTCAACAGCATACTTTTTCGTTCGTAATTATGACGCAGGTTGCGCATCCGCTTATACGATATTAATTAATGCTCATATAGCTGTACTTCCGCTTGATTTTACGCGCGAAAGTCTCGCTGTTTATTTATGGAGAGTTTACTCAGCCTGGCATGGGTTGTTCTCAGTGTATTTTATAACATCCCATCCGAATAAATATTTCAAACTCCATTATCTTTTATTATAAAAGAGTTCAGAATCAGGAGGACAAATCGTATATATCACATATTAAGCGCGCATACGAGAATTTTATTTAAAAAAAGGATGGACAAAATATGTAGCTCTAATTTGAAAGTAACATATAAATATATATATATATATATATATATATATATATATATATATATATCTGTGTGAGAAGATGTAACTACGAAATTATAAGCTCCGCAAAACATGCAAAGATGGAAAAGCTTTTCTTGAGAAATGTAAGGGAGACGATTCAAAGTCACGGTGAAAATGTAGACACGCTCTAGGCGACGTGAAACGTGAAACCGTGAATTCTGTCTGTAAGTAAGATTAAGTAACGTCAAGTTACTTATAGTTAGTGATGTATGCGAGGGTTTAGCCCTTCTAGAAGACTTTATACAACATTTGGCAATTTCTTACTCCCCCTGTTTCACTCTCTTCCTCTTTCTCCGAGGGTCATAGTTCATTGCTGAGTTCCAAGCTGTATTGTCTCGTCATATTTAATGCATAACCGAAAAGAAAGAAGTAGGTTTTGTATGATATTCTCTTAATTCTTGAAACATTTCAAAGGCAAAAGTCTTTCGAAGACTTTTCACATTCTTCATCTTGCCTGTTTTTTGTTTTCCTCTTCTCTTTTCTTCACACAATGCTTTGTATTCTTGCGTATCGCTTCAGCTGTTTCCTCCTTGACTTAATGACGTCACGATGTGCCAAGACATACCGGTATTAGTACTACGTAAAGTCTTCACGAAGGTGGTATTTTTCACTTGATTTTAATCTCTACGTTTACCTTCTAGCTCGGCTCTGTAAAATCTGTGTCAACCCCACTACACTGACAGCTCCAGTCACTTAGCGTCAACCATTTTGTGCTCTCATCTCGTTGACTTTATTTTATTCTCCTTGCGCGGCCGCCTAATACAATTTGCCGGGCTAACAGCTTCAACGGATGTGCTTTTTGATCTTAAAGACATCATTAAGCGGCCAAGTCTAGGATAATGCGTACCACTTTACGGTCTGCCGCAATCTAAAAACAACTCTCCTTATTTCGGTAATCGATGCACTTCGCACTCTCCCGCTTCGCTCCGCAGTTAGAGCTCGCCAATCGATGGAAAGAGAAAAACACACATACACTATGTCTATTTTCTTTCGGAACTTCTCGTCTTTTCGTTTATTACACACGATTTCGCAATTATCGAGCGGCAATTATCGGATATTAATGTCTTCGAAATGAACTTTTAAATGGCTTAGAAAACAAGTACGCCAACCTTTCCAATCTCAATGCCTTTTAATTTGCTCGAATGTACATAATTCCATCGGCATTATGCTTCTTTTTATTGACGCTGAAGCCTACTAAAACGCAATTAGCAAAGTGACTTCTCTCTCCTAAAACGTTCGTTCAGAAATGCCTTGAAAAATTACCGCGACGAGCTAAGCCCGCAATTTCGTTTCGCGTGATGCGACGAAGACCTTGTCGCGAGACTTTAATTGAAATTTTATGTTTGAGAGAGGGCAACTTCAATCCCTCGAAACAAAGAGGCGATATTATATTCAACTCGCCTCTCTCATCGCGGTTCATTCGCTCCGCTTTGCGCGTAGAGGCGGATAATTAAAATTCGGCGTGTGGATTTTCGCCGACCGACGAGATATTCAGGTTCGCAGCTCGTTATTACGAGACGTCACGGCAAATTATACAATTCATTCTCGAATCATATCTATTGGACATAAGAAAAAGTACAATGTAATCGAGTTTGAAAGTACATTTATGTGAAATTCGCGAATAAAACATCGGAGTTCGGTCACAAAAGCGCGTCACTGCTCAGTTTCTCGTGCATCGCGCGCAAAAACACACGAAAAGAATGTATATTATAGTTTTTTTCATGTAAATCGTTTTTTAATTGAATTATTTCTGTATTTTTTTCTAATAGTGCAGGAATAGAGTCAGATCTATCTTGCTGAGGAACATAGTAAATTTCTTTAACAAATTTTTTAGCAAATTTTTTAACATATTTTAGTTCTCAAAATATAAATGGCACACAAAAATAGAGTGACAGTCGAATCATTAGAAATTGTTAGTTTTTTCCTATAGAGCGAATTTTCCACTTTAAATTGTTTAGTGAAATTATCCCCTAATTCAGAGGAACATATTTACTCCAGTCGATTAAAACTTTTGCTTATATGGAGTCAGAATCAAATCTAGAGTGAGACATTCACTTTTGTAGTTTTGAGTAGCAGTATTTTCACTATCGCCTCAAGTGAAAATACTGTCATTTTTTATTCAAGAAATTTAGATAGTAAGATTATATATTTTCTTGGATGCACATGTGAAATGAAAGGATGATAAATTACTGCAGAATGTCGATATATTCCTCGGTTACAGAGCTCTGTAGCAATTTTTACTGTAAAATTCTCCGTTTTCGATAAAGTTACAAGAAATTTATTCGTGTCTGGGTAGATCGCAAATAAACAGACTTCTGAGCGTCTTTCTATCTAAATATAGAAACATGGTGATGATAGGTTGATATGCATATCTTGCCCTGTGGCGAATTGAAGTTAGTATAAGTGGCACAATAGAAGCAGACCGTGGCTTTATCTTATGTAGTCACCGTATTCGAAATTCCCGACGAATTTCCATAGTAATTGTTGTGCCAGAAACGGACGCGTGGCGCCGCCGGTTCTATTACTTACTGGTTTACTTACACGTCTGTTATACCTAGCCGTGTACGCGCGCGGTACAAACCTCCTCGCGGTTTCACGCATACACATATTAATACCGTGCAAGACTTCTACGTCGTAATTTAACCCACTGACGGTGCAGTTTATCTCTTGGCTAGGTGACGCGACGCGCAACGTGTTACACGCGCTATCGCCATTATTTCCTTAATTAGCACATGATTACGTTTTAACGTCCTTCTGTCCAAATTGCTCTTGTGCGACCTATTTCTCCCGAAATGGCGAGTGTCTGCTGTATTTTTGTTGCCCCGCTCTTTTTGCGCGAGCGAAATTTTGCCTCGTCGCAGTGTGCAAATGTAAATGCAAGAGTGCGCTCGATAGTATAAACTCGCGCTTTTATCCAATTTTACGTTATTCAGATTTAGGAAATAAGTATATATTTTTATTCCAACTCTCTAAAATACGCCCTAATGTAAACAATAATACGGGCTTTTGAGGACTGCCAAGCTAGAAACACACAATACACGCTTCTTCGGATAAAACCAGAATCACACGATGCACTATTTCATGCCTTCTTACATGCATGCTGTTCAATTCAGTTCACTGCGCAAATCGTTATCGTGCATTGGAAGATCTATGCAGTGAACTGAGCTGTCAGCCAGCATACATATCAAAAGGCATGAAATCGTGCATCGTGTGTTTCTGAAGGATCCTATTGACGGGCGTTCCGTTAAAGAGATGCTGAAATGGATAACGAACTCGAAAAATGTCGATAACGTACAGGTTGTCGTCACTAACACGATCATATTATACTTTTCGCATTTTTTGTATGTATAAATCTTATATAAATATGTGCTGCTTTGTTTTATTATACTATCAGGAAACTACGCATATATCGAAATCTTTTGTATACGGTACGTACGAGCTGCAGAATGTTTGTATTAAGTAAAAATTTATGCTAATTAACAGTTCGATATGTTAATTTCAAAACTTTTGCTCGTTCTTGTTACATATTGAGTAACGTCCCAATTCATTATTGCACGTACTTTCAGTGTGTGAGAGCATTTGTAATTCTGCGCTACCAATACGCCGTAAACTTTACAGAGAAAAGTCAGTATTTCATCGGTAATGTATTCAAGTATGGCGTCCCCTTAAACATTCAGTAATTTTAAATTTAGCATCGCGATACATAACGGTGGCGGATGCAATGTGGCAACGGCGATAATGGCACATTGCGCGATAAACGCGCGGAACAATCGCGCTTTTCGACCTCGCGCATAACTTAACTGCAAGTAGCAAACATGTAACGCGCACGGCTACAAATCTCGCGCGGCGCGTGTTCACATCTGTACAATTTCATTCTAAGTTCGGCGACACACCGTAATTCAGCCGACGGGCACTAAAGTTTGTCATCCGATGTACCAGTCGCCATCGGCGTTATTCATTCAATTATCGCGCGATTAAGCGCGACTCTACCGTCGACACTTTGTGTGTGTGTCTCTCTCTCTCTCCCTCTCTCCGTGCAAAAAGTACGACCGTGTTTCTCGGGAACGTGTCGGAAACCAGACATCGTGTCGAAAACGGGCAGTACGAAAATTAAAAATAAGCGGAGTAACGCGCGTAACAAATTTTCTCACGCTCGTGCAAATTTTCCACATTCAGGTGGCGTGCGGATGCAACGCGGTGCAATTCGGTGCACTCATATCTCACGGGATATACGCGTGCATCTCCGCGCAGCGCGGAAAATGTTGCGCGGGGCCGCCGACGTCGACGCCGTTATAGTCAACGTCGCTTTTTATGTTCCCAGGATTTTGTTACGGGTCTGAGTATACTGTCTCGCGGCTCGATAGACGAGAAACTGCGCTGGACGTTTTCTCTTTACGACATCAACGGGGACGGCTGTATCACGAGGGAGGAGATGACCGACATCGTGACTGCCGTGTACGAGCTGATGGGAAAATTCGCTGATCCAAACCTGGACCACGAGGGCGTGCGCGAGAAGGTGGATCGAATGTTTCAGGTGAGAACACGAAAAACGGATCTTTCTACCGTAAGAAAAGCAACAAATTTTTGTTAAATGTGTATTTTTGTTAAATATGATGAGTGTTAATTAGTTGAATATACAGGTACTGAATTCAAGTGTCCAAGCGCGCTCATGCACGAATAGAACTCGTTAAAGTAGAAAAATACTCGTTAGAGTAGAAAAATTTTTTACTAATTTGTAAACTATTATAGTATTTACCAAACAAATTTGATGAAAGGCATTCGACCAATCAATGCGCGCGATGCGGTGGGACGAGCTCTGCAAGCAGCTCTGCAACGTTTACAAATGGAATTATTAACGTATATCTATTTGCGCTCTCAATCTGTGAACAATGTTGGGTATTAATTGATTGAAATTTGATTAAAATAATCTTTGATTAAAATAATCAACTAATCGATAATCGAGATTAATCAGTCTTCATATGTAAAATCGCAAATCCATCGATTGATGAAATTAAGTATTAATCAAATTTTGATATAATCAATTATACACTGATAAATACACTTGTTTGTTTAGTACGCGTTTTCCCGTATGCGTCTATGACGCTCTTTCATCGCTCCTTTGGAAGAATCGAGTATTGTGATCGATTAAAGCGCGGAAAACATGTCTATTTTAACAGTGACGAGATTAATATCGTTACTATGGATCGAGCTGATAGTCGTGATTATTTACAAAATGTTAGATGATTTTTTTATTCAGTTTAACGAGTTTTCCTGCACACGAATGCTTAGACAATTAAATCAAAATATTGTGTACATTAGGAGTAGATTGCGGAATATCTGAATCTTTTTCGAAAATTACACCGCTTCTTTTAAGAATAAAACGCCGCGAACAGTTTATTAAAGGAAACACTATCGAGTCGAAAATGTTAATTGATTTAGCGACTCGGGGGCAAGCACGACAAAGAAATAAATGAATTTTGTACATCCACGAAGTGCGCGATGCTTGTCAATAATTCGTTCACTCCGAGGAAAAGAAACAAGTGTCTGCGGAGAGTACATTCGCGAGACAGGAACGAGCCTTTCTTTTTAGCAGCTGTCACATTGTTAGCTGCGGATGACAATGCCCGCAGTGTGCTCGTTCTCTTCACCTATCTGCACTGCCAGCGGCGAAAAAAGGAGCAAACCGCTTTACAGAGACAATTTGCGCAGATGACGTGTCTTCTATCTGCTCGATACAGGCGCCGCGCGCTTCGTCAGCCCTGTGACGGCTGCAGTTCAAAGAGTTAGAGTTTTTAAAGTACACACGAACTTGACAATCGAATCGTGCGTCAAGTCGACGCAGACACCTACACGGAATAGCTGTCGCAATACTTGGATGAAATATTTGCCCAGAGCGAGTGAGATATCGCAAGTGAAAGTTTCATTATCATTATCAAGAGACAATTCCTCGTCTCCCGCTCGATAAATTTCTATCTCTGGATTTTACCGGACAGAATATCTACGGGCTCGTCCACAATATGGGAAGAGTAAGCTTGACGTGAGTCGAAGTTAAGAAATAAAAAGAAAGGAACCGTGGAGTATAGGCGTAAGTGAGATGAATTATTTGTGCAACTTACGTCAAGCTTACTCGGCGCATTGTAGACGACGCGCTTAGTATTACACGCTGAAATTCTATGAGATAAATTCCGAAAGCCAGTGTTTTATGTGAAAGCAAGGCTTCGGGAAAGAGCGATAACGCGAACGCGCGTAGTCTCTCGCATCACTTCACTCGGACGCTGCAGAGAGAAAGAACGGGAGATGCGTGCTCGCCATCGCATGCACTTTCGACAAATGCTCTTTTGCATGAGCCGACGTTCATCGCGGAGAATACCGACCAAGTTTTCGACTGAAAGCTCGATTTGTAATCTATTATTACCGGCGGGCTCGTTAAGCTGCCACTGGATTCTCCTCCGTTAGATTCTCATCTTCGATTCTGTGTAGCCATGTGAATCCAGTGACGCGCTTTCTGTGTCTTCGCCGACGTCGCAAGGAAACGCAAATTTCAACGGTAAAGGCAACGCGTTTAGAAAGGGTAAATGCCTTGTTTAAAGGTGCCGCTTTTGAAGCATGCACGCCGATATACATGTGGTTGCGTCGGTGGCTCGCGAGAATTCAAGGGAGCAGAGAGAGTAGAGAGAGAGAGAGAGAGAGAAAGGATGAGAGAGAGATGAGATTAGTACAACACGAAGCTTCAACTCGCAGCCACAGTATATGTACGTGCACCTTACGGTTTATATATATACTCAGATAGTTTAAATTCTAATTGCCTGTGGTTTCAATTCCTCAAAGACCCTAAGGGTTTCGCTCAAGGAACCATGCTTGTTCGTCTAACTTGCTGCCGTCAGCGCTACGCAACATACGTTATACCATAAATACGGCACTTAAGTTTTAATTACAGTCTGTTCCTTTTACCTCTAGAGCTCTTGAAAAGATTAATTAATGCCTTATTCTTATTCGCGGGGTAGCCGGAAAACGTTTACTCTACATTAGCAGATTACCCCGAGAGAAGAGGGGAAGACATCTTGTGATTAAACCGTGTAATTGACGATGTAAGAGCGGAGAATGTAAGATTCCCCCATGTATCTAACCCGACCAGAAGCGAAATTGCGCAAACGAAAATCTCTCGAAAGATCTCTCGAGGAAAGAAGAAGATTCGTTTATTTTGCACGTGTTCTTCGCGAAAAGAGAAGTTTGTCACGTATACAGTTGCCATCACTGTGTCTATTCTCTGACAAGAGACCCAACCTATCATTGCTTTGAAACACACGGAAAAATATAATAAAAGAAATAAAAAGAAATAACGAAAAATTTGAAGATTAATATAATTAAAGAATAAGATATCTTATTTTTAAATTTTAGCAATAAAAACATTTACATTTCAAAAAGTACTTTATCGATTCTGATAGAGAAAATTATAAAAGCGATTACTGATAGGTTGCGGTATTTTTGTAAGTACGGATTAACCAAACATAATTGACTTGGACAAAATTCTGGTAACTTCAGGCGGAATTTTTGAATCGTTCATATTTCATCTGAAATTTTATAGAACCTTTCCTCCATGTTCTCATTCAGTCATAATTTTTTCCAACAATATAAGGATGTGACGTTGCCGCAACCCGCGAGACTAGTCGAATCGATACAGTCTGTCGTTATTAAACTTCTAGACACAGTTCGATAATAGTAGTGCAAACTATCGGTGGTCGTTCGCCATCCAATTAAATGTTACTCCCAAGTGCTCGCCGGCGCTACTCCGCAGCCGGGCCTTTGATTCGCGCGATGTGTAATTCATCGAGACACGAGCTATCAATTCTGCGCTTCGCCGTAAAGCGAAGCGGCCATGTGAACTACCGGAATTTCTATACGGATGTTACTTGCTACCACAGTTGAACTTTAGCGTCGTGATATCAATACCGCCTGCTACGTGAATGATCCGCGCGCAATATCGCACTATTTGCCAAATCGTCACGCCGCGGCGCGTGCAGAGAATATCAACGGTAATATCGTTACACCGCACTCGCGATGATCAGCTATAAACACCGCTAATTCGAATGCGACCTCCGTTAATACGCACCGAGCGGATAAATCGCGAATAAATCAAACTGAAGGTAAATCGCGGCATGCCGCGCGCGTGGAATTTCGCAGATTGTGCTCCAGCCGCTCAATGCTCTGTTTTGCCGAAAGCTATCGCGCGGTCTACTTAGTCTTTCGGGGAAACGTCTTAGGCATCCTCCTTTTGCGGACATTAGCGTTCGGACACGAAGATGAATCGATCTGACGATCGAGACTCTGACGTGCAAAAACCGCGAAGAAAAATGTGGCGCGAGACAAAATGGATTCTCCGACGGTCTCGCGACCACCGTATGAATATTTTGAAGCTGGCGTGATTAAGGACGAATAAAGGCCTAAGAAAAAATAATACAACAAATAAAATCAGGACGTAAAAATGAGGCGGCGCGTGACAACAATAGAGGACAATGCGTCGCATACAAATAGCGAACCAGAAGGAGAAGACGTGGAATGAGAAAAGTTCTATTTCGCCATTACACGCGATGTTTACGCGCGCAGCATTTTCAATTCGCGACGAGCGCGGCGATGGGAATTGCGGGCGAAATTTGACAAAGAATCCGCAATACGTCCTCTCGACGTAGCAGACGGAGGAACAAACACACAGACGGTGGTAATATGACATATTTACCGTGGCTTCAACTGCACCAACTTCGAGCTTTTCTTGATGATCGAAGTTGCGCGATGTAATATCACGGCTGTATAATTCACACTCGCCAATTTATCTACTCCAATTTATCAGAAGTTACTGTTATCTTCCTCGCCCACCTGCCTTGTTGCATCATGAAGAATATCGACTAATTTCAACTCTCGACATTATCATCGACGTTCATCCGCTGCGCTTTAACTCTCGCTCGGTATCTATCCTCTTTAAAATTCTTCTCCCTTGCCGTTTTCTCTTCTTTCCCTCCCCCGCGTGATTTTGTTTACCGTGCACTTATCTATCATCGATGACGCAGCACGGCGTCGATCAAGCCGCTAAAGCAAAGGAACAAGTGCGCATTAATCAAATGGCTTTTCGTAATTACGTTTAATAACATAGCTGCTTCCTCTAATTACGCGGCGAATTGTGCGAGCCATTCTCGTCATCGTATGATGATCTAATGAGAGCGCTGAAATTGACAGCATACCGTATATATTTCGTACGCGTGTACGTATATAATAAATAATTACACAACATCCCCTTAATGTTCAATAGCATTCTGTGTGTCACTACGGATTAGCCTGCTATCATTTATATTCAAAGACTATAACATTGAGAAATTTACACAAAAAATGCATTACGCAGTTTCTTAACGCTGTAAGATGTATGGTAACTTAAAGGTCGTCTTTGCAGATATTTGTTTGTACAATATAGCCGTTAACGAACTCCCCATAATTTCACAGGACAGAATAATTAATAAACTTCCGGTATAATAAGTAAAACGTGCAGAATATCCAGGTTTCTGTCATTTTTTTTGACCACCCAACTTCGTGAGGTCCTTTCAGGATGACGATAAAGCTACTATTAAAGCTAACCCGGAGCCCCATGAATGCGAACCGCGGATGAAAAATGGACCGGTGGACACTTTATAAACTCCTAACCGCGGTACAATAGCTTTGAAAGCTTACCAAAATCCTCAATGCGCTCGTAGAAAAGCGATGAAAGAATGGCGCCCGTTCTTTTCCTTGTTTTGCATCGAATTCCATCAATATTCTTCTTACATCGTTCCTTTTTTCGATCTAGCGGGCATAATCATATGCACAGTTGTCCAAAGAACACAGCAAGTTTACGCATTCCTCTGTTTATGCAAAGTGCTTTACACCGTTAAAAGGATGCCAAAGTGGATGACGAACTCGAAAAATGTCGATAATGTAGAAAGTAAAAACGACATGTCGTCAAAACAACACGCTAGATAAGCACCAACACGATTACGCTCCAGAACAAATATTTTTATTTTCTATTAGTTGCACCATTTTTTATTAGTTGCGTCTTTTTTATTCATTTTTAAGAATTAAGTTTGTCAATAAAATACCCCTAAAGAGAAGAAAATTGACCACGCTTGACTTCGTGAACGATTGCAGAGAACCTCAATGCTATCTGTGCTTATTAAACCATGCACCAAATTTTCATCTTCATTTTCTTCGAAACGTACTCCATGTAGATCGGATCATGTTTGTGTAACTACGGCCAATTGCTCTCTGTTATCTGCGCGCGTGTGTTCTATATGAAAGTTCATCGCTCACATTGCTGAACAAGTAACAAAATAGCAATTACGAATTAACATCGATTTTTCGCAGCACTCCCTCGCGACGCATGAACGCCTTTGTTTCGATCAAATACTAATTAATCACGAGAAAAGCAGAGGTAACCAGCGTCGGCATACCTGCGTTATTCGTAGCACTAATTAAAAACGAGCTTTGTTCGAGTTCCGTTCGCCCCAGATCACGATTAAATCCGTCCCCATTGTTTCTGGAAACTGCGCGCCAAGCTCGCCGACACTTTTCATTCCGAAGAAATGAGTCGCCATGCCGATTTTTGGCGATACGATCAAATCGTTTCCGCGTTACGTCACGCGCGAACAGCGGAACGAGATATGGAAAATAATGGAAAACGCAAGATACATGATACACCGTGGAATCCGCGGGCTTGTAATCACGGAGATACTTAATTAAAATCCGAAAAATTGCAAGCGAAATGTGTGTAGTGCAGTTAGTAAATAATCAGTCGAGAAAGCAGCGACTCGCGTCAAAGGGGAGAATCACCCCTGAAACATACTCTCTTAAAGTGAATCAGTGGAACATTACTGAAAGCAGTAAATATACACTGATTTGCTGCTATAAGTATAGCACTGAAACTGCTCAGTACTATACTTATAACTGATATCAGTGACTATTCACTGATTCACTTTAAGAGAGTAATTCGGCAGATTCCTCGTAAGCGATATCATTATACAACAGTAATTTCCCTTCGAAACGGAAGGTGGATTAAGACTTGATCTACGCGCGACATAAAATTCCATTATTGTTGACTCTCACAAAATCCTGCACGCATTCCTGGGGTGTGATGATTTCCGACTACATAATTACAAGACTATAATAATGCAGCGCAGCTTGTAGTGAGCTGTGATACCAATTAATCCCATCCAACGGTACACGACAACGAACCCCGCCTACGGGGGGCGGGAGTTTGCACACCGACAACTGGCTTTGTGTTTCGTATACGGTATAGCCTGTAATAATTTTACTATTCGCACCTGGCGATGGCCGATTTACCATCGTGCAATCTGGATTTCCGTACACGCGCCCAACACGACGCGGAACGCCGTGCCGCACCTCGTCTCGCCTTTCGCTCGTGTTTATTCCGTAAATTAGCTCGATCCGCCGGATTGTCATGAATCGCAGATAATTAACGCCCGATAATAGCCGTTCTTCTCTATCCCAGTATAGGTCTATCCCGAATATAGCGCTGTCGATCGAGCTATATATTTACGAGCGTATATTTCTTCGTACAATATTGTGTATAATGACGGTGGAAAAATAAGGAGAATTTTCTTTCTCTTTTTTTTTTTTAATAAAAGAGTCTCTGTCGATTATTGTCAGAAGCGAACGAGAGAAATAATATTCAGTCGAGGAATTTCGCAAGAATGATTTGCCGTCGGGGAGAAACGCGAGATATCACGATAAACTATATATTACAGCCAAGGTGCGACACGTTGGAGGCAGATAGATCGATGGTGAGACACCCAATAGCCGGTCCGTCCGTGGCTGACCAGTTCTACTTTAAGTAACGCATACATGTGCATAGACGTGTACCGTCGTATAAACGCGGAAGTGTGCGAGCGTCTGCAGGTTTTTGCTCGTAGAACACCGTCTTGGGATGTACGTCAGCGCTCTTCCAATCTGGGTCAGCGTGGTGCTTGTTTTTTTCTCCGTGCGCTTAAGCTTCATAGTAATTCCATTCATTCGTAGTTCATTCAATCATGTTAAAGTTACGAGATATGAGGTTCCGCGTATCCGCGAGCAGCCGTAACGTGAAACAAAGAGAGATTTACGGAGCGGATTTTAACGGTGTGTACTTTCCTATGGAAAGTTTATATAATACCATTATAGAGAGAGAGAGAGAGAGAGAGAGAGAGAGAGAGAGAGAGAGAGAGAGAGCACTCTACATAATACCGACTTTTTAAAGTAATACAATGCTCTATTATGGTTCATGGGGATATAAAAGCAGTTTACGGTTTATAGTTGCGTTACAATGCAGCGCGGAGTTCGCGTTATTATTCTTCTTAAACGTTGTAGATATTTTGCATCGTGTCGCGGCGCAGAGACAACCAATCATCATGTCTTTCTCAGGAAGGGACTGGAAACAATATAGGCTACGCGAGATATGCTTGTATCGATCGCACATGCGTTCAACGTAGAATTACTTGATCTATAAGTGAAATTTCTTTAATAAATTTCTTGATCTATAAAGAAACTTTTTTTATAAATTAAATCTCAACAACGCGGGCTCGCTGCATGACGGAACTATTATCGTCGTTTGAATCTTTAATATGTAACAAATGCAGCGCAAAGGGAGCTTTTAAACAAATGGATTTTACTTGTTCCAGAAAATGGATGGCAACAGGGACGGCGTGGTAACGCTGTCCGAGTTTCTGGAGGCTTGTCGAGCAGATCCCGACATCTCGACTAGCATGGCAGCTCTGGACACTGCCTTCTGACACTCATCGCACCCGCGATACTCACCGTGGACCTGAAGGGATCACTCGATTAGAAAGAAAAGAAAAATACAAATCGCTCAATGTTGTACCTTAACTCCCTGGACCAGAGGAGGGGAACTCCTCAAGGGTGTGTCCCGTCGTCCTGGAATAGCCGATACGCGATTTCTCAGAGTCGATTGCCTCGAGAGACGACGCCGCGTCGCTTTGCGCGTACTAGCTCAACAAAACGTACTCAGTGGAATTTCTAGATTCGCGAGAAAGAAGCTATTTAAGAAGAAGAGCAAGAGGAGGAACAAGGAACAAACGGGATAATATTGAGCTTGAGATTTCTGCGACTTATAGATGTAGGTAAAGGGGGTAACGGAAATTATTGTTTTGCGACAGCGATGCAAATTTCAGCGAATGTTGAATTGGGTGTTAGTTCAGAATTGTGTTTGTACAATCTCGTAGGCATTCACGCGAGGAGATAAGCGGAGAAGCGGACTGTGACAGCGAAGTAATAAGCATGTAGCAACGATGATAAGATAATTTTGGTGTTTCGTTTGTGTGAAGAGTCGACATTCACTGACAGTTCCAGTTGGATCGATACGGATACGATCGCGAGCTATTCTGATTGCTTTACAGTCGCCATAAGAAGCCGACGCCTTAATATATTTCACGTGTGTGTTCGCGCATTTAGAACAAAGATTTTTCTTCCTATATCCAAAAATATGTTTAATTAGTGGTCTTGCAAAAACTTTGCAAGAGGATCTATTCAAACTCGTACTTCTACTCATGGTTAATTAAATGTTTGCACTCGATATCGTTCAGACAAAAGGCTGCTTTCCGAGATATATGCCCGAATACATCGAAATGCACCAAATGGCTATTTCGGTCTCGATAGCCACGGAATAACCACCGAAATAATTGACGATTATCAGAAAGGCTGACAGAGTCGTATCCATGTCGATCTGCGTTCGGTGAATTACTTTCAATGAATGTCGATTCTTCAAATTCAAAGAGAAAAAAAAGTGTAATGTCAATACTCACGAGCTCGGATTAAACTTTTTTTGTCAAGTCATCGCACTGCTTGAACGTTTTTTTTGTTTTCTTTTGAGAATTTTAAACGAAAGACACGCGTAATCGATTGTTCATCGGCACCGGCTAAAAGCTGCGTTTTAGTCGATATTTTTCGAGACATAACGGAAAAATCACAATTCGCAATTTCGGTCGTGTTTTGCGGCGACCACAGGGCGTATGAATAGTCATAGTACACGTACAATTTGTTATGACAGCGTGCGAGTTCGCGCACGTATTGAACTGCAACATATTGAACCTGCAAGGGACAAGGGTTAAAACGTGAGAACGAGCGTCAACTCACAGATGAGACATACAAAGTTTATCGTGAATCCCGTCGCACAGCTGGACGTGTCAAGCGGGATTTGTTGTTTGTAGTGCATAAGCGTGTAGGTGGTAAGCGATATCAAAATATTTATTTTTGTGACGGGTAAGCGTATTATCGTTGTAAGTTTCTAGATTGTAAAGACTGCGTGCTGCTAAAGAGAGAGGGAGGGAGAGAGAGAGAGAGAGAGAGAGAGAGTCGAATCGAATAGAGGAGAGAAATGATAAAAGATGAGAGAAATATTCGGAGAAAAAAGAGGAAGGGAGCTTCTCTCTATCGATCCGGGATTCGAGTGATCTGTTGCCGAATATAATGTGTAAAAACGCGGAGAGTGTATGTTTTATTGTAAAATCATCCAACGACTCGTGGAGACTGGACCAAAGCTTCCGCGATAGGCGAAGAAGATTTACTTGAGCGAAATATATATTTAATCATTTTCCATCACTGCCTACTTCCGGTTAACTATAAATAAGGAAGAATATAGGGAACGAGATCGGTCGAGACCGATCGACGTTGGAATTGGGAAGCTACAAGGACGAGGATTCGTTTATTTAGATACGAATTTCAAGTATCCTTCCGTTTCACGTGCGTTTCTTGTAATATACACTCGAGATGTAGCGGGTCGCGGACTAATATTCAAATATTCCTCCGAACTTAGAGGGTAAACGGCGGCTAACTCTTTTCAAGAGCAAAGCTGACAAACGGCAACTCCACCCCGGACACGTGATACGTCGTCGAACGTACTGGAGGGATGGTAGAAGCGAACGCATTATAATAAGAGTCAGCGAAGCATACGGAGGAGCTAGATCGCGCACGATGTGTGTGTATGTGTGTATGTGTGAATTAACAAGCGTAAAGATTTCTTCGATTTTTAGCAGCGCCTACACTTAGAGCGTAAGACTTACGTATAAATTGAGATAAACATCGAATGTTGTCTCATATCAACTCGATCACTACCGCATGTCTTTGAAATTACGTAAGTAAATGTATAAAAAAAAAAGACAAAAAACGGGGTAACTGTGTCGTCTAGATATTTTCGAACTGGACCCGGATAATTAGTATTAGATGTGACAAAGGGAAAGGAAGAACAGAGTACTCTTACCCCCATCTCCCACCCTAACGACGTTAGTCGGATCAATAAGCTAAGTTTGATACGTTGTCAGCTTTTTATGCGCTACGATATTAGTTTTAGACTGAAGTTATTATCTGTTAACGCGGGAAGACTAGACTGACGGTAACATTGAGAGTAGTCGAAGTGTCGCAAAGTTCGCAAGGTTCGTAAAACGAGAGCACGCGGGACAATGATTGATGAGCATTCCGTTATGCCTTAACACACCGCGTGTGCTGAATCCGTGTCCTATCTCTTACTGTTAACTATACCCTCTTAACTATACCGACGTACATATTTGCTGTTGCATGCTCTCCTACTCTAAAAAAGGATGCAAAGAGAGAAAAACTATTCCGTGCTCACTTTTACAGCCTCGCGTACTTCTCGCGATTGTTGCCGAGAAACGCAAAATTGTTCGACCTCTCTGTTTTGCGCAGTTAAACGGTCGGGCTGCATGTTACTTTCTTTCGCGAACATCGAGTTAGCTAGAGGAAATCTCGTAAGATCTCAGTAACGTAAGTTCGATTTGTATCGAAGCGAGGGCGCGATTCTATTTTCAATCTCGTCACGCGCCGTCAACGACGCGTACTGAGAGTCGTCTGAAGAGTTAGGAGTGCATTACATTTGTACGTGAGATTATCAATTTTCCATTGTAATTACTACGAGCAAGAGAGAGAGAGAGAGAGAGAGAGTAATACGCAGTGCAACAGCGAATGATTTCAAGCGGTGTCAGCTTCCATTTAACTTCGCAATTATTATGCTGTATTACGAACTACGATCGTACTGCTTCGTTTAGTACGACTGATAGTTTCACATTATTGGACAATAAAAACGTCTCATTGTAACGCGACCAGAACGCTAGGCAAGGACATATAACGATAGTGTCGTTTACATTAAAAACACAATATTAGGATAGCATTTCCTCGTTTCTCAGGATGTACTCGAAACATGGCTGCCTGAAAGTAACCCAATCATCATATTCTGAATGCATAATCAGCGATTCTTCGAAATTAGGCATTAACATTTATTTATGCCCAACGTTAGAATGTTACCAGAACGGCGAAGTGGACATTGATTCTCGATAGGACTCACAAATAGACGCTGGTCGATATTTCTCACGAACTGCGAATTTAACTCGAAAACACAATGCTGGCTTCTACTGTAACTTTCATTATGTTCTCTTAATACGATGTGGCAGCTATTTCGTATTTCGCGCAGCTATAGATACTACAACGTAATAACGGACCTCCGTCGTCCAACTTCCTGCGGACATTTCCACGTATTGGAAACGTGGCGTACTAAATGTATATTTATCGACGTTAATCTCGTACTAATCTCGGACGCGAGCTTTCATTAAGTCACGATGAATTGTAAGTTACGTCCGATAATTTGAACTCTAGGAAGGCCACAGCCGCATATTCTTACCGCGATAGCTAACCGACTGAAAATACTTCCTCGTGCGTTCCTTGCACGTCTGATGCGTTTGCACGTTTCACTCACAATGTGGAGGAGAATTCGGACGGAGGAGGATAAATCAATTTCACTCTGAGAGCAAATCGGCATTTGCTGTCTGTCGAGCTATCTCTCGCTATCTCTCGCAATTCAGAAATTCTGCACAACTCAACGCGGTCATTACGTATGTAATCGGCAGACTTTCGGTTGCATCGTTCTACAAGTTTACGTCGTGCGATTTGCAACGAGAAAAAGATTCTGGAAAAGAAAAAAACGATACGCAAAACAATTTGATCGACACTTCAACATGCGAATATCGTTCGCGCTGTAGCTAATCTAGCTACACGAGGCTACAACGCCACGAGTACTACTATCTTGACCCTTTTAACGTAGAGATACTATACTCGAATAGAATTCAAGAATCTATCTATCAAAACCTATCTCTTCTCTATAGATAGTTGAGTCTTCGCCGAGGATTACTTACGGCGGTATCTATTATAGACATTATAGCTACTGGACAGAGGAAATATACAATGCGACGTGGTGAAAGTGACGCGAAATCGCTTATCGATGGTAATGAACCAAGGCAAAGGAGAGGTGGCATACGCGGTTCACGAGCTGTTGGAAGCTGTATTTAGGAAGAGTTATTTATTAGGTAGAAAACTCGAGAGAGATATCGTGGTCGGGCTGTACGCATATTAGCTGACAGATGGTCCAATCATAGGCTACATATTCATAAGGGGAAAATAAAACGAGAACTTAATGGAATAGCCTAACTGTGTCACGCGAGGCATGAGAAACGGCGTGCGATGAATTATATGTATAAAGTACACGTATAAAGTATGTGTGCCCGACGAAGCGCATAGTCGCATTTACGTAGTCGTGTAAAATTACAAAAGCAAACTTTCGATTATCTGGTTGAGCGTCAATCCGCAGCAACTAATGTAAAGCGTACCTAAACTGGTTGGAATTAACGTTAAAACAATCACGCATTGTTCGGATATCTCCTGGACTTTTATGTTGTTTAGGCTACAAATAGACAGCTCTTTCAGGTTATTACATCGACGAAAGAAAAGTTATCTCCGACAAAATCGTCAATGAACGAGTAAACGGGTGGGCAGTAATATCAGCTTTTTACGATTTATTGCACCCTACGGAAATACTGGATTTTCATGATGTACCATAAAATAGGGTAACTTCGGATGTGTCCGAGGTCATTCACATTGAACGCTTATTGCACGTCAGGGTTGTACGCGTCACAATAAAACGCTGCGCTAATATGTGTCACGCGGTTCCTCAAGCATCGTGCGTTGAACACGACAAAGTTTAATGCGGAGAATACTATATGATGTTAAAAATATGGAGGATTTTAAAAACAGATTAAAAGACAACAAGTAAGAAAATATTCATATATATATTTTCAGTGTAAATCAAGTATGTGTATATATACTTGTGGTAAGACTACGTATCTCATAGCTTTAACGGCTCGCCGACGCCCAGGTGGAAGCAATCTTCTTTGGTAGCGATATCGGAGTTGCGTATATATCACGATCAACGACGCGTACGACGTCTCGCGACGAAGGAAAACTGCGTAGCCGGTAATTCAATGTGTTCTGTTAACAAAGACGGTGTGTTTCCACTCGTGGAAGAGCGCATTAAGGAGTAATCGTTTGGATGTTGATTGTTAAATGTTAGGATAGCTGGATACGACGTTATGTCCTTACAAAACCCGAGCTACATGTTAAGAATCCTCCCTTCGTTACATACGGCTTGCTGCATCTTTTTTCGATTCATCGTTTCGTTTATTTTCGACTTTACTAACTTTGATAATTACTAACACAGTGTCGTTATTCTTTTGGATTTATGTTCATTTATCCACGCGTGTGTCCATTTGTTGCGTGTACTTCGATTCAGTATGATTTTTACGCGCGCAGGTATCGAAAAGGAAAACAGGAAAAAGAACAAACGTGAAATGTTTAGCTTACAGCAACGCAGTCTGCACTGCCGTCGCTTTCTCGCAACGAAAATCGCTTCTCGTTTCGAACGTTTCGTCCCGAATAATGTGGTCGTTCAAATAAAAAAAAATTATATATATATATTATTCAAGATTAATTTAAAAAACAAAAAGAAGAAAACATTCGATGCACATTAAACGGTTTGCGCATCACAACGAATCCTATGTTTAAGAAAATGCTATATTCCGCGTCACATTTAGTTACATTGAAACCTAGTTATCATAGTTATTTTGTTACAATTATTATCGATTATTTATTGTACTATACCTGGAAGTATGTAACTATTTTATAAATAAATAGATAACCAATGTACGTTATTTGTTTCATTGTTACTTCAATTGTGACCTGAAGGCATTCAACAAAACGTTTCCATTAAGATATAAAGTGGTAAAACAGATAAACAAACTTTGATGAAAAAATGCTCTTAAATAATACTAAAAATATCGAAAAATCGATTCATACAAAAAAATTATACAAAAAAGTTAGTATGCCTGCAAATTACATATTTGAAAACTACTAGCAAAATACTTATTTTTCTGCAAAGTTTTCTGTAAAATTTTCAACAAGTATAGCATTCCCTTAAAGAAATATAATTTTTTAATCAAAATCCACATTTACTCCGAAATTGATTGTTTCGTCCTTATTAAAGAATAGTAAGAACAGCATTTCTAGACGATATAATTAAATAAAAAAAAAAAACACCTGAAAATGTCAACACAAAATAAAGCATCATTTTATTTAGATTACTAACACCGATACAATATATCTGATGCAGCTTAATGCTATCTTGAATATCTGATACAGCTTAATGCTATCGCTTAACATAATTTCTTTGAATACTTAACAAATTCTAATGATACTTCAAGGTCACATGAGATGCTGTTGTCACTTTTCGTATAAACTGGTTATATGTAGAAATTGCTGAATTTTGTGCAATACACAGAAATTTGTAGACAAAAGAGGCCAAGAAACATCAACCGTAAAGTTGATATGTAAAAACATTGTCTAAAACTTTTTGAACAATTCTTACTATAAGATTTCTTTAGTTCTTAACTGAGTTAATCAGACCTTCATCAGTCATTCATCAAGCTCCTTTGTCATTTTTTCCATTAACTCCTTAGCTATATAATCCCAATACCGCCTCCGTATTTTATCATACTTTGTTGACAATTGTTTACATAACTGAAACATAAATATATACATCAAGTGTTGCTTAAATTAAATACTATAAAATAAAAAACTAATATTTTTATTTACCTCATAAGTATTATTAACATGATATGGAGCAAATATATATTCCGTGGTATGGCATTCTTGAGAAATATCTATCATGCAAGCTAATAGATGATTAGTACGACATCCATGTTGATACATTTTAAAACATTTAAGTCGTACTTTCTGATTGTAACCCAAACCACTACAATCGTGTAATAATATTCTAAAAAAGCACAATTTGACATTTTATATATGCATATATATGTATATATACATACAAAAGAAAATATATGTCCAAATAACTTTTCCCTTTTCAAAAATTCAATTTTTATAGATGAAATATAATTACCCTCTCAAATAATTCCAAGCACTCTCATTTCCACTTGCCAATTCTATCTTCTCTAGTGCAAAGTCAATCTCTCTATCAACCACTTCTTGCTCGAACTTACTCGTATTACTTATCACAAAGTAACGTTGATTCCAGGCAGAATTATTGCGAACATCATTCTTCAGCAATTGTTCTACGTATTCCAATTCTTTGTCATATAAACTACATGCATAATTACATATTTTTTAATATATATATCAACAGTAAGAATAAATTTACCAAAATCCTTTGAACAAGGATATACTAACTTAAATGTTTGTATACACCACTGACGATGCTGCCAAGCATGGTAATTTTTTGCATCTTTACATAAAATAGTTTCTGTAAATGCTAATTCTTCACTAGGATCTTGCAGCCACTCAACAATAACCTTTCTGTGGTGCCATACTTGATAATTTTTAGAATTGTACTTTATCATTTTGTCTGTATATTTTAATTCATCGTGCAAATCTCTTCCCAGAGCTTGAAGTATCTCTCTTCTGTATTGCCATACAGTATAATTTGCTGGATTAAGCCATGTACAGTCTTCCGTTAAAGCCAATGCACGTTCTGACTTTTCACTTGACTTAAGAATGGCACGGAAATAATCATAGGCATCTTTAACTGAAAACTCATAACATATTAACGAGATAAGAAAACACATTACGTCAGTAAAGCTGCAGTTCATTGAAATATAATCCATCGTAAATATGCTTGCAAAGCATAAAAAATATAAGAGAGTGACCTCGAATATAGTGTATAGAACAAAATTTCACTGAATAATGATATAACAGTTGAGATATGCTTACACTTTTCGGAATATGCGATTGCTACAATAGGATGTGGACCGTCATCCTGAGGTAGAGGAGTCACGTCACTCCACTCATCGCGATTTCTGTACAAAATCCATGGCGTTTCTTCAACACCATCGGCACAGTTCAACTCGTCTTCGGAATTATCCGACATATTCTATTATGATATAATATCGTAAAAAAAACAAAATGCACAAGTTGTTCCCCTTACTAAACTTTATCACTTTTATTATTCGTGCCAAGAGTAGGACTGCCAAGTTCTAGTAGCATCAATCCAGAGAAAAGCCTGAGAGCGGCTATCAGCTTGATTTTGGTGATCAGAGCTAAGCGCATTTTCGAGACGCCATCTAACAAAGTGCGCCTTTACTATGTTTGTTAGGCCAGAGAGAAACCTGAGAGCGGCACCAGTGTTACCAGATGGTTGAAAAATTAGGCGGTAGATGGCATACCAAAAATTAGGCGGTAGATGGCATACCAAAAATTAGGCGGTAGATGGCATACCAGATGGCATACCAAAAAGCGGTAGATTTGAAATTTAAAGCGGTAGATCTTTTATTTCAGAAGTTTCGTAAGATATAAGACATAAAACTGATAGTTAATAAAAAACATATTCTAATTATAAATAAATATAATATAATATAATATAAATACCTAAAACAACTCAATAGTAAATAAAAGAAAAATTATACTTATAAAGTGTACTCATAGTTTTTTTTGTAATCTTTATTTAGTCTCACTAAATATCACAAATTTTGTATAAAACTGGTTAACAGAAAAAATATTCTAATTATAGTAAATATTACGAAAGCCAATGCGTCATAAATTATCTAAAATATCTTGTAAGATAATATACAACCAATAAATTGGTTTTGTGTAACACAGTGTACGCAATTGCAAAGCACCCATTGTACGGAAGTACAACGAGCACGAACCAGGCGCATGTTATGGCTCCTGTCCACAGGACGCGGCAACGCTTACGCGCGGCGGAAGTTCGCGCAATAGCCAATCAATATGTTGTTTTTGCGTGAAAGCTACAAGATTATTACGGAAAATAGCATATTGATTGGCTGTCGCACGAACTTCCGCCGCGCAGCAAACGTTGCCGCGTCCTGTGGGCAGTAGCCATTGGGTGCTTTCCAGTTGCGTACACGTGTTACACAAAACCAGTTTATTGGTTGCATATTATCTTACAAGATATTTTAGATATTTTAGATAATGTGACCAATAAACTGGTTTTGTGTACGTGTGTGTCAAGTATGTTAAGGGACGTCTACATTGGAAGTAAGCAGTAAGAAGTAGAAAGTAAGAATAAGAAATTGACCAATTATAGTTGATTATTCTTCTCACATTCGACTGTGGTTGGTCAATTTCTTACTCTTACTTCCTACTTCTTACTACTTACTTGCAATGTAGACGTCCCTTTAAGCAATTGAAAAGCACTCATTATTATTACAACCGCGAAAATGCGTCTAACAAACGTAGTAAAAGCGCACTTTGTTAGATGGTATCTCGAAAATGTGTCTAGCTCTGGTCATTGAAATCAGGCTGATGGCTGCTCTCATGCTTTTCTCTGCTAAAAGCATTAATCATCAAGTCGGAAGATCTAAGACGCCACCTTCCATCAATTTTAAAAACATAATGTCATATAGCGCCAAATTTGAGATATTTTTAAACGAAAATTAACTTAAAAACTTTAGTAACTCTATTTCGTATTGTCACACTAGAATACAACCAAGATTTATAGTAATAATCGATAAATATAAATTCGTAATATATAGTTATGTTTTTACTGACACTTTAGAAATATTAATTCTAACACAAAGCTCATGAAAAATCTCAATTTAAATTGATTAATAAATAATTAATTAGTAAATATTACGGTGTTATTAATTTTGCAGTAATTTCTGATAGTTTATATATTTTTCCAATTTGACTCACGCGAATCCTAACATTGTGAAAAATAAAGATATATGATTTAGTTAGCTCGACTAATGCAACCAAATCTAAGGTCTTGATTTTAAACTTTCTTTCCTTGATAAAAATGAGCTCAGAATTAAAGACTCAAATATACATTTTTTTCATTTTTCTGTTGAAAAAATTTTAATACAATATTAATACTTAATTCCATATATATAATACCCTATATAACAAATAACTAAAATTCCGTGTAGGTAATGGTTTACAAAAATCTTAATACAGAATTAACATTATAATTAATCTTATTTGTTAAAATTTAAGAGATTTATTGAGTAAATCAAAACAGAACAAAACAAAATAACATTCTTTTAGTCAAGGGTATTTAAATAAAAACGGTCAGTTATATTTTGTAATCTAATGTACTCTACAATAATCTTTTGTTTACAGAACGTGAACTTATTCTGTATAGAAACATTCGTCTCACTCTCTCTCTCATCCTTTCATTTTTATCTTCTCATCGTTCTCATTCATTCACTGGATATACTATCATAGCATTCTACAATAGCAGGATTATAACAATGGAACCGTTAACTATTATTGTATTGTTTTTTGGTACAAATCACTTTATATCGCTAATCATCATCGCAACTATAAGAGGTATCTTGACACTTTGCACCTAATTTTGTAGGCTGTGCTTGCATCAGTTATGTTATGCAAGCGATCAATTGCATACATAATTTGTCAGCAAGTAAAAACTAATTAACTGAATACTTTAAGGTACAGTAGCTGACCATTGTTTGCCATAGACATAAAAATATACAATACTATTGAGTCTTCAACAAAAATTAATTTAAGATTGTGTGTAATGTTTATAATGATTGCTGTTACGCTTAAGACTTTGCAAGAAACAAAATTTAATTTTGCGTGTAATTTAAAATATATAAAATTTTATATATAAAATTCTTACGTTCAACAACATGCAGATATATAATCATATATAATTTTGTATGCTGCATGTATATGAATTTATCTATTGAAACGAGAGGTTTCCGCGACAGAAGGAAATTATTTTTTATATAATACTCTAATTAATTTTCTATCAGATTGTTGGTTATTATCGCTTGCAAAACATTGAAATTTAATTCCGCGTTTACCTGTTTTTTCTTTTTTACATTATATATGCAATATAGCAACGGATGCTTGTACATGTGCACGGAATTTGTGTTTATTTTACAAAGAACGTAAATTACCTAATTACATTTAATTTTTTTCCTCTTTCTTTTCCTTGTCGCTTTCAGATTCTTGTTGCGATTGATTTTGACTGCTTTCTCTTTCCGCAGCCATCTGTAAAATCAACATATTTAAGTAACATTCACTCAACTTGCACAATACAATATATAATCGTACTAATCAAATCAATTTTCATAGTCTAAATACCTTTTTGTATGCCATTTCGAACAGTTTTAAACTGGCTTGTTGAAGTTCGTTTGTTTGCTTCTTTATCTCTTCGGGGTCTCTATCATCCTTCGTAGACAAAGTTTCTCGAAGTTTTGCAATCAATTCTTTAATCTTGTCGCACTACAAAAAAAAGTACAAAAATGTAACATGTACAAAAATGCCGATGAACAATATTAATAACAATTAATAATAATATTACCTCTTCTTGTGGTACTTGCGCTTTGAATTCTTCTAACTTCGACTCTGTGTCATGTATAATTCCTTCCGCTTGATTAATAGCTTCAACTCTATCTCTCTTAACTTTATCTGCCTTCGCGTACTGCTCTGCGTTTTTAACCATATTTTCAATTTCGTCTTTGCTAAGGCCACCACTGGACTGTATAACAACTGTAATGAAAAATGTGTTTTGAAATAACATCGTATGAGAAACAATTTAATGTTAATTACAATGATTAACAATGATTCAGTTAAAAGAATGTCTACACATCTTACTTTATCTTGTAAACTTAAGCGACGAAAAATAAACATCATTATAGCATATAATTACGCTTTCATTAATGTACGTGAGAAATAACATACTTTGTTGCTCTCTGCCAGTTCCCTTATCCCTAGCTGATACATGCACTATACCGTTCGCATCAATGTCGAACGTTACTTCTATTTGCGGTACACCCCTCGGTGCAGGTGGAATACCAACAAGGCTAAATTGTCCTAAGAGTTTATTATCGGTAGCCATTTCTCGTTCGCCTTGATGTACCTTAATCTCCACTTGAGTCTGACCATCTGCCGCCGTAGAGAATACCTGACTCTTTTTTGTAGGTATAGTTGTATTACGAGAGATTAATCTCGTGAATACACCACCGAGAGTCTCGATACCTATACAGCAAGATTAAAAGATTTTTCTTTCCTTTGCTATATATATGACATATACTGCTGTAACTTTATTTAAAAAGTTAGACAGATAGAAACTCAGTAAATCGGTATCTTCATTAATATCAGAGAGAAGATTAGTCTGACACATCAAAGTTTCATATGTATACGTGACAACGGAACAGCTTGAAATATCGTTGACTTACCTAACGATAAAGGCGTAACATCAAGCAACAGAACATCTGTCACATCTCCTGCGAGTACTCCTCCTTGAACCGCAGCGCCAACAGCGACAGCTTCATCTGGATTTACAGCCTTTGACGGCTGTCTACCAAATATTTCTTGAACTGTTTGTTGTACTTTAGGAACTCTGGTCATACCACCGACCAATAGAACTTCTCCAATGTCAGATTTCGAGACCTCAGCATCAGAAAGTGCTTTCTGACATGGCTGAACGGTACGTTTAATCAGATCATTTACGAGATTTTCAAATTTACTTCTGGACAATTTCAAATTTAAATGCTTTGGTCCATTTTGGTCCATAGTAAGGTAGGGTAGATTTATATCTGTCTGAAGTGAACTCGATAGCTCAATCTTAGCCTTCTCCGCTGCTTCTTTTAATCTTTGCATCGCCATTGCGTCTTTAGTTACGTCAATACCTTGCTGTAATGTTTTATTAAGTCGTTAGATACGATGTTATAATGAACCATTGTATTTAGTTGTAACAAAATACGTACTTCCTTTCTGAATTCTGTTACAAGATAATTAACTAAAGCATTATCGAAATCTTCTCCGCCTAAAAATGTATCTCCATTTGTGGATTTCACTTCAAAGACACCTTTCTGAATTTCCAAAATTGAGATATCGAAGGTACCTCCACCCAAGTCATAAACAGCAATACTAAAAAAGAAGAGAATTCTGTCATTTCTGTTGTTTTTCTTCTACAAACTATAAAAAATACATAGCATAAAGTTCAGTGGAGTATTTCAGCACTTTTAACATGTACGTATTTCTAAGAGACGAAAAATACAATCATCATTATATACAAAACAATATTTCTCATATTACATATCAATATAATACATTTCTTACATCTTGTCTTCCTGCTTATCCATGCCATATGCAAGTGCAGCTGCAGTTGGCTCATTAATTACACGAAGTACATTCAGTCCAGCTATCTGACCAGCATCCTTAGTTGCTTGTCGCTGTGAATCGTTAAAATAGGCTGGTACAGTGATAACAGCATTCTTCACAGAAGTGTTTAAGTAAGCTGCAGCGGTTTCCTTCATTTTCATAAGTACAAATGCTCCTATTTGACTAGGAGAGTACATTTTCCCGTCAGCACCCTGTACCCATGCATCTCCATTGGTTGCTTTTACAATTTTATACGACACACTTTTCCTGCAAAAATACATCATGTATATCAATATAAAAATATATGCCTGTGCAATTTTACATAGTAATGAACTATATAAACATTAATATGATACACACATATCCTTTTTTACTTCAGGATCTTCAAATCTGCGTCCAATCAATCGTTTTGTTGCGTAAAATGTATTGGCAGGATTCGTGACTGCTTGTCGCTTTGCAGGCATGCCAACTAAACGCTCGTCATCTGGAGAAAAACAATTATTTGTTAACTTCAAAATCTCTGAATGATCATTACTGAATTAATAAAACTTATGACAAAATATATAATAGAGTGCAAAGATTTGCAAATAGGTTGGAGTGTAGCAATGATACTAAGAATGATTCAGCAATTACCTTTTGTAAAAGCAACATAAGATGGAGTAGTTCTCGAGCCTTCAGCATTTTCTATAACTTTAGCTTGTTTACCTTCCATCACTGCTACACAAGAGAAAGTGGTTCCAAGATCGATACCAATCACTGCACCTTTTACACCTTCAGATCTACAAAAGATAATTTATTTTTAAATTATTTCAAATTAAATATATATATATATACATTTATATATCAATATAATTATGACATATATGTTGTTAATGTTGATTGTTAATATGGCATACTAATATTGATGAGATATCAATATATACATATATATATATATATATATATATATATATATATATAATTTATATATCATTTTTATATTTTATATATATCCTTTTTACTCACTTATGTCGATATTGTTGCAAATCAGTAAATCGTTGTGGTACGGTGACTAATGGAGCTGCAACCTATAGAATATCAACAATAATAGCATAAACTAATACATGTATATAAATAATGTTTACTTTATTAGAAATTACTTTATTGTACATACATATGCATGCATACATACAAGTAATCGTACATCAAATATTATCAAGGACATTTTTATTAAATAGGTTTAAGAAAAGAAGGAGGATTATAAAAATTAATATAAGTTAGATTTCCATTTTTATGCAAAGCAATATTTATATCAATTTCTAATATAAATTTAATATATATATATATATATATATATATCAAGTTTTCATGAAAATATATATTTTTATAAGTAGGATATCAGTGCAAAGCACCTTGTTGCAAAAAAAAATCAGTAATAGTATAAAAGTTTCTCAGAAACTTCAAACGATAATCAGTCTTGCTAAATAATTATAATGAAGAATAAGATATAAAAAAAATTGAACCTGCTATCATCCTTTACGACTTGCGAATATTTGCTGAACGCAAGATAACCATGCTCTCACGTGCCGGCTTTAAAATCGGCGTCATGACGAAATCAACGTACTGAAAAATTCTCTTGCAATTTACAGTCACGGAGTAATTTAAAATGTATCGGACACTAATAAATACGCATCGACAATGAGGATCTATCTTTCGTCACAAATAGCGACAACCTCAAGAAACTAGGAAAAGCACGACGGAGCCGTGTGACGATATCGCTATCGACTTACATTTTTCAGGATCGTGCTGAATTGTTGTTTCCTGATGATATCACAGGAAACACCAGTGTAACTGCGGCTTAGCATTCTCGCGGCGGTCAACATCTTGGTTTTCTTTGGACGATTCGTTGGAATTCCAGCGGCAAATTAGCAGGAGAGGCGGATCGCCTTCTTCACGTGTAATGATGCAACTCGAAGAGACTTGTAGTGCGCAGGCACGCTCACACTTCGCGGCGCTCCCCGTCGATGATCAGGCGATGGATATGCTCACGTCCTCTAATGAAACAACGGGGCGAGCAGAATCCGCCAATGGCAGGCGCGCACAGAGTCACGTCTCCCGTGACGCAAGAAACATCGCGAATGTTCCATGAGACGGGCGATCAGGCAAATAGAGCATCAAGTGAGAAAACGTTAAAAAAATACGTTATATACAGGCAGAATTATTTCGATAAAATGACGCGGCAGTCTGCAATGACTACATCGTATTGCGTTCAATGTCCGATGAATGGTAAGTCAAGCGGGTCTTACAACCGGAATTACGTGTAGCGTTGGGCGCTAGTTTCCGGGTTTCGAAAGCGACATGTTGATTCGAGCGTAAGGCACCGCGCGGCAAAGTTGTTGCACGGGACGATTCGGAGTAAATGAGATCGAATATCGTCTTGTCATCAATCCTTCATATCAAGTAACGTCACGATGATAACGGTTGCCGATACAAGTCGAAATCTGGTGATATTTAGTTTGTATTAGAGATGTACGCGGCGATTCCAAACTGACTTTTCTCAACACGAAAAGTACTTTGCCAATATAGCTTTCACATAACCATAAAAAAATATAATAACGCAAAGGATACAATAGAGAGAGATATATTGCCTTATATGTACTGTAATCTATCATATAGTACATTTTATTTGCGTATAATGTTGAAGTGATAGGTTAAGATAGTTTAAAGAATAATCCTACTGAGAAGAAAGAAAAGAGACAGAAGAATGTATGTTATATAGAAAATGTTTGATTCAAGCGATTAGCTGTAGAATTCACTTAACGTTGCAAATGCTTCGAAACGTCATACAGATTAATTGTAGTCGTTTCAAAACGTTAGTAGTTTCAAGTGAATTCCAACCTTCGTTAAAACATCGCGAATAAGAAAATGTTACGAAGGAACAATAGTTTCGACAAAGTGACATGGATACCATACGTTACGCGTTATTAAATTGAATTACAGCACGTACGGCAAGTCAGACTAAGCTTACAACCGGCGCTACATGTGGCGCTAGGCGCCAGTTTCCGAGTTTCGAAAACGACATGTTGATTCGAGTGTAAGGCATCGCGCGGCAAAGTTGTTACGGGAACGAGCGGCGATCCGGAATAAATGAGGTCGAATATCGTCTTCTCATCAACCCTTCATGTCGAGTAACGTCACGATGACAACGGTGGCCGACACAAGTCGAAATCAGGTGAGATTTCATTCGTATTAGAAACATACCCCACACAGCAAGAATGTCCCAAATATATCATAGAGATATCTTGAAGATATCACATATCCCAAATATATCTTTAGGATATCCCTATGATATATTTTGGACACCTCTGCTGTGTGGGACGCGACGATTCCAATTTCTCTTGTCCCAACGCGAAAAGTACCTTGCCAATATGGCTTTCATATAATCGTAAAAGATATAATAACGTAAAGGACACAATAGAGAGAAAGATATATATGCGTGTATGTCGCTGTAATCTGTCACATAGTATACTTTATTTGGACGCATATTGAAATTAATGCACATTGAAATTAAGATAGATTAAAGTTCGAAAAATAACTCTACCTAGAAGAAAGAAAAGAAACAAGGTGATATACGTTAGAATTGGGTTATTGCGTGTGCATTGCAAATGCTTCGAAGCATCGTACAGACAAATTGTAGTCTTTCCGCGTTCTAAAATGTTTGTAGCTTCAAATCTCACCCTTCGTCGAAATATCACGAATAAGAAAACGTTATGAGGGAAGAATATTCTCGATAAAGTGACGCGAGTAGTCTACCATACATTACGCGTTATTGCATTGAATTGCCGCGCGCGCGGCATCGGTGGCAAGTCAGAACGAGCTTACCACCGGAGCTACGCGTGGCGCTGGGCGCCAGTTTCCGAGTTTCGAAAGCGACATGTTGATTCGGGCGTAAAGTACCGCGCGGCAAAGTTGTTGCGCGTACGAAAGGGAGCGGCGATCCGGAATAATTGGACTTTCAAACGCCTTCTTCTCGTTAATTCTTCGTACCGAGTAACGTCACGATGACAACAGTTGCTGCATATAAGCCGAGATCAGGTAGGATTCAATTCGTATTGGAAACATACGCGGCGATCGAAAGTTCTCCAACGCGACAAGTATATTGCCAATATGGCCTCCGAATAAACG
Source organism: Odontomachus brunneus (assembly GCF_010583005.1). Classification (NCBI taxonomy): domain Eukaryota; kingdom Metazoa; phylum Arthropoda; class Insecta; order Hymenoptera; family Formicidae; genus Odontomachus; species Odontomachus brunneus. The sequence goes on along the minus strand of NW_022639494.1, from coordinate 1,571,693 downwards.
TATAAAATATAATAACGTAAAGGACGCGATAGAGATATCTGCCTCATAGGTTGTATATGTCGTTGCAATCTGTCATATAAATGCACTTTTATTTGGGCACAATACACACAAGTTAAAATAAGTTAAAGTCCTGCAACTAATCCTAGAAGAAAAAGAAAAAAGATAAAACGACGTATGCTACCGAAAATGCTCGATTTGGACGATCGAGCTATTTGTATGCGTATTATTATTCGGTGTGTTACTCCATCGGCACTCGTGTGTCGCTCCATCGTGTATTATTCATCCTTAAAATATCTCGTGCACGCACGCGCTCATACATATTGTTTCGTTGAAAATTTTCAAAATTTAAGCTATGCCATACTCTTTAGAAACATATTATATCGAATGTCCATGATGCGGACGCATTTGAGGAGTCTTAAAGATTAAATAACTCAAAACACTACAATAACGATGGTAGCTTGTAATAAAATTACAACGAGTAGTACAACAAAACGTGTATTAACAAATGTGCGTATTGGAAATGAGATGGAGATCATTATGAACAGTTCTTCCTTCGTTACATGAGGTATTAAAACTATCGCGACGTACATTATAATCTCAATTAAAAGGGAAGAATCTTATTCAACGATGATTTGATTATGAGAAATATCTTATTCTTAAATTTTTGATTTGTTATTGACACTTTCTTCATCCAACTTGGATCATGTCTCAAGTGAGATTACAATTGCAAATTTTTCCAACGGATCTTTACAGATAAGTTGTATTAACTGTGTTAATTTGACTCAGGCGATAGCATTTGTAATATCTTTTTTTATTCACGCGATTTGGTACGAGAGTAATAGTATCTCGCCAATTTCTATCGAACATGTGATCCCTAATGTGATCAGGAACAACATTATTTAACATGAGCAATATTAAAATATGATGATGAACGTGAGGTTTTGATTAAACCGCGTCTCCCGCCCTTTCCTTCCAAGCTGTGAAATTCAGGGCTCCTGCTATATAGGTCGTGCAATTCGTCATATCATTCCTGAAACGTGAAAGTAACATTATTGTTACATCGCTTGATATCATTAGTCGGTTGAATCATTGCATCATGCAGAGTCAATAAGTGATACTTTGAGATCGAAAATCATAATAGTTACAGAAAAGGATCTTTCAGGATAAAAGCTCGCGGCTGCATCCACTGTAGTCTGTCACCGTTGCGACACAAAATTTGCGCCATCGTACTCTTTCGTATCTCTTCCAACTGTTTTATCGTGAATGAACCGGGGGTATTCCCATTTTCGTACCAATACCTATCGCCTGTGAGAAAATTGTAAGAGATGAGATAAAAGTTCTGATTCTGTCACAAGTTTGCAAGACACGGGGCGCGCTTTACTTGGGTCTCACATCTTTTTACCCGCTCCTTTAAGATCGATATTGTAAGAGAAATTAAGGAAATGGGATACAAATCGATTGTTCGTAAATTTAACAGAGAAGAACGTGCTTCGTGCGATGTGAAATTTGTTTTGCTTCGTATCATTTAAATTTAAAGTATCAGACACGTACCTATCTTTAATATTTGTATTGTTTTGGTCCTAAATACGAATATTTAAACTTTCAACGTGAAAAAAATATATACATATATATATATATATATATATATATATATATATATATATATATATATATTCTATATATATATATATATTCTATATATATATGTTGAAAACTTAAATATTCGTATTTAAAAACCAAAGCACAATAACAATGTTCAAAATTAAGTACGTGTCCAGATATTGGTACTTTTACCTTGTTACTTTCTACGCGAAAATATAGAATAACGTCTACCTAAACGGATATTGCGAAACGTTCGGCCTAACAAGCAAAGAAACGTTGGTCCAAGAACGGAGTCAGGTACCGGCGCTTCCGAAAGTGCTCCAGTCACCAGATCTATATCCTCTACGTGCCTGTAAATGAAATTAGAACGTGCTTGTCAGAGCCAAATTTTCGCGAAAAATTTGTAAGATCGTATAATCTCGTAACGAGACAGTCTCGAGAGGTGCAAGTATGTGGCGATCTATATTACTATATCTCACCCTGTATTTCATCTTACTTGTAGACTGCTCGAAGTTTCTCGACAGTATCTTTGGTCACCGTGCCTTTGAGGTCCTGAAAGTCAGTGAGATCCGGCAGATCGCAGAAGCCTCGCCATTTGACATAAGGTGGCAGGCCGTGATCCCTTCCTTGTTGTATAATTTGCGCGGCGTAGTCCACGGCTACGTCGTTGGTCTTCCCGTCGTGGAAGTATCGTTCCAGAAGTATTTCGTTCAAGCCCGGAGGCAGAGGCTTCCTAGAATGTCCCGCTGTCGCGGAAATTAGATCTTGCACATCCTAGATCGTCATTAAAAGCAAGTTTTCATGGGAGTCGGTGTCGGTAAATCGTGGCAGCATCTTAGACAATTTTACTAGCATACGTGCACCGGGATTTCCAAGTTCTCCCTCTGCGAAAGTTCGAATCGGTTCGGGGAACAGAAAAGGGCCATCGGGGTACGCGCCCCGGCCGAAAGCGGTACTTAAATTTGCGCGGAGTTACGCGCGTCGGGCGACTCATCCTCCTTCACGAGCGTTATAATTTAGGAAACTTATACAATGACGTTTGCGCGCTCTCTCCGTGTGTTCGAGAAAATTATGTCAGCACTTGGAAAATTTCCGGCTAGCAAGCCGGGGATCGTTCCGCGGAATAGCGCCGCGAGATATAAAATTCGAAGGAATAAACCGGACTTCTTTTTTCCTTCCTTTCTTTTTACTTCCGACTGTTCCCAAATGACGGCTGGGACAAACGCGACGAGTACACGTCTCACGGAAACCCGATTTTTGCGTCACTCCGCTCCCCGAGACATGTACAAAAAAGTTTAATATCAACTTTTTTACGTTGACTTTCTTGAGTCACGTGCGCTCGTAAAATTTCGCAAAAAGTCCTCGCTGCAACGTGCCTTTCACCGATGTTACATTCTTTTCCACTATGTAATTAAAAAGTTCGCGCGCGCTATTGTTCGTGCGAAGATGGAAGTATATATTCCGTGAACTTTTGTGAGATCGTGTCGAAGCTCGCGTACTCCTCGCTCGCGCAGTCCTCACTCGCCTTCCCCGACGCGAGACGACGGATTTCGATTTAAGTTATCGACGATAAGAATTTCCTCGCTAATAAAACTCGGGGATGACATCTTTCTCGAAGGAAGAACGCGGATTGTCATATGAGAATTTTCTTCGTAATATCCTTCCCTTTCTCTCTCTCTCTCTCTCTTTCTCTCTCTCTCTCTCTCTCTCTCTCTCTCTCTCTCTCTCTCTCCCTCTCTCTCTCATAATATTTTCATAGAAACATAACGTTATACACCGTTTAAAGAAAAAGTGAAAGGTAATAGGGTTATCTGATAAAAAGTCAAATCAATTTTATGGAGACTGAACGGAGCGTGCGTGCGCGCGAAGCGCGACAATAGTAATCACAGTTAAGCGATTTACTCGCGAAACAACGGCATTCCTGCGTGTCATTATAAATTGTAATGCCATGTCCTCGCTCGACTGAAATGCATTTCAATACACGATCGAGCACAAGATGCACCGAAGCAGGTGCATTTCCCTTCACTCGAGAGATGACTTCCCTTATCTTTTTAACGCACCGAGGGAGCGTGACAGGTGATGCATTGATTTCCATCTTGGGTACACAAGCGCAGCTGACTTGATTGCCGGTATTGTGCAGTCTCCTCGGCTTCGCGTAATTTGAGTGACATTCATCACACTTGGCGCCGTGTGATGTTGTGCAAAAGCGGAGGAGTTTGCGCGTTAGAGAAGAATCCGAGTGAACGTTAGGCATTCTAATTTAGAAATCACGACATTATGGATGTAACGCGCGCACAGGATGAAATCCCAGCCGTTGGATAATCGCGCGTCACGATAGCGTTATGAGAACATAATCTCGCAGTCGGACTGCGAAGATTATCGCTTGATTTATGACGAATATTCCGCCGAGAGATATGAACGCTTTCGCGCGCATCCGTTTCTTACTACGCTTCTCCTCCATATTTCACTATCGTGCGACACGTCCCCTCCTCGCGTTTCAAGTATTGCGCCACGCCAAGCGTTTTCGACTGCAACGGGTAATTCTAACTGACCTGTAGCTCCGACGATCAGCCGGTCGATCGCGCCAGCCTCGTAGAACTCCTGCGGCGCGTAGAAGGCCGACAGTAAGGACCTTTCGCCAGACTTGAGCGCCGATCGCGAGTCGACGAGGTCGAGGGTTTTCGGGGTCAACGCCGCGACGAAGAAGAGCCCGGCCGACGCCGCCGAATTCGCGAGAGTCGCGTCCACGCGACTGTCGTAGCCGCGGAAGTAGCCCCGCTGTGTCAGTCGCAGGTTGAACCTTTGTAACAGAAACGAACAAATGCAACAACGGGAACGGTGATTGCACGCGTATGGTATAGGTCTCGCAGCGAGTGCGGGGGTCGATGTAATATGATGTAACTTGCTTGCGCCACGACTCTCGCATGTGCATGTGACGAGCATTGTACGATTTGGCGCCGGTCGGAGAACATTCGAGCGACTACAAAACGTCGTGGAAACCGGAGTCAGAGTTCGATTGGAATTTTCGTACGGTGATTATGCGAGCAGGGTCGTCGTATAAATCGATTCGGAAAGGGCACCAGCCAGCCGCGGCTGGCTCGGCCGCGGGAAAAACGCTCGTCGGCGGTTCGCGGGCCGTCCGACGCGCCTCATGAAAAAATTGCAAACAATAGGAAAGATAACTCGCTATGGGAGTCGCAGGCCTCTGTATGTGCGTGCGTGTGTGCCGTTACGTAAATATGTAAAATATGGCTCGATACACGCGCGCTCGCGCCATTGGAAATGAAGTACCGCTTTTCGTGTACCGCAGCACCGTTATCTGAATATCTTTCATCGCATACAGCCGGCTGTTGCGATTGGTTCTCGTAATGACCGTACAAGAAGCCGCGCTGAGCGGCCAAATGAAGCTATCGGGATGTAATGTCAGTTTGTAATTTATGAAATAGCCGGTATGCGCGATTAACGATGCGTGCGAGAAACGATAGACGCCAGTATGAAATTACTGCATCAAGTGACTCCGCCTGTCTGTTGAGGAACACGTTGTCGATACCAGTTTCAAGATACATCATGGTGATACACGTGTATCACGTGGCAACGACAAGCTTGTCAAATTTTTCACCTTTACCCATCCATTCAGGCAGAACATGCAGACAAATGTCGATTGAAAAAAAGAATTCGCTTAAAGACCGGTCAAGAACGCAATTCAGGAAAACGTTACGTACTTGTCGAGAGCGTTCTCCCCGAAGATGACTGGCAGAAACTCATTATAAGTTATGTGCTGCAACTCGGCGATAACGATTCGTCTCGCTTCCTGATAGAGTCTTTCGTCGTCCCAGTGAGGATTCAGTCGTTCCAATTCCCCGGCCACTCGATTATGCTCCCGTAAGAACAACACGTGCATCAGCGTGAGGCCCGGGTTCTCGTTCACCCTGGTGTCGCCGCTGAGGAAGCACGGGAACGCCTTGCTCGCGCTTCTGCAGCTCTCGTACCTCGGCGAGGCCATCGGTAGGTTCTTCCGCTGCGTGTTCAGCAAACCACCCCTGCCCGAACGCAAAGCGCGAGCCGTCTCCTCGGAGCTGCCGTAGAGCGGCGACAGGTCGAAATAGGAGGACGCCTGGTTGATCTGCTGCCGCGAACCCAACTTGCAACCCTGAATTGAACGATATCTGACGTACACGCGAATCTTCTCTACCCGAATCCTAATCCTGAATTTCTCTGCACATTGAAATATCAAATCTTTTCTCGCGTACTTGCGTATTTCATTTTAGTATACATTCACTATCTCCCCGCGATGCGTCTTGAGGAACGTCCAAGTTTCATTAGCAATTTTTGCTGAATATATCCGCCGTTATTTCGAAATTGAAATTTTCCATGCCATTCGCGCAAACGCGAGATGACCGACATCGACGTGGCGTCAGAGAGATTACCGTTGCCTTTCAAACGTATACGAGTGACAGAAGTTAATCCCCGAGTACAATTCGCGGGACATGCTGAAAGAGACTCCCGGATTGAAGTTCTTGCATAAAACGACGCGAAGCAATCACAGAGAGGCTTGATGACAGACTTCTCCAGGGGATTTCTCAAACACGAGTTACGTAAGGCCTCACTTTACGATTACCTGTAACGAATTTCCTGGATGCGGCGCCGACCGCGCGTACTCCATGCACCCGATTGGGTTCTCCGCCCGGATCGGAAAGCACTCGGGGTGGAAATTCTCATAGTCGACGTCGCAGCACTTGAGCCTGGTGCCGTCCGGTAATTCCATTCTGGGCGTGTGCGCCAAGTCGTGAGCGAGGAACTGACTGAAAAGCGCGGTGAGCGCCATCAAGTAAGGATGTTTAAGGTCCAACCCGCCGGAATGTACCTTCGAGGAGACTTCTCTCGCGCTCGGCAGCTTCGTACGGGGCAAGGACACGCCGTCTTCGTATTCTGGCGGCAAGAGTCTCACGTAAGGCTCCAAGGCCGCGCCCCAGGTCGGATGCAACGCGTTGTTGCACCGACCGGTGTGCGTCCTGAAACGGATATTCGCCTTCTTGCAGTCGGACATCAGCCGCAGGAAGCTGGGTGAGTCGGGACACAGGACGGCGGCTACCGTCGGCAGCACCGAGGACGCCTGCTTCGACGACATGTTGAGCGCCTCCACGAGCATCACCGCCATCGTTTCGATCCTCAGGGCCCTTCTCGAGAGATTTTGGGCGCCCTCGGTCATCTCGTGCGAGGCACCGAGGAACCAAGACGGTGAGCCACGGCTGAGGTGCGTCCGGGAGTTCAGGATCGCCCGTTCCGCCTGGCTGTACCGCTCCATGGAGACGTTGGTGCGCTTGCCGAGGTCCTGCAGCATCCTGGGCGGCAAGGTCGTGGCGCCGACGAGTGTCGTTAGAGCGAGGAATCTGCGGGGTCGGGATCTAAAGATAGAAGCATATCGCGGACGGTGATGCCGCGGCGAAGCGGCTACGCCCTCGACTCGAGGCGCGCTCTTGTACGCGAACGTACGCGTGTCTCGTCCGGCACGGCGGCGGCGTGTCGCTCATTGTTACCCAATAATTGTTATGCAGATTCAATGGCCACATTATTATCTAACTTAGCTACGAGACGCGATATAATCAATCATTGAAAGCGCAATTACATGGGGCTGAACGCCGAGGCGTGGCGCGGTGCGGCGTAGCGGTAAGGACGGGATCGCGCGTTCTCGTGCATCCGCATTGCAAATGAGCCGAAATGAATGTCAAACAGAAGTATCGTAGCCGCGACATTTGCCTGTCGCGAACGTGGGCAAATTTAAGGTCACGTCGATTTCTATCGATCCCGACTATAATAGGTCCGCGCGCGCAATTAGTCCTATTGGCGGAATGTTGCATTACCTCGCTATGTGCATCGTTAGCGTAAACTGTCTCTGCCTCTCTCTCTCTCTCTCTCTCTCTCTCTCTCTCTCTCTCTCTCTCTGTCTCTCTCCACTGTTGGATCTGCGTTTCAGCTCTGTATTAGCGATATAGACACACGATAAGATCTCGTTAAAGTCACGTACGACGACGTAACGCTGATGTACAGCGGGTTAAGGGCAAGCGCGGTTTCGCGTAATTTGCCCTACGTGACAGCGAAACCGAGACACATGATATTGAATAGATTACAAACACGTTTCGTAATTTATCGCGCGATCGCAATGAACTCCGGAGACCTTGTCTACGCGATGGCATTTCGCCTCGCTACATTGGAGGCATTATTCATGGCAGCGTTTACCGCAACAAATTCATTCATCAACTCGAGCATGTGCCTCGGGCCAATTTCTCGAGCGGGACTGTGCCATTTTTTACGATACGGCATAAGGTCGGAGCAGATACGAGCGACCTCAGGAGGAGGTCGAATGGGCTCTGACATTTAGGATCCTTCCTGGTTCTTTTGTGATTGCTTTACGTAATCTTCTTTATTCCCATGATTAGCGTTCGCGCGAATCGATGGAAACAATCACTTTGCGGATCGATCACTCTCGACCGATTACGTCTGAACCGTTAATCTCCTTATCGACCCGGAACTTCGTTGTTGTTCGAACACGAGCATGCACTTTGCGAGCGTGAGGGAGATTTGCGCTGACTTAAAGGATCGGTAGAATCGACAGGGTAGATTACATAATTACATTGCGTTAGAAACGTTATTCGCGTGATTTATCATCTCCATAGTAATCGACCATATGGAGGTCGTTAAGTACGTCGCTTCTCCGTACGAGGCCTCGAACCTGTCTCGCACAATTTTTTAACTTTGCAGTTACTAAGCAATTTTTCGCCAATTACCTGGCGAAAAGAATCGGACAATGTCGGATAGAATTAAGTCTGGATTTACATTAAATTTGAATTTAATTTCACAAGAGCTTGTAAAACTCTATCTTAAATTTTCGAGAATATTATTTTACGAAAATGATATTATAAGCTCTGATAACAATTAATGAAATAAACTTCAAAGAGTCAGATATAGATATCATAGTGCTGCAATGAAATAAAAGAGAATAATGTCACATGGTATCAAAATTGTAATTATTGAGAGATTATAATATTCAGTAAAAAATTTACGGTTCTTTTTGTTTGTTTTAATGTGGGTCTTGCCAATGTTATTATATTATCCACCATTAAAGAGTTCGGTTTAATATTATAATATCTCAATAATTACGATTTTTTTATGTATCATACAATATGATGGTTCTCTTTTATTTTATTATAACATTATGATGTTGTCTGGCTTTCAGACTTCTAATAAAGAAATAAATAAATATATATATATATATATATATATATATATATATATATATATATATATAACATTCGTGAGTCTGTTATGTTTCAGATGACTACATTCAAGGTGTCAAATTCAAAGGTGAAGGATTATGATGACTGTGCGCGAAGGACTACGATGACTGTGCGGAAATTTGCAATGACTGCATGTCGGTGCGGTGAGTTTTATATATTATATGTTATTTTCCCACACTGTTCTCTCATAAAATCCCGATTGACATTCGCAGTCTTCATCAGCAAAGATAATCGCCTTAAAGTAACTTATTATTTTCAAATAATAGTCAGAGATCGTAATTTACGAGACGTATTGTCTTGCGACAAGTCTGCGGCGCAGATCTTTGCGCGAGCCGACATAGTATGCGAGGCGCAGCGTCGTGCAATATTATTATAATAATTATAAAGCAATTAGTTTCGTATCGCCCACACGCGACAATCACACGTCGATTCGTAGTGATACTCTGAACGGATCTCGCGCGACGTAATCGTTAACCTTTGATGAAGTAATGAGATTGAGAGAAACGTACCTGACTACGAATACAAATCGTTATACCAAGACTTCAACACATTCATATTAGCAGCGGGGTTTCATAACGCTGCCGTTTCGCTGTTTATCCGCTGCTGAGATAGAATCTATGAGCTAATTATCCGATATGTAACAACCCACGCTTAATCAACTCTCCCGATTTCGAGGCGGGTAACGATCTTACGAAACTCATACTGGGAAAAATAATTATGTAAGCGCATTGTTCTCGCGCGCACGCGGTTTCATCTTTCGTATATTACGGACAGCAAGTTCCTCCGTTAACGGCGAGAAATTGCCAATCGGTCAGGATGTGACGTCGATTTACGGGTGAATTTTCTGATGACTGAATCTTCGACTCTTTATACGCAATCTCGAATCACTTCTCGTATGTAATTTTCAATTGTTTACTGCGCGGGAAACGAGACTGTTAGAGTCACTAAAATATGTGTTCAATCGTACATCCTCATCTATTTGTTATGTTGTGTTTCTCAATGATCAATAATGATTTATAAAATGTCAATGTGATCCATAAAGTGGAAAGGAGTTTGTAATTTTGCAAACATCACAAGGATTACCGCGTCGAATCGCGAGTTGCATTTTACATCTTATTATTTGAAATCGGACGCATCGCCATTTCTTTCTTTGTTTTCGAAGAATAACGGTAATCGTTAACCTATCGCGTTCGCTGAAACGTATAATTAAAAAGCACTCACCGTGATACGAAGACGAGCGTGTTACCGGCGGCGATGTTTCTGGCGAGGACCAACATCTTTCTCGAGATAATGCACGCGATGTCCTCGCAACGTAAGGATCACTCCTGTACTTAATACGCGGTGGCATTCATCTGCCTCGTGGAATTTCGCAAGAGCCGCGTGAGAGCGGTGTGCGCGAGAACGCGCAGCGGTAAACCTGAACTGAGTGCGATGCTCGAACGAACGAAAGTAAAACTCGTAGTCCGTCCGGTCTATCCCGGAGAGTGGGGTCCCAACCAGGATCGCAGCAATCGCGGGGTATCAATGGTGTGTGCACGGTGGTGCATCGAAGTATAACACGTACGCGGCTCTGGTAAAAGTGCATCGCCGCGGCGGCCCGTATCAGTGTGTTATGAACGGGACCAAGGTTCGCCTTTCCTCGGCTATGTTATTGGGAATTGCGGCCGTAGGTGCCGAAGGTTTCAAGGCCCGACACTCCGTTCGCACCTTCGTTCGCGCATCGCGAGACGGCATGCGTAGATATCGCACGCGCGCGTATTCCTTTGCATAATGTCATAACAGTAGACACATCGCAGCGCCATTGCGCTATGTTAATTGTCGCACACGGGCTCGACCGCGATGTCGCTCGCGGATTAAGATTCCTCGAGATGACACCATCCGTGACTCATTTGGACGGTCGCACGCGTTCCGTCGCAAGCTACTTTCCCTGCGTAGATTAACATAGTCACACCGGCAATAAATCGCGCGGGTCGCATTGCGTGCGTGGGACGAGACAAAACGGCTGTCTTCATCAAGCGGAGGTTTCTCTTGGCGCTCAGCATCTATCATCGAAATTCGAAATAAGAAGACAATGTAGTTGAAGCGCGATCAGTAAAGTATGGCTTGCAACTGCACGCAGGTTCAACTAGTAACATTGTAACTTCGTTTTGTCGCAAGATTCGGACGTAAAATCGCATGATAACTACAAGTAAATAAATATTCGTAGTTCTTTTATTCATGTCCTATCGATCGTTAATACATCTTCTTTTTTGTTTTGTCGTAATATTCCACTTTATTAAATCGTACAGTAGTTATTTGTGTTTGTCGTTATAATTGTAGCAATACGTACGGCTCGTTTTAATTTACAACGTTGTGTATTAAGAGCGTACATCGTCCGTGTTATCGAGAACCGCGCCACTGTAAGCCAAGTCCCAATAATGTTCGACTTGATGTTTCTTAAAGTGCTCTCGAGCCATTTTTTCGATCGGGCACAGTTTGGTTTTCACGTCACCGAAGTGTCGCTGTTTGCTCGTTCCCTCCCAAACTAGGACGCATCTATTCGGTACGTCGTTTCCGTCGTTATCCTTGACCATGTCCTCTTCCCATTTGACGCGGTGCATCATCAGTCGTTTGTACTTAGCTAATTGTTTCGCTCCACCCTCCACTACAATAACATTACAGTCCCGGAATAGCATCACGCAGCCGGTGAGGTAAAGTTGTTTCGCGTTGGTTTCCACTTTGAATTTCTTTGAAGCGTTGTTATTGGTAAGATCGCGTATTCTATAAAGACATTTATCACGTGTTACATACACAAAAATATATATCTACGTAATGTATGTATATATTCACGCACCTATAGACGGCAACGTGTACCCCAAGACTAGTGTCTTCCTTGAGTTTTCTAGCTTTCTTCTCGCGACGCTGGTCAGCAGTAAGTCTCCGCGCTGCATTCGCGTCCTCATGAGCTTTCAGCCTCTTGGCCATTTGTTGCCGAACGTGAGCTTCGATTTTAGTAGGATCCTGTACAGCTTCGGTCCCTAAAACTCGCATGAGATTCGAGATACGTAGCTTCGGCTCTGGCGGTGGTTCTAGACCTAATCGAATCTTCTCCTGCTCCTCTTTCCATGCCTCTCGTCTGTTCTGCCTCCTCAATTTCTTACGTTCTTTCTTCGTGAGGAAAACAGGCATGTATACCGGTTTCAAAGGATCCGCTGCAACAATGATCAGGAACATGATATTACAAATCATCTGTACACTATAATGAAACACGATAAGATAAAGATAACGACAAAAATAAAATAGATGCAAGACTTACTTGGGGGTCGCATTTGCGTCGGATGCTCCACTAAATTGGTGATAGTCAAATTTTTTATTGCAGTCGGCTCGCTTTCGTTGGGATATGCGGCAGTTAATATGACGGAATCCCACCATTCTACATTAGGCACGTCTTCGCAGAGAGCTTCATTTTTAGGTGCTATGAGAGCTAATTTGGTCGCCGAGCTAATTCCAGTTTTTCTAGCAATTTGACTAATTTCATTTTGTAATTTCTCCAACTGCGCTTTCATACGCATTCTTTCCGCTTGCTGTTGGAACTTGCCTGGCTCGTGGAATTTCAGTGAACGTTTACCACGCACCGCTGACTTTACTCTTATCCTGTTATCGAAAAAATGCGTGTCTTGTATTTCCTCCGGCCCTTTCGACTCTTGCAACTGAGCTTTAAATTCTTCCCGTTTCTTCGCACGTATATTAGCTTTCAAGGTAGGCACCACTTGAGTGAGTTGCACTTCTTTGCCCGTAATATCTACTGTTCTGCCAGACTCGTCCAAGATCAAAGGTGTCGGTTTATCTGGTACATTGACGTTACCAAGTACCCCTGAGTTCAGTTTATTTCTGATCTGAGCTTGCAACGCAGCTATTTTCCGCGCTTTGTCCGAGTCTGTTTTACTTAAAAGGCCCTGGTTATACATGCTTCCCACTGTAGGTAATGTGTCGCGCCCTTTGAACAATGATTTTGTAGAAACATCCTCTTGATTTGTTGCTTTCAAAGCTCTTTTCCTTTCTTCTATTTCCCTCTGCGCATTGGCCATCATCTGTCTAATCTAAAAAGAATACAAAGCTAGTGTTAGGATACATAAAGAAAGATATTATATGCTAATATTTAGAAAATTATGGTTTTTTTTGTACAAATAGAAGTTTCACAATATACCTTGTCCTCAGAATATTGAGTCTCTATGGGTTTCTCAGTTTTTACATCGTCATCTCGGAATCTTGATTTCTTTGCATCTTTGTCCTTATCCTTGTCCTCAGCATGAGTCCTTTTCTTACTTTTTTGAGCTGCTTTAGTATCATCGTATATTGTAAATATCTTTTCTGTCAATTTGGAAGCTTTCTTTTCTTCCAATAATGCTGATAATTTATCTATAATTTAAAAAATACATATTTGTTACAAAATAATACATATACATGTCATGTGTCATGCTATACGGATATATGTTATGATATACATACGTATATGCCTACTTTACTCATTGTAAAAATTATAAAGGATAAATCTTTTATTTCCAACTAAGTTCTTTACTGACCTGCTGTTTTGCGTTTGTCATAGCCAGAAGTAATGCAATTTACAGCTGTAGTAACTATTGCTGGTTCACTGAAGCCAAGAAACTTGTGAACCGCTTTCTCAATCTGAGGTTTCATTTCGTCTATTTCTTTTCTCGTTAAATACGACATTTTTCTTCTAACACTTTATTTTATTCACTGAATTCACAAATTGCAATTTGCAAATTTATAACAAAAGTCTATCTTCATGACATAACCTTAGCAGATTTTAAGGTTAGGTATCACCACCAAGCTCGCACGGTTTAAAAATAATTATAATGAATTGTATTCAAAATTAAGATTTTAATTTCTTATACAAGAGAACATACATATATGTATATTCTCTTTATATTTGCACTGCACTGACAAACTAAACAGTAGGCTTGCTATAGCGTCACGTTGCTTGCGTTCAGAAAACATAACCGTTGTTACAATTATGGCGTTGACCAATCAGATAGGGTCTCACAAGATAATCCATTTTCTTCATATTTTCCTCAAACGCAACTATTGATGTATTCTACTTTTGAAGTACGAATTCCAAAAAAATCAGATCCGAACGTGTTCGAACACGTCTTAACGTAATGATAACGGTAAATCTCTCTCAATGGGCGCGTTCAGCGGAAAAAGCGCTCAGTGAACAATCAGCGATTATTGGTTCTTACTGTTAGATCCCTAAATCTAGATCAGTTACATTGACAAATTATTCAATTGTTGTGCAACTGTTGAGTTCGCTGAACGCATCCAATATTACATACGTCGTATGACAAATATTGTCGGCCGTGTCAATTGGCTGATGGATAAAATTCTCCTAAAGTCCCTAACTTTTTTTTCCATGTACCCAAGATATTCTCTATCTGACAGCCAATTAGAGCGTCCGACAAGCATGTAATATTAGCCTGATGCGTCATCTACAATGCTAGTAGGAGTAGTAGTAAGAAATAAGCAGTAAGTAAATGGACCAATCATAATCAATTATTCTTGAATCGTAAGAATGGAATTGGTCCATTTACTTACTGCTTGTTTGTTACTACTATTTCTACTGCCACTATAGACGACGTATTATATGTTTATAGAAAAGGGAATTTCTAACAACTGCATGACTTACATGTTATTCTCTAGAGTTGCTCTGTTCCTATTAGAACTCAATTACCATTGGTCGGCAGTTATCTTCTTGTATTGATCTCCAGTGACTGTAAATTCCCTAGTCTCTTCTGTTCTCTTTCTCTCTCTCTCTATCTTTCTCCCTCTCTCCCTCTCTTTTTCCTATAGTAAAAAATGAAAAAATAGGAACGTAGAAATATAAATTATAGATTTTACCAGTAGGATTTACTCATAATTTTTCCTATATTTTTATATGGATATTAATAACATAATTATTCGAAGTATTAATTTCCTGATACTTGCTCATTTTGCTAATGACGGTATTTACACTCACCCTTGAAGCGAGAAGGGCTCTCAAGGGAGATTTAGGTAGCTTCTCGTAATTAGCACGCATTGACCCTTGACTGGATCTTCAAGTTTGAGAGGTTATGCATACAACACGTTGTGCACTTTGATACTCCTGTATATAGACATCGCGTCAATAAGAAAGAGAGTAAATTTACTTTGTCGCAATATATTTATTATTGCACGAATTATTTTATATATATATATATATATATATATATATATATATAATAAAAATCTATTTTAATAAATTTTATTTCTTAATAATTTTAAAAAATAAAGTTGTGGAGCAAATTTTAAGTACCATTTTATATTCTTCTTTTATTCGACATTTTAAAACGATATTATATTAAGTCGCAGATTTTATATTATGTTAATATAAGAAGACAAAATATAATTTGTTGGATTTATGATATTTCTTATTTAGGACATGGGTACAATTTGCTCTCGTATTATTTCGAAGAAATGTCTGAAAGCTTGAAAGAAAAACATTAATAATAATATTCGGACACAATTTTTCTTTCATTTGCTTGGTGGAAGACATAAAGTAGAATTGGGAAATATAAAAGAGAGGAAAAACAAATAACGACGAAGATATTTTTACGTAACAATTTATTTACTTGAAATAACATGTTTGTGCTATTACCTGAATGCAAAAAAAAAACACTTTATAACATGGCATTAACCGATCTGGAGTAGCAGCCTGAGATGGACGTATGTGGTACGCTGACGAAAATATTGTACATACGTAAAAAATTCTTTCATTTAATTACATCATCTATTACCGTGACATGGTCTAATCAGAACATTGCGTGAGAATCGAATTACTGAATTTCGACGCTCGTTCTCAACCACTTTCAATAGTTTCGGCGGGTACCGAAGCGCTGAACAATCAATCACTATGCATCTTACGGCCGTTCAGAGGAGACTTACAACGTAACGTGTTGTTGGAACGAAATATACGAAGGTGTAAAGGACGAAAGCGGTTGCGAGGGTGGTGGAATGGCAGTGGACCGACAACCGCAAATGAGAATGGCAGAGGGAACTACGCTGTTCCACGCTTCTCTGGTGACCGATGAGGCCAATTCTGCGAACCACATTTGCTCCATTCCAAGGCTGTTGCTCTAAACTTTTCTGTTGATTGAAATGAAGGAATTGGAATTCCGCGCCTCGCATTTCCTTTGTTCGGTTTAGGCATCAATTAAACTTAATTGGCGCTTACGATATATCGTGGCGCATTACTGTTTATTTCTCCGAGTCGAAATTTTGATTCTACATTAACTCTGCAAATTTCGTCAAACTTGAATGCAACACTATGTAAGCTATATATTGATCACACTGACAAGTAATCCTATCCAAAAAGTACATTCCGATTTCTTTCTAATTTGGCACAAATGTAGAAGTACAAAAAATATTTAGGTCATATATTTTCATTTTAGCTCACTTTAAGTTTCACGGGCACGTTTTTAACCTAAAGAGATTAAAAAAAAGATTTATTTTAGAATTATTTAATGTTCGATTATTTTTAATTTCTCTCACTCTCTCTCTCTCTCTCTCTCTCTCTCTCTCTCTCTCTCTCTCTTTCTTAATATTTTAACTCATTTAATCTTTATTCTTAATTACAATATATTAATTATGTAACTTATTTAATGATTAATAATAAAATATTAAATAATCCGATTAAAAGGAGTAGATAACAAAATTTTATTTTTTCTTAACTTTTTAATTATTTTTCTTCACAGGCATGGAAAATTTTAATATGATTTAAGAAATTAAAAAAGGGGAAACGAAAGAATAGTAAAATCGAATACGACTATGAATGCCGGCCTTAGAATTTAATGTAAATCTTGCGAATGTTGATTTTTACGTCTAATAAGGCTTTCCGGGAGCCGAGAGAGTTTCATCTTGTTTACATTTGAAACGCTTTCTTTCTATTTCTGTTTGCCTTGTTTTGTACGGAATCCAAATTGAAATCTTTATTGGTAAACAGCATTATTGGGCACACAATTGTTATCTTTGCCTTTATAACATCTTCCTTATTAGCTCTTTTAAAAACTTCATATCCAAACCAGATTTCAGCATTAAAAAAAAGAGTATAAAAATTTAATGCTCATGTTACCCCAATCTATACACATTAATTTATATTAGATAATTAAATTATTAGATATATTAGATATATTAGATATATTAGATCCATATACATTAATTTATATTAAATAATTAGATTATTAGATATATTAGATTATTTAATATTTAATTACCTCGCGCATTTTATATATATTTGCCACTGAATAAATCATGATTAATTAATTAAAACACTGCTGGGGAAAATTAAAAATAAAAATTTAATACAAGTAGAATATTGAAATAATCAAATATTAAATACTATTAAAATATAATATAAATATAAAGTAATATTGAAATAAGTTTTTCTTTGAAATTTTAAAGTAATTTAATTTAATTAAATTTAAAATATAATAATATAAAATAATATATTGAAATAAGTTTTTAAATTTTCAACATAAACACAATAATAAAAAAACTATTTATAAAAGTCAAGGTAGGATAGTTTGTATAGCGATATATTTCGAGATTCTTCATTGATCCTTCAAGTTTGATGAAATTTGCAGGTTTAATGTAGAACCAAAATTTCGACTTGGGTCGCATTTTACAAGATGCGCCGGCTAACATTTATGTACTGTTTTTCACTGGCATAAAATAAACATACTGGCGTCTGATAATTAATGAATGAGTATCCTGGAAATAAGTGGTCTACGTTTAATGATGCAAACAACGCGAGAGCATTTTACTTATTTCGTTTCGCATATTATATTAATATCATATCGTTGTTTATAAATTTGGCGCGAAAAAATTCTGGAAACGGTATTTCAAAAATCCGTACAAATCTGATCCCGCTAGTATATGTACCCGCGATATATAAGGTAAATAAAACAGAAAATGTGTAAAAATTTATATATATATATATATATATATATATATATATATATATATAATCGCGCATTGTAAATATAAAATCAGAACTAATATGTAAAGAACACGCGAGGACGGTCGAGGGCGAACGCAAAAATGAAGATATGTTCTCGAAAAGTGCATTAGGTCTGGTTAAGTTGCAACTTCCGACTATAGGTAGTCATATAGGTTGTTTGATTTGTATTCGCTAGTAAAAGTTGTACCATAGCTATCTGTTAGGCAAATTACTACAAAGTAACTGAAACTGACTGTTGATACGGAACGGGATATCTAGCGTGAACGTAACATGCAGTTCCTGGATCCAGTTTGTATAAAACCAAACTTCATCCCAACTGCAAAATTCAGCGTACAGCGTAAAATCGATCGTGAACTTTTTATTGGAATTATTTCGTGTAAAAAATATGTGATCTGGCGCCGCGACAATTGACCAGAATTTTTCAAACGTCATTTTTGTATAAAAAAATTTTACGCAACGGGAACGCGCAGTAACGTTGTATCGCCGAGTACGCGGAAGTAATTTAGCGGATTAAAAAAAAAACCGATCGATTGCTATTATTTCGATATTTCTTTCTTGTTTCATCGGAAATACTCT
This sequence comes from Odontomachus brunneus, assembly GCF_010583005.1. NCBI lineage: Eukaryota > Metazoa > Arthropoda > Insecta > Hymenoptera > Formicidae > Odontomachus > Odontomachus brunneus. The sequence goes on along the minus strand of NW_022639494.1, from coordinate 1,553,189 downwards.
CGCGCCGATTGATTTTCCTTCCGCTGTAAAAGGCTATTACGGATCATAAAAGTTTCGCTCTAGCCGCACGAATTTATTTTATAGAAACTTTAACGTTCTCGGGGAGGTATGTAAAAAATAAGGATATGTAAATGGTTGTATATAACGGCCATTGATGTATCGCGTAAACCGCGTCCTCGCCTCGATAACGCTCCTCGATACCGGCGGCAGTTGCCATAACTTTGAAGTAATTCTGCTTTTTACGTTGCAAATCATAGGAAAGAGAACTTACATTTCAAGAATCTTTCATCCCCTTAAAACAGACTCTGCAGACGATGCACCTTTCCGGAATAGTCCAATACCTTCTTTTTTTTTACGATCGCGTTCTGCCTCGCTTGGCTCTTGACTGTATAGCCCATATCTATCTTCGTGAGGCCATAAAATTGCGGTGCTTCCGTTCCCGTGCTCTGACTGTACAGATAAGTGGCAGGATTCAGAGTCTTTATCCGTGAGACATACACCGTCAACGTCTTGATAATCACGAGAACCACATTAATCCGCCGCATTAACGGGACGAGCTTAGGATCGTTTATCACCGTGGTCGATGCGAACTAGCTTTCGCGACTCGGGAGCAGTAAATAATCATGCAGTTGCGAGGCAAATAGGAACAGTCCTGTCTAATGATCCGTCCGTAACATAACGGGGTCCGCCAGCGTGCAAAGGCGTTCCAGTTGGCTTGATTTACTTCGATCACCGGTTCTCTCGGACGAATCCCCCCGCAAACATATTATATTCGTGCAATCTTGCGCAAAAAGTTATCCGGTTATTCGTAACAACGGCGCGATACGCGCCATACCTCGCGAGTTATATTCAGTCCCTACGTATCGGGTCAGTCGTGTTTCTTCGTAAATTTAACGATTTTGCCGGTAGACGTGGGCACGTCCCGAAATGATGTACGGTTCGCTCGTATGAGTCGGCAGCTAATGCTCTAATATGCGCAAAGGGTGCCATGCCCGTGTCACGCGGATTACCACTAATTGTAGTTTATGCTTTATACTACGCTATTCTCTTGTACGGCCGTTGGGTATTCGATGTATTAACGGAGAGCGGCGACTGTGTGCGTTGGCGTATACAGAGACGTACGCGTATCTACATATCACGCGCGTAAAGATACGTGATGGATCGTATATACGTATATGTATACACGTGCTGCTGAACGTGTATCCATATGATAGAGGTTCCCAAATTTTGTCGCCAATAACCCCAAATCTCACCATCTCCCGAGATACAACGTTCATTTTTATCATTTAGTCTAACGATACTTCGAGGATAATTAAAAGCGTTATCTGACGCGTTTGCAGGCTCGCGAGATTTATGTTAATTATATTTACATGTCTCTTTCCGTTTTTGTTACTTGTGCCTGTGGATTTGGAAATATTAAATGTAGAAATACTCGGCAAGGACAGCTTTCACTAAAGAAGTGCTTGAGCAAAGCTACTTCGAAATTTATTAGACGTAATCACCGTATCTCTGATATTGCTATGCCGTTATCAATCGGGAGACGATCCTTTCCATGTATTCATATTGATATTCATTTCACTCGCGTTTGATCATTTCTCGCGAATTTTCCAAATAAATCCGAATATGATACACGGGAATATATATGCGAGACTCGGCGAGATCAGTCTCTCTCTCTCTCTCTCTCTCTCTCTCTCTCTCTCTCTCTCTCTCTCATCGCGAAAAAGGAAACGACGCTTGCCGGCGCAGCGAAATTAGCACGGCCAAGAAAATAATTAGTGCAACGCGACACGTGAGTGGTTGAGCATTGCTGCGATGCTGCAGCACGCGCGGGACGAACGGGGAGCTCGGACTTTCTCAGCTGTCATGTCCGCGCGTCCGTCAGCCGGGCTAAAATAACCGGGCACCGCACCCCTGCCTCGCAATTAAGCGCGACTATATCTACCGGCTGTACGCAACGTACGATCCCTCCCGTCTACGCAGAAACGTGTACGCAGGTGTGCGCGAATATGTGGAGAGAGGAAGAAAGAGAGAAAAAGAGAGAGAGAGAGACCCTCGCACAAAGGGTGCATTCACAGAGTGGTATCCGCAGCTTCCAACGCGAGGCTTGCTCTGGAGATCGTCGGTTCATTTTCAATTTCGCCACGCGCCACACGTCGTCGCTCGCGTTATTCGGTAATTACTGACTGGCGGATTTGTGGTACTTTTGAATGTACGTAGAAACACGTCGTTCAGTCACTGCAGGAAGCATTCGGCGCTCTTGCGTTCGTCACAAGAGCCTCACACTTTTGAAAGACGCAACGAATGTTGAATATTTTCTGCAGTGATGCGCGATATCGTCGGAGCTGTTTAAATCTATCTTTGCATATATAGCAGTGTGCATTTTTCTCCTTTGTCTCTTGGAACATTTCAAATAGACATCTCCTGCCGATTCAAGCGGCATTTATTGACCGAGTTTTCAAGATGTTCTTGTATGCCTGTAACGTGGAAATTATTTGAGATATCGGAATACGCAAATGTTTGCAGGATTAAATTGTCAGCGCACCGTAACTCCCGGCTCTTCTTTTTCGATTGGTGTTTTGCGCGCTGCGACATAGCGTTTCTTCTCTTCTCCTCGTCCCCGTGCTTGCTGCGTCTGTATAATTACCCGCGTTGTGGCGCGCAACGCGCACGTCCCTTATTTTTTTAACGGGTAGAACAAGCGTATACAGCCGTTATATCTCGCGACTACTAT
>NW_022639494.1:1506684-1550448 GCF_010583005.1 Odontomachus brunneus | reverse complement strand
AAAAAGGAAACGACGCTTGCCGGCGCAGCGAAATTAGCACGGCCAAGAAAATAATTAGTGCAACGCGACACGTGAGTGGTTGAGCATTGCTGCGATGCTGCAGCACGCGCGGGACGAACGGGGAGCTCGGACTTTCTCAGCTGTCATGTCCGCGCGTCCGTCAGCCGGGCTAAAATAACCGGGCACCGCACCCCTGCCTCGCAATTAAGCGCGACTATATCTACCGGCTGTACGCAACGTACGATCCCTCCCGTCTACGCAGAAACGTGTACGCAGGTGTGCGCGAATATGTGGAGAGAGGAAGAAAGAGAGAAAAAGAGAGAGAGAGAGACCCTCGCACAAAGGGTGCATTCACAGAGTGGTATCCGCAGCTTCCAACGCGAGGCTTGCTCTGGAGATCGTCGGTTCATTTTCAATTTCGCCACGCGCCACACGTCGTCGCTCGCGTTATTCGGTAATTACTGACTGGCGGATTTGTGGTACTTTTGAATGTACGTAGAAACACGTCGTTCAGTCACTGCAGGAAGCATTCGGCGCTCTTGCGTTCGTCACAAGAGCCTCACACTTTTGAAAGACGCAACGAATGTTGAATATTTTCTGCAGTGATGCGCGATATCGTCGGAGCTGTTTAAATCTATCTTTGCATATATAGCAGTGTGCATTTTTCTCCTTTGTCTCTTGGAACATTTCAAATAGACATCTCCTGCCGATTCAAGCGGCATTTATTGACCGAGTTTTCAAGATGTTCTTGTATGCCTGTAACGTGGAAATTATTTGAGATATCGGAATACGCAAATGTTTGCAGGATTAAATTGTCAGCGCACCGTAACTCCCGGCTCTTCTTTTTCGATTGGTGTTTTGCGCGCTGCGACATAGCGTTTCTTCTCTTCTCCTCGTCCCCGTGCTTGCTGCGTCTGTATAATTACCCGCGTTGTGGCGCGCAACGCGCACGTCCCTTATTTTTTTAACGGGTAGAACAAGCGTATACAGCCGTTATATCTCGCGACTACTATCGATGCGAACGATGTTTACGTTTAATTACCGCTGAATGCAAACGTTTAATCGTTACGCGCTGTTTGTACTTAGAGTTAAATACTCTTTGTTTTCATCATATAAACAGATGGCAAAGATTATCGTTGCAAAATTAGTCTAGCCGCGCGAGAAAAAGTACAAGCTACTTTTCTATTCTTGCAGATCTTTTATTGTGATAAATTTTTATAGTGTAAACTTACCTGCATCTCTCTTCTCCCCCTCTCTCTCTCTCTCTCTCTCTCGAGCAGGCGCGCCTCCTCGAGTCTCTGCACGAATTTCCTGTTGTTTTTCTTCAATTTGTGATATTTCGTTTCATGGACGAGGCTGGAAAATGTACTCATCAGTACGACTTTCGATATGTTAGGACGCATCTCTATCACGTGCATATATTTTCTCATTATTCCTTAAGCAAGCAATCTCGTCATCAGGGTGATGAAATGCGGAGGGTTGATTCAAAATTAAAAGAGACATATACATTTTCTATAATATATTTTACATTATAAACCAACCATACATCATCATAATAATATCTTGTATTCTTAAGCCTATGTGTGATTTATCCTATATTTTCGTTTATATACTTCCTTCATATTTATACTTTGTTTACTTTTTTTATATAGTATTTATATATATTTTTATTTATATTCATCATTATTTATAGGGTACTTTATATGCTATGTTATGTATATATAATATCATACACGTTTTTTCATTTTTCTTACGCACGTTCCAGGGCGTCTCGCGGTAGTGTCGTGTATACGTGTGTCGTGTGAAAATTGTTTCCGTTAGTGTAATGCATCCCCTATCGTGCCTGTGCATACGCGTCTGTTTCTACTGTCTCACATCGCGTAATACATCGGCACTCGTTCCCTCGCGTTTTCCCTACGCACGGTTTTATGTATTGTTGTTGTGGTAATGATGGTAGTAGTAGTAGTAGTAGTAATAGTAGTAGTAGTTGTGTACTTGCTGTTGTCGTGTTGTTGTTGTTGTGCCCGCTGCGCCCGCGCGTATGTCACGTCGTTGCAAATTACATGTACATTAATACAGCTTTCGCGCTCGGCGTGTCGCTCACGAGCCGTCCCCAGTTCCTTAAACTTAAGCACGCAATGCAGGCTGCCATGGGACCCCGCGGGCCATACGTTTAAACACGGAAGTATACCTAAGTCACAAAGCGCTTGATCGCCCCCGCGTCGCATTTCGGTTGTTATTACGACGTTTGATTCTCTCTCTCTCTCTCCCTCTCTCTCTCGCTCTCTCTCTCTCTCCCTCTTTCTCTCTCTCTCTTGCTTCCTATACACACGTGTCGCACACCTATATTCCGGAGGCTGTTACCGCAATATACATATGAGCACAGTGCTGAACGATGCACGATGGATGGATGTCGTACCGGCCCCTTCCCTCGAGCTCCACCGTGCCGTATTTTTTTTCTTTTTTTATGTGTGATATTGCAATATGTGTATGCTTCGCCGGTTTACGTTTCGCCCCCTCCCCCCGATTGTTCTCGCGTCTCTCTAAACTCTCCGTGTCTCTTCTCTTCTGCCTCTTATGTTTCTTCTCGTTGTCTTTCTCTTTACCGAAATGCATACACATAAAGAAGTGGAAAAAGGCACCTAACTTCTTAGCGTACGGTCGTAAGTGATATGCCGCGTACCGCACCGGGATAGGGAGAGGGGCCATATCTATACCCGCACGAGCTCCGCAACGTAGAATTCGTCAAGTCATACGAAAAGCTACGAGAATAATAAAGGAACGTCGTAATCTCTCTCTCTCTCTCTCTCTTTCCTCTCTCTTTCTCTCTCTACAATCGGACGCGATCGCAATTGTGTTTCTTTGTTGTTCTTCTCTTTGGATTTTTACCTCTTCGGAACGTTTTCCTCGGCTGAGGCGCGCTTACATCACTGTCTCTCACTCTTCCGTTCTTCTCTTAGCTCGCTCGCTCTCACTCTCTCGCTCTCTTTCACTGGATTCATCCTCCCGACGCACTCACTCCCTTCGATTTTTGCCTCTTTCCTTTTCGCATGCTCGCCCTGTTCATCTGCTCTCTCTCTCTTTCTCTCTCTCTCTCTTTCTCTCTCTCTCTCTCTTTCTCTCTCACGCACACTTCCTTTCACGCACTTTCATTCACCCTCTCCCTTTCTCTCTCTCTCCCTTTCTTTCTTTAGCCATACATTACACGTATTTATAATTAGGGGCACGGGGGTCCAGCAGGCTAGCCGCAACATTTATTTTCTCTTACGAGTTACGCTTCAATGTGTGTGTGTGTGTTTCCTTATTTCTCTCTTACGGCTAAAGGTATTTAACACAGTATGTCGCGGGGCGCGCATTTACAGATGTCACGCACCCGCATTCGTTCGCTCCCACCTCCATCTCGTTAAGCTTAGATTCGATATAGTTTCTATCTGTTGGCTAATATTATCTTCTTACACATATATGCATATATGTATATATAATATACATATCTGTATTACATATAGATGCGCGTGTCTCGTTTGTAGTCTTTCTTGTAATACATATGATCATATACATACATTACTTTATGTTATGCTTCGGTATCTACGCTTACGGCTCCTACTTTTGTTTTTTCTTTCATTGTGTGCTTTTTTTTCTCTTAAACATCCTTGCGCTAACACTAAGCTGTTTCCAGGTGCTTTGCATCGGTTAAATATCCCAATTTGGCCCGACTGCTGCCCTCGTCCCGTTAAGAATTATGTTAGACTCGCGCGAGCGGCGTCTCGATGTAAATAATTTAATTATAAATGCACCTCGCGCTTTTTATCGACGATGAATGAGAATACGCGCGCGCGCGTTCACTCGCTCGCATTTAGTTGCAATTTACTCGCTAATGGAACGACAATATTTCGTGAAAATTCGAAAATTAACTCTGCTTAACTTTCTACAACAGTCGATGATTATCGAGTAAAAAACCACGCGTCTGATATGGCTATGTCGATTATCGATACGCAAAGAATCCCGATAATTCGCTGCCTTTTTCCGAATAAATTGCCGTTCGTAGGTATTCGTCGCGTTAGCGAAAGCTCACGGTCGCGAATGAAACCAAAATGTCTCGTTTATCTTTTATGTAGATGCAATCGATAAATACTTCTTTTTCTCTCTCTCTCTCTCTCTCTCTCTCTCTCTCTCTCTCTGTCTGCCTCTCTCGATATCACGCTGAGATTGTATCCAAGTAAATTTATTAGGCGATTGTCACTGCTACTCGCGCGATTCGCGATGAAATCGAAATAAGCGCACGATAAATGCTGTTCCTTTTGTTTCTCTCAGATTGATCGGCCAGCTAAATTTGATTTCTCTGAAACGGTCACGCGGTTCAATATATCGTTGTAAAAAAGAGAGAAAGCGCTTTCGCGAGCGAACAACGACGGTTCGAGTAACTCGAAGCACCAATTGCTTAATTGCATTCCACGTCCCTCATTGCAGTTCCTAATTGGGAGCGGTAGGATCGTCTGATTGGCTCGATGATATGTTTCGTGTGTGCATTCGCGGTGCCTACGTGTCGATCGTTATCAAAATCGCGTTTTGTGGTGCACTCGCGGGGAGGCGAAAGCATTGCGAACACGATAGGATAGCACATCGCGGGCAATCGATACTCCTTGCTCTCTTATCTTCCCCCAGGACCGACGCCACCTCCTCTGTCCATTGCCTGCACGGGACTTGTGCAAACACGTCGGTAACGATAATTAATACCTAGCCCTCGGTGAAAAGAACACGTACAAGTTTCTAAATGTATGTTTCTTCAATGATTGTCGACTATCGTTTGGTAAGTCTCCGCGAGATAAGTCTGTCCGGGCGGAGGAACGTGCGCGGATGGCGTCGGGACATATCGGTCGTGAGAAACAAATAAGAGAGCATCGAGGGTAGAGACGCACGGGTGGGGAAGAAGGAGGGTGGAAATAACATAGCACCCGTTACGAGATACTACGAGGGAAGAGAGGAAACACGCTACGTGACGGGAATTCGGGAATCGAGGAAGAAAAAAGGCACGCATTAAATTTTGTTGTAACTCGAGGATGTGGTGATTCGATGAGAGGTTGGATGGTCAGGTGCGGTCGCTCGCTGAAGCTCAAACGACGCGACGGTAAAAATCCTGAAGCGGCATGAATCTCACGCTATCCAGCACGTTACCAGGTTATAGAATCTGAGAACTACGACTTTTTTTTTAGGACGCGAGCGAAGGATGGAGGCAGCAGCCGCGGCACGTGTGTTATATATGTGTGTGTATGCTGTTGTGTGTATTTGTTTCTCTCTCTCTTTCTCTTTCGGTGTGTACGTGTACACGTGTCTGTTGTTTCTTTTCTTTTTTTTAGTAAATGTATGCATATACACGCGTCCTGCCGTATTGTGCCGTGTATCTTGGGTGCTGAGTATAATTTGCGGATATAGTTATTGCACTATTTTTCGTGAACGCTTTTTTTTTCGTCTTCTTACTCGTTAACCTAGTGATCGACAAGCTAGACTAGACTAGACTACGTCTAGAGCTTTTGTTAAGTTTCTCGCGTCGCTACTTAACTACACGTACGCTGTGTGCATCTTTTGTGTACTTGGTGTAGTGTGTATTTACATACGCGTATATGTTTTTTTTACACCACGTGTGTACGCGTTCGCTCGCACGTGCGCGCGCGCGTCCACGCACTCGCGCGCCTTTTCCCGGATGCGTTCGCGACGTTTAGGTACCGTAAGTGGATCTCTCGCCAGTTTCGCCCTACATTGTATGGCTCTCTAGTCGAGTTCGCATACCTTCTTGTGTCCCTCTTTTTTCTTTCCTTTATTTTTCTTTTTTTTACATCTTACATATCGCCCCGGTTCGCCCGTTTTTCCCGCTAATCACCGTTTCCGCGCGCGATTCCACCGTCCCTTTGTCTTCCCTTTCATTACTTTTGCCTACTACATAAGTTAGATTACATTAATAATTATCTATATATATTTATATATATATATCACTTTTTATACTACATTTTTGGTTTCTCATTTAACGCGTCGACTCCGTTCAAATCGGCTAGCTCCACTCGGTATATGCCCTAGACAACGTACGGTACTACTTGAAATCATATACGCCTTAATGTTTAAGGCGTCTTTCTTCAAATACTTTTTACACGATCGGGCGTCCACGCTGATTCTTTAAAAGAGTGCAGGATCCCTCACTTTTTCTCTGTCGAAGGTGGAATCGAGTCGGAGTGCGTAGCGAGCAATTCGACAAGGGGAGCGATTGGGTGGAACGTAAGGAACGTAAAAGTAGAGTGCATCAGATCCGATTAACTCTTTTTTTGTTTTTCCCTTTGTTGGTTGAACGCCTCCCGGGGAATACGTCACTGTACCGGATTTGATTGACAGATGCGAATGTACGCGATAATAACGGGTTCTTATTGCATAATTCTTATTACAATCTGCCATTGGGTCCCACTTGCCACTCGGTCTCCGCGTTCTCCCTCTCTCCCCTCGCTCGTTCCACCTTTCACAAAAATAACCTATATTTTTATTTCTTTCGCCTAACTAATAATGTACACGATATTTTCCCTTTTCTCTTCTTTACTTATGTTCGCTTCTTACGAGCTAACTTTCTCACGCACAGCGCTTTGTTTTACGCACGACGATTGAAAATAACAGCCCTCGCCGCCGCTGCGCGTAAGTGAGTGTGTATATCTGTGGATATATCTGTATATATATAAGTATATATAAATATATATATGTGTGTAGCTATATATATATAAATATATATATTTATATATATAATATATACATATATATGCATTTGTATTTATATGTATGTATATATATTTATTTATAATTTTGTTGCTTTCTCTTTGCATACTCGTGCCGTGTCCTCGAGGCTAGTCACCCAATTTCTAGTAGAAAACGAGATTTGGTTAGCATGACGATTCCATTTTAAGCGCTAGAATTTTAAATGATGCAAAACTTTTGCAAATCACGATTGTAACCTGCATTTTATATTGTACGCCATATATATCTATACACTTTCTCTCTTTCTCTCTCTCTTTCTTTCTCTCGCTCTCTCTCTTGCTCTCTCTTTCTCTCTCTTTCTCTCTCTCTCTCTCTCTCTCTCTCTTTTTCTTTCTCCCTGATACTTTTAATGTTCTTAACAATTTACGGATGTTGCACAATCACGCGATATCCAATATTTCGTTAGCATTCGTGGAAAAATCGAGTTCTAATTTACTATGAACGGTCTTATCGAAATTTTTATCGTTACACGCTATAAAGATAATTGACTGGTCACACGGAAGATAATAACATTTGATTATAACGATATAGACAAAATTGTTTTCAGTGTGCAGGTTACGAGAAAAATAAGTCGAAAGATGATTAAAGGATCAATGCTCGATTAGAACATGCGAGAAATGCCGGAAGTAATCGCGATCGTGTTTACATAACGTGCGATCATGCATGATAATCTGTATAAAAACTCAATTAAAATAAGGATATCAAACACGTGTTGCACTAAATTAAAGGTATAATAAGGTGGAAAATTTGGGATAAGCTAAAAATGCATTCAGTATAGGAGAATTATGTGCAGGTAAAGAAAATATTTGAACGTATATATGAACGTGAATACTTCTAATACACTCTGATTGCATCATAGAATGTGTTGACATACCGGTTTAATGATAATAACGATAATACAGCGCGATAATGATGAGCAATGAACCAATTATAGAAATCCACCCAGCGAGATGTCCTCCGATAATCCTTTGCCGAAATGTATGAAACAGAACTCAGGACGCTAGTCTCTGCGCACCGAGAATCGTTTTAAAATACTCTCCCTGAAATCTGTAAATTGCGAATAAAGCGAGGCGACACACAAACGCAGCCAATAAAACGCACGTAGCAGCAACACGACTATCACTCTTAATTTCGATTACGTACGAATCACTGTATCGGGATTCACTCATCGCGATAGAAAATACTGGAATTGTGGCGATTTTTATTGTCGAGCTTGCCTCTCATGGAAAAGCCACTCTTTTAGCCGGTCGACACAATCGCGCGACGGATCGACGATAGACACTACTTTCATCGCAAAACATCTAAACTCTACGCGATGTTGGGCAGGTTTGATTGTGCCGTTTCTTCACTCCCTTCACGCCGCGTCTCGAGTACCCGCGCGTCGCACTTTAATCATCGATCTTTCTTCTTCTTTCTTTTTTTTTTTTACTTTTGATTGAGGAACGTCGAACACGCTTTTGATTCGCTTAAAGTACGATCCGTCTGTCTTTTGATTAATAACAAAGTCGTCTATCACTCGTCTTATCTCGTTTTCGTTTCAGTCATCATCGACGAACTCTCCCCATCCACATACCTATCTAACCCGACTCTTCTCTCTTTTCCTCTTTTAATTCTCTTTTTTTCTTGTCTTTTTTCCGTTCTTTTTTTTCCTCTCGTCTTTTACGTTCTCTCGCGTTCTCTCGCGGGCGAAATTATGGATCACGTGTACATGGGATACGTGGTGTCACGTGAGAGTTTCATTCGGAAGAGACGTCAGACGAGTCATCACGCATCCCCTTCAAAGCGCAACGCTTTCGAGCCGTGAGTTTCCCGATACAAGGGAGAATAGTACTATTGAAAATTCGCGTCGAGCCACGTCGGGAATGCCAAATCTCAAACACGCAAGGGCAGACGATGGCTCGTCGTCGGGACCTCAAAGGCTGCGCCTGCGGTAGCATTACCAACGGATATATAATGACAAGGATGGAGAGAGTGAAGTAGTGAAACCAGAAAAGAAACGTTAATTCATGTTCCCACGGTCGCTTGATGCATGGAAACTCAAGCGACAAACTGATATCTAATGTTGAAGTAGATGCACATAAGTTGAGGAAAAAGAGAGATTCGAGATAAATCTTATATTTTTTTGGGGCCCCCCTTGACGGTCGAGAGCTCGGAGCTCGTTTTAGTTTCGTTAGTTTCCGCATTAGATACGCGTCCGTTCCTACTGTTCTCACTCGTTGTTCCTGCGCAAAAACTCCGCGGTCTGAGGAAAAGAGGAGAGACAAGATATTATCGATGCGACGAGCATGAGCCGCGGTACTTAAAACCGAAGGGGCGAGAACGGGTGTGGTGGGTATGAGGAGCGAGAGATAGGACGATGGAGATACAAAAGATCGAGCGTGGAGATAACGGAGACGGGTTGCAGTAAGTTTCAGCCGCTCTTCCCATCTTTTCAAGTATTGAAACTGCTCGTGCTATCACCTCGTCGATTCGCGTCCCATCCCCTTCTTGGTCGATTCTCTCTTTCTCAGCGAACTGATATTTTTTAACGGCGGGGGAGCACGTCGATGATGAAGGTTGCGTACGTTCGAATCCCTAAACGGCTGCCGCGCGGACAGGGCACGCGTGGACAAACCCCCCAACCCACACAAAAAAAAGAAAAACTTGTCTAATCTAACTTTCGTGCTGTTGGTGCAATGTGCCTACCTACGAATTATTTAACCTCCCACTCTTCGTCTCTCTCTCTCTCTCTCTCTCTCTCTCTCTCTCTCTCTTGTGCTGTATATTTTTTATTTGTCGCTCATCCTCCCTCTCATTTTCTCATTCTCTCTCTCTCTCTCTTTCTCTCGCACTCACTCTCACTCTGTCTCTCTCGCACTCACTGACACTCACTCACTCTTTCTCCCTCCCTCTCTCTTTCTCTTTCTCGCATGTTCGTTCGTTCGCACTCACTTTTCTCCCACATTCTCTAGCGCTCTTCCATATATACGATTGCACTCACGCATTTCTTACATATTCCGCGACTTACACCGATTTCGGTCTCGTCTTTTCTTTGTATCGAGTTTGGCCAAGTCGAAATTCGGGACACCGGAGAGATCGTGATCGTTTCACTGCTTTTCGGACAATTACAGTATGTACGCGTGCGCGCACCGCCTTTGTCTAGCTATTTTACTCGTTTTATTTATTTAGTTATGTTTTTCGTTCGTTGTTAAGAATTCGTGTGTTTCTCTCGTCCACGCAGTCGAGATTATTTCACAGAGAGACGGAGGGATCGATGGCTGCCCGCTTCCTTTTCCGAACTGAACTCTTTTATTGCTTAAACGCCTTAAAGTCCCGACCTCCACACTGGGGGGTTCTACGTAGTCGTCTTATATAAAAATCTAACGTTTACTTAAAAACCACGGCGAGACCCCGGTACGCGATCGGTCGTTCCGCGCGTCCCATCGCCATTCCCGGCCCAAAACGCGCGCTAATTCGTCGATGCCTGCCACGGCGCACACGTGTGTGTTTCTGATCGTATATTATAAAAATATCCAACTGGCCTAAGTGCCGCGTCCGAGAGACAGACTCGATTGATAGAAAATGGTTGCTGAACCGCCGCCCGCTGCGAAGATTTCACGCGCAAATTGTCGTTTGGCCACGAGTCCGATAAATAAGTGTTATCATCAACTGAATTGTACGAAGTCTTCGCATTATGGCAAAAATCGAATAAGACACGTGGATCCGGTAGATCCGTGGTTTTCGTCACGGGGGGCGGGATGGGGGGGAGAGTTGTACGAAAGGACCCGATTGCGCCTCGCCCTCGGTATAAACGCTGCGTTATGTACGCGAATATATACGCGCAAGATCCACCTCTTCCCTGCCGCCGAATTTCGAGTCGGCCTCGAGCAACTTTTAATATAATATGCCTATCTAACTAGCTAATTGCAGAATTTCGTTTATAATAACTTTTATTCTTTTATGTTAATATTTTCTTCATTCATTTATATTTATATATTTATATATTTATATATTTATATATTTATATATTTATATATCTTCTCTCTCTCGCTCTCTCTCTCTCTCTCTCTCTCTCTCTCGTTCTCTCTCTCTCTTTCTCTCTCTTTCTCTCTCACGTGTGTGCTTCGGTTAATCAATCTTTGTATTTATCATTTATACACCGCGGTCGCGCCCGCCGGCCGTCGCAATCGGGCCGCGCGAGCGCGCCGTACGACATTACGTCTTTGAGTTATTATTATTTTTTTCGCTGTCAAGCCCAAACTACAAAAATAATGAATCCGGGTAACGAGTCTGTATCCGGCGGTCTGTATCGACGCCTTTCCGTTTCTTCGCAGTTCGTCCGAATTTATACGCATCGTTAAAACATTGATAAACATTGATACGGGTAACATTGATAACCGGGGATCCCGTTGAACATGTGCGGATTCATGTTTCTCGTGTGCTTGTGTACTCGCTGGACGATACATAGTATGCGTAATTGGCCGTTTTCGCTACGGGAAAAAAAAGGAAAAAAAAACACACACACACCACTCGTCGGACCGTCACATGGCGAATTCGCGCGTATGCCGGATTTCGCGTATTCTGTATCGAAGCTTCGGGCACTACTGTTTACGGCGAACGCTATCTATTTCTTCAAGCCGAGCGAGATGCTAGATTTATCCTACAGACTGGACGAGAGGTATCTCCGCTTAATAATCGGTAGCGGCTCTTGCTTTTCTTTCTCTTATATTTTGGACGTGAAAATTTTACGGGGAGAAGGGATGTTGGATGCATCTTGCTCTCGAGGGGAATGGTTTTACCTAAGGATTATGATTCTTATTCGCTATCTTTCCTTTTCCTCCTCACCTTGCCTCTTCGTTTCTTTTTTTTTGTTTTTTGTTTTTTTTTTTGTTTTTTACTAAGCGGGGGTGTCATTTGGTTTTCGTGATCGCCGCCTTTCGACTCGCGCGTCGTCAAGCCGGAGGTGGCATGAGTTTTACTGCTTTTGCTGTCGCGGTGGCGTCGATGATGACGGAAATGTTGTTGTTGTAGTAGTAGTTGTTGTTGTTGGTGGTAGTGGTGGTGGTGGTGGTGATGGTGGTAGTAGTGGAGGAGGAGGTGATGGTGGTGGTGGTGGTAACTGTTGTTGCTGTAGAAGTTCCTGTTGGTGGGGTGTACTTGCTTACCATCACACTAGAAGGCTAGGCGTCAGCCAGTCCTCATCCGCTAGCTGGACCGCAACCAAGAACACACTTTACCATTTGAACACACAAACGCTGGTTAAGTCTTGGTCCGAATTTCAAGAAAGTAATAGAAATATGCTCGACAATATAGTTCTCTCTCTCTCTCTTTCTCTCTCTCTCTCTCTCTCTCTCTCCCTCTCTTTCACTCGTCTTTGCGTTCTCTCTCTTATGTGCTCTCTCCCTCTTGCTCTCTTTCTTCCTTCCATTCACTCTGTCTCTCGCTTCTGCATCACCCCCTCACTCTTGCTTCCCCGTTACAGTTTCTCTCGCATACAATTTCTCTCCTACTACATAGATTCTAACCAATCTGAATCTACCTTTACCATGACTCAACCTCCACTACACGGCGTAGCGCAGTAGTAAGGACGTAAAAATTGCATCGTAATCGTATAAGCGTTTGTAAGTCGTACAATAGCGATCTACCCGTCTTGTGATTCAGCGCGCATCAACAACGGCGAAATGAACGCAGAATTACGTGCGAGTTAAGTATTTCCTTTTCCTGATATTTTCTTTCCGTTTCTGTAAATTTTTCGGTCGCAATCGGATCGAGTTTACGTCGCTACAAAATCTACGATCGAGTATCGTGGATTCAGTGATTTTTTTCTTTATTTTATTTTTACGCCGATAAAAAACAAATGCGGACATCTCATCCCTTCTCTCGCTTTTGGTTTCTCGCATGGTTTTCCTTTTTTTGTTCTTTTTATGTTTTCGTAGGAAATATTATCCTTTTGCGTATAAAAACAACGTCGCAGCGAGTATTTTCAGGCTGAATGCGAGGTTGAGCCAGGTTGTAGATGCAGTTATCTTGATGCTAATTGATATTCGAAAGAAAGGATAAGCCAGGCCGTGCGATGATAGTGGTAGCGATCACTGTGCCTGCGAACCGAAATATGTAAATAAAGACAGTTTTTCCAAAAATCTCGAGTATCCCTTCCTGACTGAATGAATGAATAATGAGAATACAATGAATGTATCATTTGATTGATACTGATTAATACTTGAGTAATACTCAATCGATCTATCCAATCTTTTGAATAACGTTTAAAACATCACGTGAATTAAAAAAAAAATACATTGCTATATTAAGTTTACGACTGCTGATAGACGGCGAGTGATTGTAAATGATTGCCTGAAATTGCGTAACGTTGCTCTGAAGTAACTGTTCGACTTATCGATGTCGCTAAGAATGATGTAGCGTGCAAAAAACATAATCCGATCGTTATTTGGAGAAAAACAGATGAAATAAAAATGCTCCAGTGGGATACTCGAGTCGAATTAGATAAAGTGCAAGAAGCATAATGCATGCAATGTCTACATCTCGCATTCCATATTCATGCAAGTCAAGATCTGTGCAGAGTAGGCGATTAGCTTTTCATACTCATGTTGTATCTATGATGTCGATTTGATATCGATGCCTTTTTTCTTTTCTTTTTTTTTTTTAATCGGCTGGTTTTCTGTTCCTCTCTCGATATATACTTCGTAAAGTTTTGATATACATTAAAATCTGACAACTATCAACGTACAATTGCATAATCCATACGGACACACCGTCTAAGTTTGTCGGTTTTGCGAGCGCAAAATTGCGAACGTTCATATAAATGTGCTCCGTCGGATTCTGTTATTATGACAAAACGCGACGCGCTCTGACGTTGTTCGGCTGCAAGTAAGGTACCAGCTAAATAAACGGCAAGCCGATGGCGCGATTTAACTCATTGGCAATATATTTTCGGCGTTTCATCGCTCTTTCATTGTTTTATCGCCGCTATTACTAAGAATTCGCGTTCAATTGAGGATGCTTTCCGATGGCTAGTTTTCAAGCAAGTTTCAAAGTGGTATTTCGCTTGACATGCAGTGATATAATGCGAGCCCGGTTTTTCGGACGGGGAAAGGGGGCAGGAATAGGGGAAGGGGAGAGATATTTGTGCGAAAGCGAGCTAACTTTTCTCCTTCGATGCGATAGAGACGAGCAATCGTACGTGACTTTTGCCCCGTTGTATGCGACACACATAAAGGACTCGTTTAAGCAACTATAGCTACGTGAAATGTATATATCTTCTTAAGCACATATGGGCGACAGGTTGTTTTACGCACTGCAAACAGCTGCAGATTAATGACTGAAAGCCGAAATCGATACAACGTTTGCAGTGCGCGACGTTATCTCGAATTGCTCGTAGTCACGCTGTCGATAATGGTTATCTAAGGATTTCCTGTACGCCCCATTATTAAATATGTCGCCCTTCTCGATCCGAGATTGCCGAAAAATGCTGTGCATGCGCGGAGAGAAGTGTTCACGGTGTATTTAGGCACGCAGCCGTTTGCACGCAAAGTACGGGAAATATAGGTGCACGCGTCGTTAACTCTAAGGGACCAGAAATGTCGCGATGCTTATTGGATTTGATTCCCGCCAGCTCTCATTTAGATCCTCGTGGATTCTTAGATTAAAGTCACGGCGGATGAATGGAATCGGCGGGCAAATCGGATTTCAAATCAGACACTCGTCCGTTAATTCGGTTTCGCGTATTTCAACTTAAGTCCACTAGTTCTCTCTTGCTCGTCAGAAAACAATTATTCTCTTGTTTCCAATAACTTTATTTCCTTTGAAGTATCTTTTAACTTTGACTTTTTATCCGTTTGATTCGACTTACTTCTTAATCCCGTGAATTTCACGTTTTTGTAATTGATAAATGCGTTCTCTTTTCCTGCGATTATATATTAGTAAACCGCGATTATACTAAGAGAGCGAGTTCGCGCACCGTTTGATTTAATTACTTAAAGTGACCATCGCGTAATTTAAATTCTATCATTCCATAGAATTGGAAAGAAATTTTGCAATTTAAGTCTTAAATCGAGACGAATTCAATATATTAATTAGTGAAAAGGGTCATGTTATTATATATATGTATGCATAATGTGTGCGTATGTGCATATGCAGTATATAATGCAGTTATAATTAATAAACATAAAAGCCACAAATATTTGAAAATCAAGTACACACGTTTCCAGTTTATTTAATAAGCGATGAAAATGTGGAAATGTATATGAGAAATAAGCGGAGAGTTAATTTGGAAATTTTATAGTTGGATTTCTAGCGAGCTCTTATAAGTTATAAGATAGTCATTCTCAATTCTGAAATCTCAGGTTGTCAAGTTCAGAAATTGTTCTCGCGGCAAAAAGAATCGCAGGGGAAGGGCATTAGAAGCGGTGCTGAGTTGAAATGCATTCTCTGCGCTCGCCCGAAGCCATCCGTGATCTCTTTTCAACTATTCCAGATTTTTTTGCGGCTATGTCGTTTTTAGCGATGTGTACCTGTGTGCGCACTTTCTTACATGTGCAGTCCGTGCGGAAAAAGCACAAAATGGTCGAGGTGTACTTTTCTGGACAACTGCGATAAGTATCATATTTCACCTCACAGTGCCATGGACTACAATTTTTTGAGCATATCTAAATCACGATACGTCGAGCGGGAAGTGAGTCTGTCTTGCTCCATCAATGTCTGGCGCGTGGAAAACTAAAAATTGCTCCGTCCTACAAATGAGCGCAACTTACTCTCCTTCTTTCTCTCTCTCTCTCTCTTCCTTTCTCTTGACAACAGATCAGAGATCACATTAGAAAGATACAGATCGAAGTGATACGATTTAGCATCACATGTCACCCAGTCTCATCAATGTTTCGCCAAACATTACTCTCTAGCATCGACAACTCATTGGAGAAAAATTCAAGGCGAATGAGACCTTTCAATTTTGTCTTCTGTTTCTATTAGTATATCTCGAAATTCGGCACACAAGATAGTAGAAGTGCTGTGTAGCATTAGTGTATCTCGGTTGTACATTTCTCGCCGTTGCTACTTGTGTCACTTCAATCTAGTAGACATGCACAGTACAAACATTCGACCGCACAACCGTTCGTAACACAATCATTACCATCATGGGACAACTTCGTCTATGACAAAACAAACACGCTCGTCGGGATTAGCAAACGAAATATTAATTGTACATCTATTTGCGCAGAGATGGGTATAACGTGCTGTGTGTAACCACTCGAATATACTTACCGCCTTCGATTATCGCAACTACGAATTACGCGTACGCGAAAGATTATTGCAACGGCGAACGCGCTTCTCTTTCTCTTTTACCCAACTCTGCTTATACGTGATTAAAATTGCAATCTTCGATGCACAAGCACGCAGCGCATACGCGCTTTCGACACAATAATTCGCACCTCGTTTATACGCAGCACTATTCGTTAATGCCAAGCGACTTTGCGTTTTATCCATAAATTGAAATTACCAACGAATCGAAGATTAATGATGTAGCGCGCGCGCGCGGTTGCGCTATATCGGAAGAGCAATTCATTATCGCTCGCGACGTTAAGCGCATAATTCCCGTTTCGTAATTCAATTTAAGAAATCGTGGTTTTCCACATTCGCGGCATGTATTCTACGAAATCAGGGCGTTGTAAATAATGCTGCGCACGGCGCAAATTGCCGAAATTATCATATCGCCGTTACTAACCCCCCACAATGAACGTCAACTCAAGTCAATAAATATTACACCGGATACATGTGCGTAGCTAATTATATGACATGCGTGTGTTACCGTAACCACGTTTCGCTATTTCATCTGTGCAAAACTGTTTGGGGCGCGCGGCCACGCAGCATTCGCGAAGCGTGCCGAGTTCTATCGCTCTCGCGAGTTCACGGATGATACGCAGTATCAAGTTTACGAGGTTTCCTAAGATCACCGACAATATATGTGTATATGGATACATGTATATACATATACATATATATACACACACATATAAACATACATATATATATATATATATATATATATATATATATATATATATATATATATATATACCGCGCGTACTTTTTTCTGCCGACACATGCCTTCGATCCTTTTGATATCGAATCGAGTTTCCACGTGCAACATTTACAAGCCAATACCGGCAGCGACGAAAACTGCCTTTGCACGTAACAGGGACAAGATGCAGAGGTATGTAAAAAAGCGAAACACTCCTACGTTAGCGAACCAACACCACAGAAACGAGCACGGCGCGCGCGCGATGCGCATAGGCGAGATAGATAAAGTAATGGTTACCTGGAACTGTTGCATCGGGTAGGCCATCATTTGTGCCGGTGGCGGTGGTGGCGGGGGTGCGGCTTGCACCCCTGGGGGTGCCGTGACCGTCGTGGCGTGGTGTGGTGGTAACTGTGGTCCCCCAGGTAATCCCTGGCCCCATCCCGCCGCTGTGCCAGCGGCGTGGACACCCATGCCCATTCTGCGTTCATAAGAAACACGAAATACGTGACTGTCGAGTCGCGCAATTTTTTGTTTCTTTTTTTTTACGAAGACGAAGCGGCAGACACGATTACTTGACCAATTCGACGGATAACTGTCCGGATGCAGCGTACTTTGCGCTGTCGGCGTTGGATAAGGTCGCACATTTTCGATAATAAATTAACGTACACCGACGAGTCTGTCTATGTCGAATGCAAACGTAAACTTCCTCCGAGCAGTCGTGAATAATTATCGAAGCTGCGCGCCCTCGATTTTCAAAGCGATGCAAATTTTAAAGCCCGCTCGGCTTAAAATTCGCCGAATCGTTGTTAAAGTCCGCCACGTCGTGCGGTAAATCCGCCGAGACGGATACTAAAAGATTGAGCGGGGATTATACATTCATATTAGACAGGAATTTCGATTCTTTTGTTCCTTTTCGATTATTCAGGGAGCCGATCGTACGCGAAATTTTAGCATTAACGAGACTCTCGCACAATAGCCCTAACGTGTGGCGCGTCGGCGAAGAAGAACTTATCTCGCGTGAAAAGCTTACCCCATATATTGCGCCTGTTGATATCCGGCGAACTGTCCATACGTGTATCCCTGCATGCCCTGAAGAAAGCCACCAGCTTGCATTTGTGTCGCTGTCGTGGGATAAGATTGGGGCGGATACCAGTATCCCAGTTGTCCGGCACCGCCGACGCCACCGACGCCTCCGACACCCGCGACGCCCGCCGCCGCCGCGGCGGCAGCTGCCGCCGCCGCGTAGTATGGGTACGTCGCCGACGATAACGCCTGAAAGAGCACGGGGATCAATGAAATAGAAAAGAGCAAGAACATTGTCTGGATTTTATGCTTAACGATGCCGATAGGGTCGAGAACAGTAATCTCCCTTCCGCCGTAGATCCTCGCGCGCACGTTACAATGACGAGACGCGCGCGATCACTTCCGCCCCACTAAAATCATCCCCCCGATATATCTCTCCGCGTATTATCATAGAGCGATATTTTTCGTTAATATTTCGGTGACTACAATCCGGATTGTGCAATCAGCTTCCGGTGATGCGGAAGGAAACGCAAGATTATCCAATTAACTCTTTGAAGCACAGAACCACAAAATTAGGACTGTTGTCTCATCTCTCTTCCGATTCCCATTAGTTGTCGAGTTTCTGATAGCGCTGAGTAGTGCAGGAAATTTACGAGTTTTTTTTCTCGCGAGAATGAGTGTCGAACCGGGCGACGACGCGTCGCTGTTAAATGGAACATGTAAAATGCATCTTCGGTATCTCGATAGCCGCGCTACCGAGAAGTTGACGAAAATAATGTACGGCCATTACGGCTCTTCGTTAAAGCGGCACGATGAACTGGGATATCACGCAAACCAATCCGATTCCGTTGAATACGAGAACAGGGTATGGCAGGATATACGTACTAACGTGATATCTCGGCTCCCTCGGGAGAAGCGCGTTATGGGAATAGAGATCAATTAGAGCGATGTCACGGGCCGAGTAGCAGTGGATGGATGCACGGAAGTACTAGCGGGGAGTGCGAGAGGGTTTGGGAAGTACTTCGGGTACCATTCCCAGATCGGGCGTACCTACCCGTCCTAACGGAGCTAATTGCTAAGAGACCCGGCCGACACACTTCGAAGAGAGGCACCTGAATAGACCGGAATCTTGCCCGATTCCCTATCTCCTCTCCCCTTTCTCTCTCTCTCTCTCTCTCTCTCTCTCTGACTGTTTCCGGCTTTACTCTTTCGCCGGACTCTCAAGCCAGCCCCCTTCTATGTACCGATATACCGACAGGGACACTTTAGCCGCGCGAAACCGGAAGGAACCGGTCGTGATCGAACCTGGTAACTACTTCCCTCCTTGAATGCTCGCGTTTCTTTGAGACCCGAGTGTACACTGTTCGGCCTCAGTGACACGTATAACAACGGCAAGCTTGAGTTTTCTAAGTGTACGACGCACGTAACTCGAGTAACTCGCTTGCCACTTTGACGCGTTTATTAAGCATGAGAGATTAGATCACGACGTCGAACCCGCTCACGATTTATATTCATTGATATGCGCGCGCCATTCTTACTTTTCATGCATTACGGCTTGGAGCTATCGAGCGAGTGTATTCATGAAATAAGGTAGAAGGGAGAGGTCCCTCCAGTTCGGTGTACGAGCGGCGATGTAAATATCGGGGAAACAGGGTGGGCGGAATTTCACGTCGAAACTGTCGTAGGACGAGTAGAAGGAAGAGATAGAGAGCGCGTTTACCTGTCCAGTTTGTTGAGCATTATTAGGATCTCCACTTTCCTTGCCCCAACTGCACTTCACCGTTTGGCCGTTGATGTCTGTGTTGTGTACCGCTACGATGGCGTGCGTGGCCGACTCCTTGGTGGAAAACCTGAAATCGAAAGAGAAGGGGATTTAAGTCTTTCGCCGGGACGTGTCTTCCGACGTCGGTGGTGTTGGTGCACGGCGGGCGCGTCTGCAAAAAGAAAAGTCCGCTCCCCAGAGCAATGCGATGCTTCTTCCCACCAGTTAAACCGGACCTTATTATGGTGGCTTAACGAAATGGTCCCTGCGACTGGTGCAGTTTAATTTATGCGAGTTTACTGTGCGCACGAATGAGCACAGTAATTGTGAATCTCGACGGATCTAGATTACTAGATGTAGGCAGGCGTTCGCTGCTAAATTCTACACACCGGTTACGCGAGGTCAGTTTCTAGTTTGCCGGGGTTAGGCGCCATTTTGGACGGTGAAGCGCGCGTTACCGTTTATTACAACGAATGATACGGACAAATTGCACTTTAACGGCCCGCCTTTTGATGACATTTGAAAAGCTGAGAGAGCATGAGAGAAAGTGGAGAAGCGGGCCATTTAATATTCCAAGCGTTCCAAACTTGTCCGACATCGACAAGGAATGCATTGTGCTTTTTGTTGCTGCGAGACGGATATCTCGCGGTTTGTGGGCCATTATATCAATATTTAAGCGCGATGGTTCTATATGTAGCGCTCTCCAATTATTCAAATATATGAGAATCCGTCACCTCGCGGTAAATTCGATAAACTTTGCCTCTGGGAGACAAGGACGGGGGTACTCGACGATCTCTGATTAGAGCGCGACAAATTCGGCATGCCGAAAGAGAGGAAGACAATGAGAGAGGGAGGGAAAGAGCGAGAAAGCACAGCGGTAGGGAATTATTGAATTTATCAAGGATTAGGTCACTTTTAACGTTCACGTTCGAGATTGCACAATGGCGACTTCGTCTAGGTGCTCGCCGCCCCCTTTCCATCCATCGAGCTCCCATCCACGATCGTTGAGTAGGACGAACGATGGTCATCGTCAGCAACCCCCTCTCTCCCGAACCCCGAGCGATAACCAGCGGCAGATAAGATTCTTTCTTTCACCGGAGAAGAAAAGACCTCCTCTTCCCTTATCCGCCACCCGTCCCGTCTTGCTTCCACGCTGTACTTTGCAGTAAGTCCATACGTCATCCCGAGATATTCGTTTCCGGGGTTCCGCGCGCTACGAGAGAACGGAGGGAGGAAGAGCAATTAGACGGAAGATATCTGAACGACGGACATTGTCCAAGGGTGGCGGAACTGTGGCAGACGAACGGAACGGTAGAGGCCATCGTATCGGATAAGGACGGACAAGGATATCGAGCAACGCGCGCGCGAGAAAGGATAAGGGTTGGAGAGATGGTGGCCGGGAGAATGGCGGGGGTGGTACGTAAGAAAGGGTTTTTGTCTCCTTCTTCCGTCCCTGTTTCCCTCTAGCCTTCTTCTTCATTCCCGCCCTCTCTCTCTCTCTCTCTCTCTCTCTCTCTCTCTCTCTTATCATTCGTTCTAGAGCAACCCTCCCACACTCTCGGCAGTCTTTTCTGAGGTAGGTCACGGATCCCTAGCCGTCGTTAAGGTGAAGCGCTGAATTCGCCTTCGGGAGATATAAATGCTCAGCTGATTTCACGAACTCTCAGGCTCCTTTTTCTCCAGCCTCGAAGATATCGACACGGCTTTCACGCCATGAAATTTATCATTATTTCGCGATTGTACATTAATTTATGTGCCGAGGAATTTACGCGCGTCCGGAATTCGAGTTTGCCGTATACGACCATTCTGACAGCCAACACCGATCTTCTGTGCGCGTGAAGTTACATATTTTGTAAAATATTATCCTCACGTTATATAAGGTATTTGACAATCCTTCATGAATGTTTTAGAGACATACATAGCCGATTCCATCCGGCGCGGCAAGTTGAACCGAAATATATGATCTGCGCGGATGTAATGGGTAGATTAATGAAATGGCCACGATCCGAGCTTGATGAGTCCGACATGCTGCCATTGACCCGACATGTTCTCGCGTCTCGTGCCATAAATCACAAGCGGCGCTGGGTATTGACGCACTGTTCGTGCGATTTCCTAATATTTCGTAAAACCTCGCTTGATGACTCGCGTTACTCGCCGGCCGATACCAGCGATCATCGCTCATGATTTTCGGCCAAATTTCCTCAAGTCTCTCGCGTCGCGACCATTGTATCGCACGCCCAAAATCCAATCGCTTTATGCAAATGTGGCCTTTGTACACGCGTTATACATACGTTGCTTCCACCTGCTTGGCTTTAGGCCAGATTGTTCGATTTTCTGATAAATTTATTCGGCCGGTTCGGTTGGTATAAGCGTATCATCAGCCACGCATAATACGTGTATGCTGCGGCAGTACAGTGTAATGGCTCTCTGGGTTGATTGGCTGAATGGTAAATTTAGACAAGGGCGATGTAAGCTTTCCCGACAATCAATGTGTGTGGTGGTGGTGATTGGCCATTATAATTTCACTTCATTCGGGACGAATTCGCGCAAGTATACCACAAAGAAATGACCGAGGACGACTGCGTAGTTTTGCGCAATACTCCGAGCAATTTTATTATGTCCAACATAACCGGCGACATCCAAGTATATCTGAGCACTTGAGGCAATGAGAGTTCGGCAAAAAAAAGAGAGTTATGTGTAAGTTAATATTACAGCATAATGTCAAGAAGCACTTGAAGTTTGATTAAATTTACAACATCGTATAGTAATAGCGTATTAAGTTTTTGCTTTAGATTTTACCTTTTTTTACAAGGCAGTAAAAACCTCCGGTAATTAACCAAGTTTGATTATATAATCAGCGGAATGGTTTTAAGGATTTCGTACCGAAGTACGCCGTTTAATTCTTCACGTTCGGAGAATTGGCTTGGAGTGTTCTTTGTGGAGTCCGGCGATCGATAAGTCATTCTGTGATTTATATAAATGGTAGGATATAATACGACTTTTAATAACGGTAACTTATTGAGCTGTAACGCGAAATTCTTGTATTCAATAGTTGATCAGAAGGAAACGTTTATTAGCAAAAAGAGAAACGCCAATAAGCGCCGACACAGGATATAGGTTGTCAATATGTTTGTATACTAATTAACATAATAATCATTATTTTATTATAATATCACAGCTATAAATCATAATTGTTTAAATGTTTTGGCCGAGATTTCCCACAATTTTCGAAAATGTCGACCAAAACATTTGAACAAATATGATTCATTTGCACATAAATACATTCACAACCTACATCCTCTTTCGGCTCTTTTCTTATTGATAATTGTATATGTATGAGAGCGCGTTATTTCTATTTCATTTTATTGGGAAAAATAAATATCTGAAAAATAACAAAAATATATTTATTCGATGGATACCAACAACATATTTATTAAAACTCACATTCTTTTATTTAAATAAAATAACTAATTCATTTTTAAAAGCAAAGATTTGAAGAAAATGTATATTTCTTTATTAAAAAAATATTTTATATTTATTATAAGTAAATATGTGTTGTTAATATCCACACACCGCTAGAATAAATATTTTTTTATTTTTTAGATATTTTTTTTTCTTTATGTACATTTCTTGAATGAGGACAATAGATGATTAATCGAGAAAAGGGGACAGATAAAAACATCTAGCTTAGATTAGAAAAGAGCCCAAGCGAAAGGTCGACTACACATAATCGGTTTAATTCATCTATAAATGCGTCGCTTGAAGGTTTGATGAAATAGCCGGCGTGTTCTATTTTCGTAAACACGTGGAATTATGCGAACCGCGCAAAAAGCGCAGACCATTGCCAATATAATCCGCAAATATCGAGTTAACTGTTCAATGATTGTGCGCGAAAAGAATGGAATTAGAGCATCGCTATTTTCAACGACTTCATCAGAAAAATCGTGACACGGCAAAATAAAAACTGATACAGGCGATACATACAGGGTGTTTCCTAAGTACACGTCGAAAAGATGCAGGATGTGATTCGTCATATCAAAATAAGCAAAAGATTTCATAAAACATATGTTTTAAACTGCTTTGTTTTCAAGATATACTACCTAAAAGTTAGCTGAAAAATTTTTTTGCAAATAAAAAATAGTGAAACATAAAATTTTTTAATTTTGATTTTTATTCAAAGAAAGTAAGAAGAAGTAATATATCATTCATTTAATTTTATTCATTCAATTTTATTTTTTCAAAAATAAAACACTCGATAATGGTGCGTACTAGCGAATTCTAATAAGAATATCTTTTTTGTGTACCGGAGAATTTCGAAAATAAGATCGTATTCGCCCTACCTATAAGGTTAAAAATAAGCACATAGAATAAGGATAGTCACCCCTTAGTTTTTAACCCTTAAATTATTTCCTCGAGAGCCATTTCAAAATATAACTCACTATCAGTACTAAATAGCCACAAAATTTAACATTTTGATATTTCACCGTCTTTTTATTTGAAAAAAAAACTTTTTCAGCTACCTTTTCCGAAAGTTATGTTTCGAAAATGAAGCATTTAAGGACACATAAAAATTTGTGTCCTTATTTTGATGTGAGGAATTATCTCCTACATTTCTGTGATATGTACTTAGGAAACACCCTGCATATTCGCCTGTCGGTGTTTCATTTCTTATTCAACAGCTAACGCGACGGTGAAATTAAAAGTGTGTTGTATCGATCGCCTATATTCGTGACGGAGACTCGTAACGAAAAGTTACCACCATGCTGAACGTTACGCGTGGGTATTTGTACACGAACATGCACGCGTTTGATGAAGTTTCGGAGCGCAGAGTCAACTCCAGAGGCGCATTGTACGTTCACGAAATGGCGAACGATCATTTCTGATTGCGGGATGTCTGGAACCCATAGCCGCCTTAGGGAATTCCACCTCAGGTTGCACTGACAACTTGAAAAGCTACTACTCATGACACATACCCTATCCCGCGTCTCAACAACGTCGCTGATAGTCTTCGGGGATCTCAAGATTCAAAATTATCGGTTTTATCTCACGTGGCGCTGTGCGATAAGAACAAATCGCGCGAGTGTCTGTGACGTGACGCTTTATTTTTAAATGCGACAGCTATTACTTTCGTATATCGCGTCGCGATTTGTCGAAGGTTCGCCGCCGTGTCAGAGGAGCCTTTTTCTCGCGTTCCTACTCCAAGGCTCGAAGATGGACGTGAATTTTTACTCGCGACGCGCACTTTGAAAGGTTTCCCGAGTAATGTCAATCTGTATGAAGAGCGGCGTGATGGAAAATGCATATTAACGCCCATTATAGATGAAGGGAGATGTCTTTCGTTGCAACATGTCAAGATATATACATATATTTACCTGATGAATGCGTAGCCTTTGTCCTTAAATACTCGAATTTCTTGGATGGTTCCGAAGTGCGAGAAGGTCTTTTGCATGAGATCCTCTGTTAAACCGTTGGTCAATCCACCGCAGTACACCGTGCAATTGGTCGGACTACTTTGATTGTAAACTTCGTCGAACGTTAGCGGTTTCGCGTTCGCTGCGGGACAAAAAGATGAAACACCTTAGTCTCTGTTTGCTCGTGCAACACATCGTGGGGAGAAGTTTAAGAAACATGATTCAAGCGTTAGTAAATCGCAGCCACACCGGATCCCCGAATATTAGTTGCGTCGTTATTTCTTCCTCCGGATTCACAATAAAAATTCGCAGTTGATTCGTGAAAAAAGGAAAACCGAACCGCTGGTAAATATTCATAAATTTGTACAGCATTCTAATGCATTACACAATGGACTATAGAAAAATGCGAAACGGTTCGGAGATTTATTGTGAGAGCTCGATTACGGTTTAAGTTAACGAATTTGGCGCTGCGAATTTTTAAATTACATTTGCTAGGGTATCGGTGTTTATTCTGTTCATACCAGGAAATTAATTACTTCTAGCAAACGTAAAGTACGGAATTACGTGTTAACAAATTTACGTATATACACACACGCACACACATATATACACATCTACGTACATATACAAATACATATATATATAATAAAACGCACGCTACGCTGTGATGTTTTAATCGACGTTAGCATACCAATTTTCCTCAATTTTCGCGTTTAATTCATCGCGCGTCAAATATTAGTAATGTTCTATCGTTGTGAATTACGACGATAAAATTATTCCTTAATTAGGAAAACAATTCACACACGCGCACGTACAGACTATACACACGTACACACGCGCAACGCAGGGAATATCGACTGCCGTGTCGTTTTATTTATACGCCATCGGCGTTTATTTTATTATCAATCAATGTTGCACAGTCTCTTTCTCTCTCTCTCTCTCTCTCTCTCTCTCTCTCTCTCTCTTTCTCTCCCTCTCGTTCTCTCGCTCGCTCGCTTGTGCGTCGCGTCGACGTGTAAGTTCCGCTCGTTCGTAATCACGATTGACGTATAAAGAATGAGTAACGCTTCGTGGTGAAGCGTCCGCGAGCGCGCTCGTGTGCAGGAGAGGAGGAGAAGGGACATTCATCAAAAAACGATCAGCGCACGGCGAAACGATTATTCCGCTCGCGACACCCAGCGGCGATCGGGTACCGATCCCGATAGCAATATAAGAAACAACACGCACATGGAGCCTTGGGAAAGCCATTATTGAAAGTATCTACTTCCCGCGACGCGATAGATCTCTCACGTATCCTTTACCCTCCGTTCTCTCTTTCTCCCTCTCTCTTTTTCTCTCTCTCTATCCGCTCTGCCGCGTCCCCTCGGCATTACTTTTACTGATACTACGAAAGAGGTCAACCGGGTTTCACGACGTGGTCGAAGCGGGACGCGCGAGCTGCTCGAGATATCGAACGCCAATGCCAAAGAGGTTGAACCCCGTCAGCTAAGTTTACGATCGTACGGGGGCTTAGCCTATACCGTGGAAGCAGGCTACGGGTGTAAACGCGACCGGTAAACCACGGCCTGTAATTGCCTCGTTCGGGGATAGAAGGTTCTCAGAACGTCCCGTTAAGAACTTACCGAGGGACGTTCTCTTCTTTTCTCAAAGCTCGGCATTATCTCTTTATTGCCCGGCGAACGTTATTCTCAGTATTCCGGGAATGTCGGCACAGCTCGCTCGTCCCCACCTATGATCAGCTTTAAAAAAAAATTTTTGTTTCTTCCAGAATGCTTATTTTGCAAAAAAAAGAGAGAGAAGGAGGGAGCAGATTGAAATATCCCAGCACCGAAACGGTGCTCGCGGTGTCGTCAACTTTTTACGATTCCGCCATCTTTGATCGTCGGTCGTTTCGCGGGTTAATAGCTGAGAATTATTATACGAAAAGGTGTAACGAATCAATGTGACATCATCCCGCGTATAGGTTATACCACCATTGTGGTTTCATCGTGTGAGCACTGCATTCTTATGCGCTTTCGCAATTATTCTCGCTACTCGAGAAATGCGTGGTTCACACTATCGAAAATGGCACACACATACACACATTCATACACACATACATTGTGTCGTAGGTGGTTAGTTAGCAAAACCTTCGATTAATTAAATAAATATTAAAAAAAGCATTTCATATCAAGATGCAGATAAGATATGATTATACAAAGAAAGATACGTCTACCTCTGTACATCTAATTGTTACAAATTTGGTAATCCTACTCAGAGCATGCAAAATTTTTCGTCATAGATTGCGAGCAAATGGAACGTGTCGAATTAACGAAAAATGGGAAACTTAGTTTCTCCAGGAGTGGACTCGTTCTACGGCCAGTTTTGTGTTTGCTGGCCAGGTTTGTGGTTGCTTTCTCCACTGTCAATATATATATATATATACTTACACACAACAGATATGAAAGAATTGAATTTATTTATCATGGAGTGAAGCGATTCGAGTGTTACGGTCTTTGATGGGAGAAGCGCTATAAAAATCGAACATTCTGCAAATATGCTAAAAGACAAATATTGTTCTCCCGACTCTTCTTCTCGTTTGTATTAATTCAGTTGTCTTATTCGCTGTTTGTTCACATCCGTTACTTTATTTATCCACCAACTGTCGCATTACCGAAAGACAGTTTCAGCTCGAATAAGTGAGTCGCACGATTCTCTCAGTTTGAATAAAGTGGTACCGCTCCAAACACCCGAAAGCGAAATCTATTCCCGGATATTTTATTATTAACCTGTCATTAACCTGTGTCTTCGACAAGCAATTTGCTTCACATTAAGGCGCACGAATGTGAGCCGCAATATTTTAAGAAGACGCTTAACGTTTCTATATAACACATGTCTCTCTTTCCAGAGAGTACTGTAATAAATTGCTTCCGGCGGGATATTAATTTTATATCGGATTTTTAGCGACACGCGAAGCTGCCACTGCTTTTCTGTCAATACTTGTCCGCGCCGTGGACGTAGTTTTTGAGATTTAAGCGAAAAGAGAAATCGAGATTCCAGATATCGGAGATCGATTGGGGGAATTGCTCCCGACGTTTTGAAGCGGTTACATTGAGAATATCTGCTTGAAAAATTGAAGAGTTATTGTAGATCTATAGCGAAGGTTTTCGTACGAAGCTGATATTCTATAAAAGAAAAAATGAGAATTTAAAAGAAAGATTGCGAAGATGAAGTCGATTCGGGATGATGCCCGGCGAAAGGATAACTGTATACACAACTGTAGTTTTATCGAGCTTTATCACACGTTGGAGATTAATGCTGTCGTCCGTGGCACGTAAAGTTCTCGCATGTTCACTTATATCGATATCTTTAGTCACGAGTTTGGATTTAACATGGCGCGAGACATCTCGAATCGACGAATCTCTGTCGTCTGATGAAAGTTTCCGCGTAACACGAAATTATCAGGGGGAAAAATGCAAACGACAAAATCGGCGTTCGCCGATTATTTAATGATTCGTAAAACATATCGCGACGGAACAATCGGCCAAGTTGAACGCTTCGTTCTACGTTTGCCGACGATAGAAGATAGAACTGTAAATGTCGGATTTTCCGTAGATTCCGGGCTCGTAGGAACGCAACAGAAACTTTTGAGAAATCATAATTTTCAGAAATATTCGACGGCTCGCGCGCGTTCGCGCAAGAGCGCCACCGTCCTTATTTCCCCTTCGCGAATTCTTAGTGTTCTAATCGAAATATTCCTCCTCGAGATTGGGCCATACTGATCCGATTTGATTCCACTGAGTGCGCGATGCTCCAATTGGAAGCCCTCAGGCATGACTATCTTCCGACGTTTCCATTTTAAGTGGTCGACTCATGCGTCGTATACGTTCGAGATCTTAATACGCTTCCTGACCCTAACGCGATTGCACGAACCGGCGCGGCTCTTGGGAAACACTATTTACCGACGTATTATAGTCGCAGTCACATGCAGTCGATATGTTTAAACTTGGACGTTTTCGAGAGCCGCGCTTGCAGAAATTACGTGTCAGTTTACGCGCGGCAATAAAAGTAAATAACTACTTTCGAGTATCGAGCACCCTGTCGGCCGACGTGGCGACGACGACGACGACGACGGCATTGCACGACCGATCTAAAAATTCCGCGAAACTTTCTTTGAACTCTCTCTCTCTCTTTTCCTCTCTGAGAGAGAAAGAGACGAGCGATCCGTATCTCGACGTCGCACGTGAATTGAACAGCGGAATTTGTAGTGATTGTAAGAAAATATCCAAATTCGCCGGATCTCGGACTCTCGCCCCTCGAAAACGTCCCGTGATTTATGATCCTTCGGACGTGCCTGGTCGAAGATCCGCCATTACGGAAACAGCCTGTAGTTCTGGATTCGGCTCATTAGGCAGCTGATTACGCGGACGTGCCTAAATCGAAGTTCTATACGCCGGGTCAATGGCGGCTCCAGCGTATTCCCGTGAAACTTTATTCTTATCTAGCGGGAACCACTTGGCGATCGAATAACTAGATTTATCGCGCGAATCTAGTAAGTTTTTACTTCACTGAATTTCCGATAACTCGCCGCTCCGGGAGAGCCGGGAGATGAAAGATCAACAAGAAATTCGGGGGTAAACTCGAAATTTTCTACCAACCGCGCCGGGAGTCCGGACGCGCGCACCAGTTCCGGCCTTAAGTAAAAAAAAGGGGGGCGCAGAACACTGAAGTGAGAAAGGAAAGGAAAGGGATAAAGAAAGAGAGAGAGAGAGAGAGAGAAAGAGAGAGAAGGACAGGGGGGAGGGAGAAAGAAGAGAGAGAGAAAGAGAGCAAGGGGGGGAAAAAAAGGAAATAGAGGAAGGACGACGCGGCTTTAGACCTCCGCAATATCTCCTCGCTCTCTCTCTTTCTCCCGAAAGGGAAGTTTTCGCCGTTTTATGGCGGATGGAATCTCCAGTGGTCGACGATGGAACTCGAATGTACGTATCTCGTACCCCCTTAAATAACGCGAGTACTTGAAGTTTCGTTGGCACTGGTCACCCGAGCGGCGCGCCAATATTCGTCCCGACTAAATTCATGGTAGCGGGCACTAAGTGGACACTGGCTGTCCCCGTGGCCATTCTCCTTTTTCTTATTCCCGGACATCCTTGGATATCTGAATAATCAGTGCTCGGACTGACGCCGCATTTATAACTTCCTGCTGGTTTATGTAAATCGGAGCGAACTGAACGGGTTGGGCGGTTTCTTCGTCCCTGCCTCTCCCGACTCGCTTTGTCCTCGCTCCCTATATGGATATTATTTTCGCAGAGTCGCTCGCGCGGCCTCGAACATTGTGTATTTAGGCCATTATATTCGCGTCGAATCGCGTTTGTTGCATCTTTAGTGACATTTGATTTTAAAGACGGACGAATCGCACAAATCTGCGAAACGTGCTTGAGAACTTAATCTCGCAATTGATTTTCATATATAAATTATATCGTTCCTCTCTTTACGTCCATCAGCTTTCTTTACGTCCACGCGACTGTCGTGTCGACTGAATTATGCATTTGCGTGTTTAATCGACGCGTTAGTTGCCTACATACATACAAATATGCATATATATATATATATATATATATATATATATATATATATAGTATAACTCTGAATTTCTAAATTAATTGTTAGAACCTCTCACAACAAGTAG
Organism: Odontomachus brunneus; assembly: GCF_010583005.1. NCBI lineage: Eukaryota > Metazoa > Arthropoda > Insecta > Hymenoptera > Formicidae > Odontomachus > Odontomachus brunneus. The sequence goes on along the minus strand of NW_022639494.1, from coordinate 1,519,792 downwards.
TAAGATTAGCGGAAAATACGTTGAGAAAAGTATCGGATGGAATATTGTGCACGCATATAAAAGTGCACGTGAAGTAAGAAAAATTGTACAGAATACGAGAAAATGATGAAATATGTGAAAGATGCGCATGGGAAAGTCATGGGTAAGACTTGATAAAGTAATGTTGTGTGCGTACGATCACACCGTACGTCTCCGTTTGTCTCTCACAAGAACCTCTCTCACCGTCTCGGCTTACATTCCACGATGATCACTATGTATTAAACAAAGTACACAAAGAGTGAAAAAACGAAATAATAAGAAATATGAAAAGTAGAGTGAGAAAAAGAGTGAAGGAAGATTCGATTTTTCCTTTACCTTGCTCACTCACAATGCTTTACAATTCCCCTCTCACTCACTCACTCACTCACTCACTCACTCACTCACTCTCTCTCTCTCTCTCTTTCTCTCTCTCTCTCTCTCTCTCTCTCTCTCTCTCTCTCTCTTCCTCTTAGTAGTATTCGCATACCTCTTTTAATATCTCCCTCATTCAATTTCGAATATCTTTGGTCCGATAAGACTTTGCAAACAAGGGCAAGTATACGAGCATGCATATTAAAGCCAATGTATACAAATTGTATTACAAAACGTTATGTAAAAAATACTTTTAACGAGATTGAAATGACGTCGCTACATACGCATATACACGTGCATCTTCTGAGACGCGCATTCTCGGTGTACATGTATGTACGTACATAAAAGACTATCACACAAGTCTACCAATTTAGTTTAATACCTCTAGCCGTACTATAAATAGCAGTTTGCTCGCTCGTAATTTTCCAAACGGACACAACAGAAAATATCTTTCGTAGCGAGATACGAGCAGAAATGCATAGTGGTTTACGTTTAACAAAATAAAGCGTCGATGTTTATAATTTCGCGTAATTCTACGAAATGTTCGTTCACGGGGAAAAAAGGGAACGACTAACGGGAGAGAGAGAAAACAACGGAACTCGTCTGGACGTATGCGAAAGAGAGAGAGAGCGCGTGCCCGCACGCGCGATATTTAATGCTACGTTATTACCGCTTTATTTTCAGACGTTTTATTGATGCGATGATATATATTTTCGAAAAAATGCGGACAAAAGAGAGGACGGCTGTATGTATACGAAGATAGCGGCGTTAAAATATTACTCCGAATCAACGCGTAATTAGCGTGCCGAAGTGGCAATCGTTTCGCGCACAACTGTTGATCTATCGTAATATTTTACAGCCACTCCGTGATAAATAGCGGTGCTGATGTTTTCCTCCACGCACTATAATGTATACAAGTATGAAGAGTGAAAATGGAGAGGTAAGAGAATGATTAATAATTGTAGTAGTAAAAAATACAACATAGAGATAAATGATGTAATAATAATGTTAAAAGTATTTGAAGAGGTTGCGAAGTATAATTATGTAAAAAGAGGTAAAAGAGAAGTAAGAAAAAAGTACGAAACATATTTTTATAATAATAAAGGGTAAATTAGATTAACGTTCGTAGCTAGCTTGGTTTGATAGTGGTTACACTTACACACTCTTGTCTATGTTCACACCACCTCTCTCTTTCTCTTTCTCTCTTTTCTTTGCTACTGGCCTTTAATCCCTGACGTATCATCCTCCTGCAAAATATCCGTGTTAAAACGATTCGTGCAAAAAAAAGGTAGGAAAGAAAACGAAACAGTGCGAATCGTATGGATACATATCCTTACGGGATCGATTATGCGAGAATGATCCGCGACATTATATCGCACGTAATTGTCGGTCACATGGTCGTCATACAGCTCCGTAATTACGGAATAAAATATTCCTGTACGTAACGGTTCCCGACCAAGACCGTATCTTTCTCGAGGCGATGGCGCCTGTATCGTCGGTTAATCCTATTGCGTCAGAATGATTCTCGAAGTCTCGGCGTTTAATCGTTCAAATGAACGCACTTCTTTTTTCTTTCGTTGCAAAAGTGACGAGGGTGAAAAAAAGGGAATATCGAGAGATTCAGAGGCTCGTCCGAAATGATAAATGAGCCGAGTCGGGTTGACGTTAGATTCGTACGGCAGGGAAGAACTCGATACAGGTATTAGTCGAGCGTAAATTCGCGATACAATAAGGTACGTGAAGAATGGTGGAGCAAATGCTCTCGATCATGAGGGCTTTGTACAAATGTGCAACATTAAATGAAGTCTACGTTTGAATGGATTCTCCCCTTTCTTCTTATCCAGCTCTCGCTCACCGTTGCGACGATAGTTTGTACATCCTTATGCCGCTACGGCACTAACGACAATTTAATGGATCTCCTCATAATGACAAAAACTGGGTATTTCCTGACCAGTTTCTCCTATCTCTCAAGATTACACTATAAACCGTGCGATACGCCTTTTTATGGATAGGACGGCCGTATAACCGACGCACGATGAGATTGCGTGTAAGTTATATAACCGTGAGTTATATAACTTTTACTATCTTACTTATCTGGCGTATGGCGCGCGGTCATAATGAAATCCCTTTCAATTAGTTAATGCGCATCACAGGAAACATTTCCGCCGGTCGAGAGACACGAATCGAATAAGGTCCCGCTCTATTTGCGTTATAATAATTGTTATTAATCGGGATAGGCGGGTCAATTAAATTAATCCCCCGTAGATAATTACGTGACACATATTAAATATTTCAGCACGGCGACCGGTAATTAATCGTTGTTATTTCTACCTCGGGCTGCTCGCGTATTCGCGAGTCACGTCGAGTCACGTCGAGGACCGTCTGTGGGGTGGAAAGTGACGGTCGAATAAATTCCAGCGGAACGAATCCAACGCAAGGTTCTTCAGCAGGTGCGGGGAAACCCGAGTCAAAATTATGATTCTCCTCTTTTGATCTCGCTGATCCATTTAAAGCCTACTTTGATCCTCTGCAACTCATATTAACCTCTTTTGATTCGGTTGAACCTACAGCTTCGCTAGGTCTTCTTTAGAACCTACAAGTGGCATTTTGTGTTCTGCTATTTAAAGTAGGACCTGATTTTCCATGTGTACCAAACATATAACACTGATTCTTCAGAATGTACGGATGTCAGAAAGTTCGAAAGTAGAGCTAAGATCCCAACTCGGGAAGGCAGGCTCGGATTCCAGCGCGAATCCGAGTTTCGCAGTGAGACGCGTAATACGAGTGCATTCGTTGTGAGCGCGTGCACCGCGTTAGAGCCTGCCAGAGCCTACCTCGAGTAGACTTGAACGGTAAACACAGACGCGTGCTCTCTCGGCAGAGACATTATCGGGACTAATAAACCTGGCGAGGTAACCACGGCCCCCATACTTTGCCAAGAAGGCTGAGTAACCGTGGCCGTTAAAGTTTCCGTATAATCTTCGGATAGGCGGTTTCGTTCCGGGGAAAAGCCTCACTCCGCAGCGCCGCTCTTACGCCCAAGTTTGAGCCGCATCCAAATCTATGCGAAAGGGTTACTCGGTTTATTATTTATGGCTCTTGTTTCGTATTTCCTGCGTCTCTATCACGATTGTCGAGAGCGCGGTTGACTCGGTATCTCTCCCCGTTGCTCTCTCGCGCGAATTCCCGCTCCCGCGGCGTTACGTCGCGTAACTTTATTGATGTAATTAATGGCGATTACACGCGAGTTTCGTGCGCTTTATATATTTTAATTCTCTTCACAGCGTCTATTTTTTCAAATCTGAGTGAATATTTTTTGAAAAATTGCATTTGGAAATTTTAGGTACGAAAAATTAAAAAAAATCACAACTTAGAAAAAGATTTATTTTAATAAATGTTCAAAATGCCATCCACCAACTTTCATACAATTATAAAGTCTTTGCTCAAAATTGCTACGAACTTTTTAAGCATTTCTGGTGTTATCCTATGGCATTGAAATCGGGATGGAAAGTTTTCGTTGGTAGACCCTATATATATATATGTGTGTGTGTGTGTGTGGAAATGTGGTAGAGGATTTTTTCATTCAATTTGACGAATTCTAGCTGCATACGAGAGGACGTGCACGTTGCAGCTGTATATGTTAATTAATATTCACTGTCTATCCTGCGTGGCTTCGAATTGCGATTCGCAACGAGTAATCGTGCTGTCGAAATTTGCAGGTTGAAATTATTGCATCGATGATTCACAGATGCTGCGTTTGATTCCATTCCCACGGTTTTAGTTGTACCATATATTATTTTATCCTTTGATTTAAGACCCCAAAGACACCCCACAGCGACGGTTTACGTCGAAGGTCTAGTCTTTCCATAGTCGAATATAAATGATACAGAGCACGGCTCTTTTCTCTTAAAATACTCCATTCCTAGCGATCGCTATCGCGTTATTAATGCGCAACTTGTGCACCGCTCTTGTACGCGTCGTCTTGCAACGGTCGAGACCTCTTCGACGCGTCCCCGCGAAAATAACTAAGCTTAAATAAAAAATCAGACTTATCTTTAGATCCTGAGATGGACTATGGATTTCTAATCGAGATGTTTTCGGCGCAATCGATCACCGCGGTAGCCCGGAGCTCGAGTTAAGTCTCGAGAATCGAGTCTAACCCCGGCTGTGTGCTTCGTGCCTCGCTCCGTTCCACTGGCTCGCAAGTCCGTTCTCCTCGAGTCGGGCCAAGCCAAGATTTGTAGTCGCGGCATAAATTCGAGCTCTCGCCCTTCTCCGATTCGCCCTAATAGATTGGCGGCCCCGATAAAGGCGTCCAATACGTATCGCGTGTGTATTTAGGCACTCTTGGTTTCTATGTTAAAGCGCTCTTGATTCGAATCCATTCGACTCTCTCTTTCCTTCTCTCTATCTATCTATCTCCTCTCTTTCTCTGTCTCTCTTTCTCTCTCCCTTGCGAGACGGTCATTTTATGGCCAAGCGTTACCAGAAGAACACCCTTTCAGGTGCGAGTATAAATCGCGGTTTATGATATCGCTCATCCGGAATCGCGCAATTAGAAGTGCGGAATGTACATAGCTCTGGTACATAGGTGCGCGCCGCGGACGTGCCGTAGCTGCGATATGGGCTGCTGAAGATGGAAACGATTTTGTGCCTTTCAGCCGAGGTAGCGCTTGTAATTAATACACGAGACGATTTGACTCGCGCGCGAGTCAACAGTTTTATTAAATTTCCCCTGCTGTGTGGAAACGTCGATTTACCCTGCGCGTATCATACGCGTTGCACACGTCTCTTGCGTCCTTCCCGCCGGCTCTGCAACGTTCCCTCGAATTGCTTCACAATTAGATCGATCGCTCGCGAATTATCCCATTAGATCGACTGTCTCGGGGTAATCCGCCGTGAGGATTTTTTTGCGGGGATCGAGGAGCGGAACGAGGGCGCGAAGAACACAATCGAAGATAAGCAGGCGCGAAGGTGAGCCGTTTTAGATTAAGCCGGATACGGGCAGAGAGAGCGAACGAGAGGACGAACGGGAAACACAGAGGGAAACGCGGGAAAGAAACGGGATGAGGGCGAGGGGATAGGGGAGCGAGAGAGATGCGGAACGATCTAGCGAGAGAGAAACTGATCTGAGCGTTTAAAGAGCCACGGGGGTGTTCAACAGCGTTCCGCACTCGACGACGAAATGGTCTCCCGCCTCGCCGAAACGGGAAAACCAATCCTCTCTCTGCACCTTCGTTCGCCTTTCGCCTATGTGCCTATATTACCTTCGATCCGCATCTCTGCAAGCGCCTCGCCACCCTCTGTAGGCAGCACCCGCTGCTGCTGCTGCCACCGCCGCCACCGCCACCGACGTTACCACCGATCCTCCGCCAAGCAACCCTCTTCCGCGCGCGCGCGCTCGCTCGCCTCCATTCGTCCTCGACCCTCTCTGCGCCCGACGTGTTCGGCACCTCCTCCGTTTCCCGAACCTGATCCCGCCGAACCGTGTGCAGTATGTTCGTAGCCGGCGGCAGCCCTCAGGAATTTCATTTCGTGTGCCGGGCTAATTATACGAGCCGAGCTTTTACATACGTGACCGTCGCTATTTTACCGTCGGTCAGCGCGATGCGGCCGGCTGGCCGTTTTCCTTGTCCTTGCGAGCCGTTGTGTAACGTTATACTCTTACCCACCATCGCGCCTGCCCGTAAAAATCCGTATCCTAAGCCCACGGCTCCGATCGCGCGGCCGGGGAAGCTCGCAAGCAACAATAGGCAGGCAATTACGCGAAGGCGCGCATGGCGCGCCTGAGAAATTCATACGTCCGGCGCGCCGAGAAATTACCTCGATGGAACCTGCGAAGCGACAGGGCCCCTCAGGCTCTATAGTGAAAGGATGTGATCAATAGATTTGCAGAAAGACCACTTCGAAATTACAAGAAAAGAACGTAACTTTATTAATACAGAAATTAATACTCGATGAACAACAATAACGCAATGATCCAAATTCCAATAATTATTATTCGCAGCTTTATTAACTTTTCAACCCCAATGCCTATTGTAGCTAAAACGTACTAGTAAAACTCTATTGTTCTTGACAAACTAATGTATCACGATCTAACTACCTAACAGTCTCATATACTTTCTCCCTATCTCTTGACTATAGTATCTTTTTTTTATACGCGACACACAAAGGACCTGATCTGTTTACATTGTTTTGGATAGTTCTAAGCTAGCTTTGTTATAACGGCTTTATCGATATTTCTTGCAGTAACGATCATGTACAGGCGGCGCGATCGTTTTTCCCCTCGTAGCGCGAGAACTGGGTCGGTGGAAATACATAATAAGCGACACGGGAATTTTCAGTTATCTCGATCGGTCTCATAATAACGCGATCTTATCGCGGTGGAAAGGGTGCGAGCGAGCGGAGGGTGAACTATTTTCTGTATCCGAATACTCGCGGATTAGTACGAAGCGGAAGATGTGTGTGCGGATGTGTAACTGTCGAGAGAGCGCGCGCGCGCGAGAGAGAGAGAGAGAGAGAGAGAGAGAGAGAGAGAGAGAGAGAGAGAGAGAGAAAGAAAGAAAGAGAGAGAGAGGAGGGTTGGCAGCTAGGCGCACTCTGCCGCGACCGAACGTACGCTTTCGCGCGCATTGTGCAATTGTCATATCCATCGCGCGGCCGTTTGAGCCCCGGCAGCGGTGTCGGCGAAATCCCCGCAAAAACACGTTAGCCGGCTGGAGTGTATTACTGTTGGATTGGTCTCGGTGCCGAGGTGCTGATAGCAGTGATTGCTTGGTCGAGGACTCGGGGTTGGGTTAGTGGTTGCAGCGGTGACTCGCTCCGGCAACTACTCACGAGTTACTACTACAAACATTGAGTCTCTTTCCCACTCTTTTTCCCGCGCTCTCCGGTCTCCGAGCGCGATCTATCTTTCCGCCGGGTTCTCGCACCTACGTCGCTCATCCCTTTCTAAAATCACCGCCTTATCCGCCCCCGCGCTTGTCTACCATCATTTACTTTCGACCACTTTCACGATTAAATGGCCGCGAAATTGCGACTGTTTTACGTGAGCTGGATAGTCTAGTCCGCGGTGACTTCGCTGCGGCGAGCACAGCGCGGGGGAGAGAAGGAAAAAGAGCAAGAGAAAAATGCTGAAACGACTCTTGGATTCCGGCGCGCTGGCGTTTCATTCGTCCGATCAATTATTTCGCGTCGTTGTTTACGCGAACAATGAGCAAGAAGGGAAGAGAGAGAGAGAGAGAGAGAGAGAGAGAGAGAGAGAGAGAGAAAGAAAAAGAGGGACCTACCTTGTATTTCCTTTCTTTTCTTCACACACAACAATTTTACGTACACACATCTTGCTCTCTAAATTTCTTGAAGTGGAATCGCACTCAAAACGAGTGAAAAGTGGCAGTATTTTCACTCCAAGTGATAGTGAAAATATTGCCACTCGAAATCGCAAGAGCGAATGTTTCACTCAAGCTTAAAATGGGCTCTGACTCGATATGAGCGAATGTTTCATTCCACTAGAATGAATATGTTCCTGTGACAATGGAGCATGTTAGATTCGCTCTTCAATTTCGAGTGAAAATATTCGCTGTAGAGAATTCATTCTGTATAAGTGAAAAATCACGCAAATTCAAATGACTCGATGGTCACTCTGTTTTTTGAATGAAATTTCACTCCAAGAAATTTACTGAATGAATACGTTTCTGTGATGTACACTCGTGGACACGAAAGTTGTCTGCAATTGTTTGAGTTTGTAGACTCATTCGTCTCGTGTTCTGGGAGAGAGAATTTTCACATTGAAAAACGGATTTTCTCCTTGGACAAGACGGAGAGTTCAGAGAGTAGAAAAGTCATCCTAGAAATGACGGACATTCATGTTCACGAATGTAGTACATCAGATCTGCTCCTCACTTTCGAAAAAAAATATTCACTGGACGATTTAGCGTGAAGAGTTTTACTCTATACACGAGGGAAAGATCATTCGAATTCGAGCAACTCGATGGCTATTCTGCTCTTTTCGAGTGAAATTTCATTCCGAGAAATTTCGAGAGCACACGTAAGGAAAGTAACGCCGCGAAAAAACGCCATCGCTTTCGTATCAGGCGTGTGAATCGTTATACCGCGAATGCTGACACGGGCACACATATTTTCAACTTCGGCCTTGGTATTAGTGCGTACAATTTTTTTAGTCCGAAGCGGCTGTCTCCCTTTTGTTTGCCCTTCCAATGTGCGCTTTGTCATAGTGCTATATTTCACGTGTGTTTGCCGTAATAATTTTCCCCGGTCGATTCATATGTAAAAACATACACGCTCGCTTCATGCATTTGTGCCCTTTTGAAAGTGATGTATGATCTTGATTGGCCGAATCGTTCTGAAGTAGACGTCGTCGGGAGGACAAACGAGCGCCGATTTACATCGGAAATCCGGAGGCGAAATTGCGCGAGGACGAAGTAGGTTTATCGGCGCGATTTGTATAATCGTCAAAGTTTTTGGGATTGAAGCGGGGCAGCCATACGCGTACACCGTCGTCTCTTGAGTAAACTCGATCGATCTCCGGCTACGGAAATCTAATTTTAGCGCGGTACCGTCACTCTACATTCGTTTGCCGACTCGGTGTAGATGTCTGGTGCGCGCAAAAATATCTTTTTCCGTCATTTTCTTCTTTTTTTCTTCTTCCGAAACCCGTGCTTTAATTGTACGACATTTTGTCACAAGTCGTCAAGACGACCGAAAGAAGGAAAAAGAGAGAGAGAAAGAGATACCTGAAATCAGTATGTAATGAATATTATCGTACATTTCGTACAATATATCTTTCAGCAGTGAAAAAACTCGCTTTTGGTTGGTTGCACGTTTGATTATTAAAGATTCCATTCGAGGAGCATAATCAACCATTCAGATTAGTCGCAATATATATCAAACATATAGTCAGCGTAACGTGTAACATGCTTGTTAAGGGATAGAGTTGAAATATCTTTAATATTGCAGCAAAACATAAATCGACAATTCATGGAAAAGCATGCGATGCATCTTTTATACGTCGTCCGTTGTAATTACGCGCGACATATATAATTCATTGCGCACATTACGCATGATTTTACAAGTTAAACAAATGGAAGAGATTGGCGTTGCGTGTAGTATAATTCAAAGATTATATCTGCCGTGCAGAGCCGCGTCTCTTGAAAAATAACGTGTACTTGTGAAAAACAATGACGTGCCGGGTTATCCTCGCCGTTCCACGCACTGGGAGAAAAAGTTTTGTTAATTTAGCAAAATACCGGTATCCGCAACTAATGGTTTGTTGATACGCGACAATAAATGAGTGGGAGCAAATGACTTGTTTCTTCTAGTTTGCTTGAAATACAAATGTGACTTGTATCTCAAGCAATGAGTGTTTGACAAGGAGATCCTGAAGTCGATGACGAACTACAAAAATGTCGATAACGTATAAACGATCGTCATAATGACACAATCGCGCTATTCTTTTCGTATTTCTTCTACATACAGCTACTATTTCTCAGCTTCTAAATTCAGAAGGTGCAACAATGTTTCTTGAAATTTTTCTGAGCGGTGCAAACTCGCGTTCGCAGTATATACAAATCTTTTGTATCAGATGAATATTTATTTCAACTGACAGCGTCTGACAGGCTAATTTACACTCGAAATGTCAACTTTGAAATTTTTTATATTTATCATTTAACGCTTTTCGATTCATTTTCGCGCGTATTTTCATTGTGAAAGAGTATTTTTAATTATGTGCAGTCGATACAACGTAAACTATATAGAAAAAGGTCAAGCCATCGGTAAAGATCTCGACTTCAGCACTGCCTTAAAATCATTCTTAATTAATATAATTGCATAAGCATGATCATAAGTGGTTATAAATGATCACGAATCAATTAGAATAAAACAATCAGTGAATGAAACACTCACAAGTAAACCTACCCAAAAGATACACTCCGATTTCTTTTTAATTTGACACAAATATAGAAGTACAAAAAATATTTAGGTCATATTTTTTTATTTTGGCCCATTTTGAGTTTCACGGACAGTTTATAGTTTTTTAATGTTTTCACTATTATCAACAAGTACAACAAAAATACATAAGAAATAAAATTGAATACAAGATATAGTTAAATAATTAAATAGTTATGAATACAATATATTATTGAATACAAGATATAGTTAAATAATTAAATATAGTTAAATAATTTTAACAAAGTTAGCATAGCTGAGACACGAATCATTTTAAATTTTATTAGCTGAGATTTCAACCGAAATATTTAAAATTTGTACTAAATTAGTCAAAAATGATTCGAATCTCGGTTAAAACGAGAGAAATCTGATATTTTTAATTAAAATTTTAATAAAATCGACATAGCATAGAGACACAAACCATTCTAAATTTCTTTGGTCGAGATTTCAACCGAAATATTTTAAATCTGTGCTAAATTAGTCAAAAATGATTCGAATCTCGGCCAAACCAAGAAATTATTTATATTATTATATATTATTATATTATATATTATTATATTATATATTATATATTATATATTATATATTATTATATATTATTATATATTATATATTATATATTATATATTATATATTATATATTATATATTATATATTATTATATATTATTATATTATTATTATATATAAGTAATTTTTTTCAACTTTTTACATGTTTTGTTTAAACATTTTATTATTTATACAAATAATTTTATACATTTAACTTCATATTCATAATCAGCAAACGAAAAATCTTATATTCAATTTTATTTCTTATTATATTTCGTATTATATTTTATTTTTAATGCACTTGATGATAGGAGTGAGAACATTAAAAAGCTATAAACTGCCCATGAAACTTAAAGTGGGCCAAAATGAAAAAAATATGACCTAAATATTTTTTGTACTTCTACATTTCTGCCAAATTAGAAAAAAATTAGAGTGTAACTTTTAAGTAGATTTACTTGTCAGATTGGTTGGCTCTTACGTTCACGACCGCGTTTACACAGTTGTAGAGTGGCCTTTATAAAATGACAAACGATAAGAAACGATTTGCAACAATAACTGTTTGATCTGTTCCCCGAATTGTTACAACAAACGTATTCTCGTTCTCAGCGCGCACGCTATTTTCCCAAAAATTTGCTTCGCGTCTTATACAACTTGCCCTTATATTTACCCCTCGATATCCCAAACACGCCGATACAACTGACTGAGCATTTAAACATTTAAACAGTTGGGGGCTCGCACTGGAAACTAACGCAGACAGCTATTGTTATTCCCAGGACAATCATCGATATTAATTTCCGTACGTTTTCCGGCTTACCGTGCTAAGCGGCTCAACCGGTGCGGTTCGATTGAAACGAAATCGTATTTTAATGTGCATTATATTTGCGCCGATATTTATTCCTAATTAAAAATCCATATTCTCCCTCCTCCCGCGCGCCCGCCGGATCGCACGTCCTCGTATTATTTAAACGCGGAAATTCGGATGGAGCAACGGGATGATCAATACGACAGATTGTTCCCGATAGCCGGGCAAATTGCGGACGCGCAATAGGAAAGACCGAGCATTTTAACGACCAAATGGATCTCGCGCGACGACCGAGCGCCGTTAGTACACGGAGCCAAGAGGAGAGATGCACGACCAGGATACGCATTGCCTCTTGCGCGAAATACATCTCGAGAGCGCGGGTACTCCTCAGAACAATACCTACGGGACTCGGTGTAACATCACGCGGTCTGGCTTGGAACATTACCTCTTTCGAAACGGGTCACTGAGTACGAACTCGGAGCAATTACAGTGACAATGAAACATTTATATAAGTGGTTTTCGTCGACTTTTAGTCTGCCGCGATCAATAAGTAACCGATAGGACTGCCAATTTGTACGGCTATAGGACAGGCTCGGCGAGGTAGACGGGACACACTCTCCGCAATTACATAATTACGATACGGCCCTGTTGTATACAACATCCGTTATCGATTGTTTGTGCAAGCGTTCGCGTTGTCGTTAATTATCAGGCCGAGTTCTAATTTGAAATGAAGTCCTTCCAATTTTCCGCCTGGAGCGCCATTAAAAACGTTGGTCGTATCCGGCGGAGCAACAACAGTCGCGTTAATTCGCGTGAAATTCTTCCTGGCGCGTATCACCAACGTCGATTAGTCCCGCGTCCTCGTCCGCAGTCGTAGTTGCTGGAACTGTCAAATCCGGCGAGGCAGCGAAGCGAAAGCGGAAAGAAGGAAAGGAAAGAAGAGCGGGAAGTGGAAGAAGGTCGTGGCTTTAAACCGACGCTAAGGGTCCCAACCTCCTTTCGGATCAACTGTAAATAACGATGTCGCCAATTTCCCTCAATTTGCGCCGCGAAACGCGCGGCATAAGTGGTTGCGCTGTGTCTCCGTGTGCTCTCCCGCCGCGCTAACTTTCTCTCACGGGGTTTGTCGCATTTTTCCCCCCGGGCCGACGTCACGTCGTATTGCGAACGGCGGCCACCGCCGCCGCCGCCGCCGTCGCTGCTCTTAATTCGCATCACGCGCAGATTTCGTATTCTGTCCGAAAGTTTCACATCTCGCCGCACTATCGAGTCAGGAAGTCAGAGTGACCCGGAGATACTGGGGCAGAAGAAATTGCGGCTCGTCTGTTCCGAGAGAAGAGAGAAGGGAGAGAAGAGAGGGAGGGAGGGAGGGGGGGAGAGAGAGAGAGAGAGAGAGAGAGAGAGA
>NW_022639494.1:1465997-1503497 GCF_010583005.1 Odontomachus brunneus | reverse complement strand
GCTCATGAAATACGATAAGATCCGCTCTCATCACGTTACGGCTGTGTCAAGGTCTTCGGACTTCGCAAATTGCGTTACGAAGTTTGATGGATAATCCCGAACGGCATGATACTAATCACGTTACCAGTTCGATATCAAAAGCCGATTGGCTTGACCCTTCGCTCTCCTCCTCCTCCTCCTCCTCCTCCTCCTACTGCAGGAGAAGGGTGCATGCGTTCGTTGGCCGCATGCGCTCGCACGTTTTCGCTTCGCGCGGTCGATCCCGAAGAGTGCGATAATGCTTTGAAACGGGATACACACGTCCCGTAGCTCGTTTCCTAAGGGATATGAACTTCCCGTTCCGCGGCAATTCCAACCAATTTACTATTCACGCTGCCTCGATGTACGCCCAGCCGCGGGCTGTTGTGATACGGGCAGCCAATCAAAAACTCTCGTCGGGAACAACTGACCGGCCAGCCATCGATGCAACAAGCAGAAACCCTCTACTCACAGCCTAAAGCGAGGATGGCTGGTCGGAAAATACAGGAGGAAAGGATATACAAGAGAAGAGCGTGAACGAGGAGATGAGAGAGAGAGAGAGAGAGAGGGTGGCGGAGGAATATAAAGAGGAGGAGGTGGAGGAGGGGGAGAACAACGGCTAGAGCGGGTTGTAGAAAGTGCACCGGGGTGGTTGTTGGTTGGTAGTTTCGTCTGTTGATGTTTCATCCGGTCTATGTAGTGTTGCGCATACATGCGTGTAAACGTACACAGCGTGTACAGCGACATACACTTAACATGACGGCATCGCCGTAGGGACGGCAAGAGAGAAGTACTTGTCGCATCCCTTGAGCTATAAAAGTAATTATCGGCGGCTAACGATTCAGCGTGGCGCGCGCCACCGATCGTTTCGCGTCGGCTGACGCGAACGTAAATCATATGGGACGGGGCCGCGGGCAGATCGCGGACAAGATCGCGAACGGCCGCGCGCCTTTAATCGAATTGGCCTTTGCCAATTCGCACGGCTTCATCAAACCGTGACACTTTGACAAAGAGCTGCGACCAATAGAATATCAGTCGTGTATCAGCGCACGTTTATCAGGACGTTTACCTGCAATGATTGATAAAAAGTTCCGCTGCCGAGATCTGTCGCTTTGTGTCTGACAGCTAAAAAGGAGTCGTTCAATTTTCGCTCGATCGTTATGCGGTCAGATCAAATGGAAACGGAGGTAGAGGGAAAACGGGAGGAAGGAGCGGAGGGGAAGGGAGAGAGACAAATTTGCGCAAAGCGATCGTCTCGCGACAGCTTTCCATCAGCCGGCTGACCAACAACGAGACAAGAGGGTGGTCACGGAATGCACGCGACGCGATCTCACCCTGTTTTGTAACCAAAAGCCACACGTACTCGACTGTCCGACGAGGCTCGACCCTCGCTCGCCGTGTGTGAGAGTTTAAGTTCACCGTGTAATTTAATACAGGAGCCAGAGTCGAGCACTCACGAGTACTGGCGCGACTCGTTGGAGATTTCCGTCTAAACTAGGCTCCCCTCGATCGTGAGGAAAGCGTCGACAACAGCCCCCGTAATAGAAGCTCGACGAGCGGCAACGCGTTAAGGTTCGCGGCGCGATAAGAGGCCCTCTCTCTCTCTCTCTCTCTCTCACTCTCTCTCTCTTTCTCTCTCCCTCTGTGCTTAAGGTTGTAAGGCGAGCGATAGATGAAGGGTGAATTTAAAGGGGGCCGGTCGACTTCTCGTCGTCGTCGTCGTGACCGCTTTAACTAACGGGGACGCGACTACCTGCAAGTAGACAGTCCGGATCGACCGGCGGCACGCACAGGCCGCACACGTACGTTGCTGCTCCGCACCGCGTTGCAGCCGAGAATGCATCGCGAGACTCCCCCTATCTGGCACGAGCACACTTGCGCACTTTAGTGCCGAGAAGCGTGCCGTGTGTTGCCAACACGGCCCGACACTTAACCCACGCAAACGGACTGCGCGCTGCTTATTCAATGCCCGCACGTCGACCACCCGTCACCCCTGATGGACTAGCTTTCCGACGCATTAAGATTGCGTACGGTGTTGCGACGAGACGCGTTATCGCGCGGAAAAAGGGGAGAAAGACGCACCCCGAGAAAGAGAGAAAAGGAGAGACAGAGAGAGAGAGAGAGAGAGAGAGAGAGAGAGAGAGAGAGAAAGCATACCCCAGGAACGATTCATGCCGTAGTGATCCCCTTGCTCGATCGTCGCTTTGTCGCAACGGCTTAGTAAACATAACGAGACGCGAATATTAGACGCCTATTTACACGGCCGTAATACAATATCGACGCGCACGGTAATTATGCGGATCTCCATTTCACTGGCCGCGGCTTGCCTCTCTGCCTATATGAAATGTCTGGTCTAAACGAGAACGAGTATCATTTCCACCGCTGTTTCACACACGCACGCACACAAGGACGGAAATTCCGAGCGTTAATGACGAACATTTGTAAAATCTGATCGTTGAGACGAACTCGAGGGTACCCGGACGTACACTGGCGGGTTATTAGAATTCCATCTCCTTTCGTACCTTCGTTCGCATGCTCATTATGCGGGCACGCTGCAAAGCCGAGTGTGTTATTTTGGCTGAACCCCTTTTTATACACGTTTCTTACCGTTTTGAGTCACGTCATTCAGCGTCGCGTTTAAAAACGTATGAAATTATAATTCGCACGTTTCAGACGTGTCAAATAACGTGACTCAAAACGGTAAGGAACGTGTAAAAAGAGCTTCAGCCGAATTACACGTTTGCGCGTCTAAAAATAACACACTTGGATTTACAGCGCACTGCAAATCCAGGTGTATTATTCAGGCTAGATATCTTTTTGCATACCTTTCTTGTCGTCTCGAGTCACGTCATTTAACACGTTTAAACGTATTAAATTATAACTTGCATGTATATTAAACGACGTGATCCAAAATCGCAAGGAACGTGCAAAAAGAGCTTCGAGCATTTTTACACGTTTATGCATTTAAAAATAACACGCAGTGTGTACGTTCAAACACCGACCTGTAAAATCTGATGCGAACATGCGTAAGTACAATAGCGAGATCGTACGAGTGATAGCGCCGCAGAAATTACCGCGACGTCGTTCTATTGTTTCGAATCGGCGATTGCATGCGCCAACGGGAGTTGTACCTGTAATTTCTGTCCAGAGTTTACATGCGTTGTGCATTAATGTGTAATTGCCTCTTATTTGAGATCAGAGAGATACATATGGGTGTGTGTGTGTGTGTGTGTGTGTGTGTGTGTGTGTGTGTGTGTATATATATATATATATATATATATATATATATATCCGAGAACGATCTTTGACGTGGCGGCCCGTGTGCGAATTTTTTCGCATTACGCATTATGACGATGCGCGGGTCATACTTGGACGAACTTCAGCCGGAACGCTTTATTCTGCTGATTTCTCCGTTGTTACGCATATTATATTACAATGCACAGCGTATACACACACACACACACACACACATACATCCTTTAATGTACATTATTGAAATATATAAGCCGTTTAGCTCACGGAAACTTTATACACGCCGCGTGCATTTTCGTTATTTAATAACGAGGACATGTAGTAATCATATAGAATGGCTAGGAGCATTAATATACATTTCATGTTTGGCTTATACACTGAGACTCTAGTAATAAAATGCGCCGGCGTACGCGTGCTACGCGGCCATTTTTATGAAATACGAGAATTTCGCATCGGTTCGCGAAATTTCAATGCGCTAGTGTATACACGTCCCATTTTTTAATTATCTACATTTTGCCGCGCGGCAAATGACGGGGGTGCCTTTGCAAAATAAAAACGCCACTGCGATGGTGGATATTGTTTTCCTTGAAAAACGAGGGAAATACATTTTAATCGCGCCTACACTGAACGGGAAAGAGAGAGAGAAAGAGAGAGGCGTTACGTCACGGGAATCGTAAAACTCAGCCGTGCCGGCGATAAATGCCGCATTTATCGTGATATATATATATATATATATATATATATATATACATATATCGTGTCCTCCGGATAATATGTGTACGTCATCGTCCCGTTTGGTGGCCTCGCACAAGTCCCGGTTCGACTACGTGCGATCCGACGACGGTCGGCGGCGATACAAACTTTCGACATTAACCTGCGCCCAAGTTTGTCCTTTCACACGCCAGCAATCATATTTTTGCCTGACCGCAAAATTATCTAATTGCCACGGCTATAAAATATTGGCCCAGTTGCCGGGTAACTTCGGGGCTCAGTCAAATTAAATGCTGGCACGACCCAACTGTTCCCCCGAACTTCCTTTCCGTTTTTCTCTTCCTTGTGCGATATTATGACCAAGATTTGATATTACTCTCTCGCGTTAGATCCCACCATTTCGGGGCCTCGTTTCTCGCTCATGTAGAAGGGCGCAAACACCACGGGGGAACGCGAGGGTTTTCGTCCCCGTATGTGACCCGCGCGATACAAACCAACTCTCCCCCCTTCGCTGTTTATTTATTCGCGCGATGGCCAGTTCGTCGATATTTGTTCAAGTATGTATAACTCTGAGCCCCTCGGTGCAGTCGCCGCAACATCTTCCCGTTTTACCGGGGTATGCAGATAAGCCTTGGTGGTACGGCGGTTATGGTGCACCGCGTTTTGGATTTGCAGATGAGGGTTGGTGTAACCGCACGGGATGTTGTTGAAAAGATACAGAAGTGAGGGGCAGAAAAGTCCGGGGCCGTATAAACTCCCGCCGTGTAATTCAGCCGAGTAAAACGCCAGCCGATAAACTTGCACTCCGGGACCTCTCCTGTTTTTCTTTGAATGCGTTTTACCGTGCGGCCGTGTGCGCAAGTCCGTGTTGTAGTCCCGGATTCTCTCTCTCTCTCTCTCTCGCTCTCTCTCGCTCTCTCTCGCTCTCTCGCTCGCTCGCTCGCTCGCGGTGCCTCTCGATTTTATTTTCCTCCAGCGTTGTTTTTCCTTTATCGTCTCGCTCCAACTTACTTAGCCGTCTAAGCTTTTGATATCATATTTTATCGCAAGTGGACGAGTTCACGCATCGCGCGTCTTTTATATGCAACGGCATTGCGATAAGTTGTACATCGATTCGCGCCGCAAAATGTGACGCACGAAACCAAGCCGAAATTTTGGTTCTGCGCTGTTCCCGCAAATTCCGTCGAATCTGAAGGATCAATGGAGAATGTCCAGGTATAAAACTATACAGGCTATATTGTGCACGCGGAAAAAAACACAATTCCGTTAGTGTAATTAAATTTTCTGTTATCTGTAAACCAGATGAAAAACTCGGTTGTAGCAACCGAAAGATTCCTGTGGGAGGTTTCTACTCAGCCAATTGCTTTCAGGTATCTCAACCGAGTTTTAATGCAGCTGAATGTTCAGATGAAATGTTTTCGGTCACAGTAACAGAGATATTATTTCTCGTCAGCGAGTTTTTCGCCTCGTCTCCATTCAGTTGCACGAACTGACATTTCTTTTTACGTCTGGTTTGATGCACGAATGTGCACTGAGAAAAAAAGTTTCGCTAATTTAACAAAATACCAGTATCCGCAACAAATGGCTCGTTAAGATAGCAAAGAATTCCATAGTAGAAACAAATGTGATTTGTTGCTTTCAATTTGCTGCTCCAACTGTCACTTCTATAATGGAGACATGACAAACCTAATCTAAATAGACGAGAATAAGTGAGATTTGTATCTCAGGCATGTATGTTTGTCAAGACGATGAGAAATGATTTGTCTATTTCCATAACGATCATCAAATAGTAAACATGCTTTTCTTCTGATAACCGGAAGATCTTTCTCAGTGTGTGTATCATCGTTTTTGTAAAGTTTGAACAAAAATTATCTAAAGGGTCCGAAATATTTTTAAAAAATTGATTGTTATTTCTTTGTTACGAAATATGTTCGTCACTAATTGACGGACGACCATAGTTTACTATCAATGGGGATGACTATCTCTCTCTCTCGGGACTATGGTTTGCAATTTATAGAGTAAACTGCCTCTTCCGAAGATAATATTTGTTTGAGACTTTTGCACATCACCTACTTGTTCCTTCATGTTCCATCATCTCTTGTAATATTTAATCGGATTTCTATCGATATCGTGTTAATATATACAAGTATATATCTTTTAAACACATCTTTGTAAACACATCGTTTTCGTTAAGCCATTAGTTCTCACATTTAATTCAAATTTCTTTTATTATAGATCGATAGAGGAATGTGGCTGACTCTGAGTTCCTGTTATATCGGTGAGTTGTGATATAAAAATTTATGGTGGTATATTCTGTAGAAACTCGTCCGATCAATGCGATTTATTTAAATTGTAGATTTTGGCATGTATATATGGTATTCAATGAGTTACACTGCTCGAAATAATCTAAAGATTATTTTTTAAAAATTAAATATATGGTACAGTAGATACAATAGATTTTAAATATTTTACTTTTGATGCTCTTAGAAAACATATTTAAACGAATATTTTGGCTTCTCTATTATATTTAATTAAAAATACAAAATCGCACGACAGAATTGTAATATGATTTCCTAATGTTTCGAGCAGTACAAAATGCGCAACAAAATTGTGCTACCATAATATAAAATTCGCGATTATTCATATTTGCGTTCGTAAATTTTACGCTTAATGTGACTTCAATTTCCGCGGTCAACTGTCCAAACTTTTCATACGCGACGAAAATGATAATGTAACTTCAATCGAGATTATTGCAAAGTTCCATTTACGTACGTTTGTTTACTTTTAAATTGTTTACTTTTGATACAAATCACATCAGAATTCTCTCGAAACGAAAAGTGCGTTTTTTTTTCTTGGCAAAAACAATAACTCGCGAGGCAGGATGTTTTCTTTTTTTCTTGCGACCTTGTCGGAAGCGCGGTGATTTTAGTTCGCGAATGTTTGCAGATATTTTCGAAGATCAATGAGTACATTTTCTTGATATCTTGATGCCTTGAAAATTATCGCACCGCGAGTGTAGGTAAACAAGGAAATGTGCAACCGATGAAGGACGAGCTGGATGCTGGATGCTGGAAGGATGCAAAGTGACGAAGTCCACGTTTCAGCGGATAGCTGGACGTCGCAGTATAGTGAGCTTAAAACAAAAAGCTCACAAAGAAGATTTTAATTAGTGCACGATTAGACATAAATCGCATTGATTTCTGACGAGTAGTAAAGTTACATTGCGCGGTAACGCGCGTGCGCGCTTACATGACACAATGGGATGCAAAAATCTCTCCTTTTTCATTTAATTCATTGTGCCCTTTCGAGGCGCTACAAATTTGTCTGCGAATTATTCAGTTTGGAGGCTTACAAATGTCTCTCTTATAATCGGTTATACGTTAGGGGAGTTATGCCGCTTTGCGTGTTGCGAACTCTTGTAAAGCAGTTACAAAAAGTTAGCGCTCGACGTGCCACGGAGTGGGTACGTGATATTATGCGAGACTGCGACTTTGAAGCGCGCAAATCGATGTCGTGAGCGTTCCCTATGTACACGTACCTATGTTGGCCGAACACGATTGGCCATCGATATAATGCAAGAATTCGCTTGGAGCGTGCCAAGTCGTCCACTTGAAGCTCGAGAGTTTTGTTAGGGCTCGCGAGAGATCGCCAACAGGATTTTGTGTACTTCTATGCGAATGTGACGTGCTTGAGAGTGAATTCACGTTTAATCGGGGCCGTCGATAAAAAGATAGTATAATAAAACAAATTTCGGTTAAACATATCTGAAATATACGAATAGAACTTGACGAGCTAATGAAAGATATTTCAACAGATAATCGCTTTAATATTCCGTCTAAATAATACATTTGCATTAAAGGCTTTTTAAATACTTGGCGGCTGCAGAAATCAGATCGGAGATAAGATCGAGCTTAGAGAAGATCCGAATTTTCCGTGATCCGAATCGTCTCTGCTAATTAAATTTATGATTCTATTTAATTTGAGAATGAAATACGTACCGGGGCAAATAATAATCTCGCGCGACTGAACGACGCGCGGTGCCTGTCGCGAGAGAGAAACGAAATGAAAATATATATGTAGCGCAAGATGGATCGAATCTCGGATGCTTTTATCACACGCTCAATAAACCACAGACATCTTTCGTATGCGCGGGTATAGTTTTAGCGTAGTTATTTATAACGCTCTCTTTCGTATTCCAGACCAACTTAATTAGGGGAAACCAGACGCGCGAATTTCGAAATCGCGGAGGTCGATCTCAGAGTCGAAATAAAATGAAAATGAATTTTTAGATTACGTCAAGAAGAAGGGGGTGGTTGGGCGATGGTTGGAAGAAGTAAGACGAACAGAACGGGGTGAACCGAGCGTGACGCAGCGGCGCTTTAGTGCGCGAAACTCCAAATATATATGTAGATTCAGGTGACAAAGTTCGCAGAATGAACGTTATAAATTAAAGTAATCCACGCGATCGCGCGTTTCTAATCGCGGCAAGTATGGTAAGCCCTCGGCGACTGTCAGGTCCGCGTCGGATGTTTACAGCGAGAGAAAAGAGAGAGGGGGACGGGGAAAAAAGGAAAGGGAGCGGGGCGCAGCGGGAACTTCTTCGGGACCATTATTTTCTCTTATGAGAAATTTAGGGTACGTCCGTCGAGGAATATTAACCGCGTAAAGGTGGCCAACAAGAAAGTACTTTCTACGAATTTGGCCTATGCAAATACGGGTGAACAATCCGGGTAGGTCGAGTTTGCAAGCCCTCGCCTAGTGAAAAAGTTTGGACGCCCCGCGACGAATACTAATTAAAGACTTGCGGAATGAAATTAGTTAGCTGAGGGGTCGGGGGTGGTGACTCCGCGAGGATGGACGATGGAGTCCTCGACTCGGCGACGAAGAGCCGCTTATGATAATATAATAATACTTACTTGGGGCCTCGGAGTGCTACCTCCAAGCTCATTATGCGTTTAGTTCATAACTTCAATTGGATTCTTACTATCCCTACTGAGCCGAGGCTTTCATCCTGCCGTTGTCTCAAACCATCCTAATTATACAAGTAATTACTATCGCGAAGGAGAACGTTTTCAATTTATTGATTGCCCACTGATGATGCCGTATAAGCAGAAATGGATAAAGGGAGAACTTGTCTCTTTAGCAATTTGAATACTTTATGCTCGGGCTAAACTTACCACACAGTTTTTAATTCTGTTATAGTACATTGAGAGGAAAAATGGTTTATCTGACTAAAAATATAGTTATTTTTTACTCCAACCATATTTTTTTGGTTATTTCGACACAAGAGTGGTAGTAGTAACATGCATATAAGGTTATCACTAATATTATAGTAGAATTTAATAAGAAGATGTGGTTTTTTCTTGACCATAATTTATAGTAATTATTTCTCCATGTGATTATACAAATATTTTTTTTCTCGGTGTACATTTAGAGAAAAATACGTGGTAGTGGTGACTATATATATGCCATACAGCTATAAAAGTTTTGTATGAGAATCAATGTAAATTATTTATTAATAAATTATTAATAAATTATTTATTAGTAAATTATTAATAAATTATTTTTTAGTTGTTGCAACTAAAGCTGAATGATTAGGAGAATTATATAGAGTATTAAAGAACAATATACTTATAGTACTCGCAAGCATCCAGCTTTAATTGCAATAACTACAAAATAGATTAATTACTAAACTACATACATTGATTCCACATAGAAAACTCGTATAGTTATTACCTATATAGTTTACTACTACCATATATTTTTGTCTAAATGTAAGAAAATTGTAAATTTTCGATCACAGATGAAGAATAAAAGAGCACATGACAGCTTGTACATGGATTTTGCAGTGTCGTCAAAAAATAATCAATTGAAATTATCGTTTGACTTTGCTTTCACACCATGAAAAGATCCGAGTAGGAGCGAAACGTCCTATGTGGACTATTTAAGCAGCTATTTCCATAAATATAAAATTATCTCTTTATTCGATGATAATTTTAATAGGATATTTTTTGATTGCGCTACAAAACCCGTGCGTAGACTCTCATACGTCCTTTTGTTCTCCACTTGTGATTAAATACTTGTGATCAAAGAGTCAATTAGAATCAATTCAATTAATTTTTATAAATTTGTTTATAATTCTTCAAGTTTCGGTATTCCTTGTTCGCGTAAGCAACGTCTACCGACAGTCTGGACGATCGCGATTTCTTTTCCGGTCGGATTTGTATTCGGTCGTTTTGTTACGGCGCATTCTCGACGGCAGGGGGGGGGGGGTAGAGAGTACTATTTACGACTTATCGCCAGTAAACGCATTTTAGAAGAGAAAGAGAAGAAAATATTTGTTGATCCCTGTCTCGCGCGCAACGGGAAATTTTCACAGAGTCCATACTGTCGCTCGCCGGGCTTTGAAATCAATCTCAGTACTCTGGGAACATGATAGTCCGACGCGAGTAGAACTTCTTCCTTCCTCCGCCTCAGTCCATTGAAAAAAGGCTCTTGAGTCCATCTCAAGGTATCGATTAACAAACACTCCAACAGCTAGTGCTGCCTTTGTAGAGCCCGCTTTGCAGAGTAACCGCTCGTGGTAAAGCCGTTTCGAGCTTTCCTGAATGGCGCAGTGAAAGCTTTCTGTGCGAACGACTCACCGAGTGTTGCACAAGAGGCGGACCTTTCGAACTCCACAGAATAACGCGACCGTGCGCATCCATTTGTGCGCGGTAGAATTTCGCCGACCTAATCGAATTCCGGTTGCGTCGGCGAAATTTCCGCATTCGCGACCGACGAACGCGATATTTAATTTAGCGCCGCCAGTTTGGTATTCATGACGGGCCACGCCGTGGACGTAAATATAACGCTTTTGACGGAGCGCTCGGAAATATGTATCGACCCTTTGATTTTCTCCCTCGAAATCGCACCGTTCACCAGACTCGATTTTTGCGGTCGCCAGACCCATCGAAGCTACCCACGGCGCCTGCCGTCCGATGAAACTCACATTTAACTCTCATGTATACCTTCCTTACTCGCTCCTTACCTTTCCTTTCCCTCGATAAAAAGCGCCTGAAATTGTCGCAAAGTCGCATTCCTTCTCGCGGCCCCGGTCGCGGTAATATCCGTTCCCTCGCACACGAAGAAGTGTGTATATTTTTACATCGTATCTCTCTCACCTTCTAACCGTTGCGAAGTCTCAGCGAGAGAGTAAGGCGATAAAATAAGAAACCCGATGGGGACGCCGTTTTTAGGTGGAAGGTCGCGTAACACGTAACGCCCGTTGATTTACACACTCGCGCGTGCTCGTTCGCGCCGACAATTGAATACTTTCACTCGCCGTATACTAAGAAAACCATTTGTCACGATAGTAATCATGCACTGTGCTACACGTGTATGCAACGAAACGCTCGGTCATGGAAAGCGGACTCACCTTCGGACTTAGGTGCGGGTGGTTTGCGAGTGGCCCAATTCGTCCGGATACTTCTGCCGCCGAGCCATTGGCCGTTCATGGTACCGATGGCACTCTCTGCTTCCTATAAAAAGGCAACAGCAAGGGGAAAATCAAAATTTTCTACCATAAACTCGAGATATAACGCGCTCGCGTACCGATTACTCGGGCTTGTCGTTGATAATCGTTGCTTGAAACCTGTCTCGAGTGAGGTACTTAGATCTTTATTCAAAGTTATGAGATCCAAGCTTCTCAATGGAATTATGATATGTGTGAATTATGATATCTGTAATTGTGATTCTGACTAAGGAACTCGAAATTTTTTCAAATCCAAGTATCTCACCTGAAACGAGTTCCAAGTAATAACTATTAGTATGAGCCTTGGATGAGCAGTTGGATGTGAATTTTTCTGTTAAATCACAATTACAAATATAACATTACGTATGATGTATGATTCAAACTATAAATCTAACTCTAATGTCCGGATTAATAGACGTTATTTGAAACTCTCAAATGAGATACTCAGGTCTTTATTCAGATCCAAGTTCTTCAGTTGAATTATGATAAATGTGATTTTCATTTATATCTGTCGCACGATTCAACTGAAAAACTCTCATCTAATTCTGATAATATTGAAATATTGAAATCTGAATATTTCATTTAAAACAAGTTTCAAATAATGACTATTAATACAGGTCCAAAACCTGTATCAATAGTTGCCACTTGAAACTTGTCTCATGAGATATTTTTATTTAGAGTTTGATCTAAATTTTTCTGTTGAACTATGATATACGTGACTTTATATTTATAATTGCGATTCCACTGCAAAAACTCCTATTTAATCCTCAACTCAGATCCGAGTATCTCACTTGACATAAGTTTGAAGTAATGACTAATAATACAGGTCTAAATTCCAATTCGAGTATCTCACGTGAGAAAAGTTTCAAGTAACGCGACTATTAATACGAGCCTTAGGTGTAGACTTGCATATATTTCAATACTAATTTTCGCCGGAACCCTTCGGATACCTTCTCGTTAATATTCACTCGCTAACGATATTTAATATACATTCCACACTATTTTTCTTCAATATTGCGCTCTCCAATCTCGCAGCGCGGCTTTTCGGTTTTACAGCGGAAAATGTATTTATCCAGCAGCTTGAGCCGTGCAATACATTAAATTCGGCGTTTTATGTGTTATCGCACCGTTCATTAATTCTTTAGCCTTTAGACGACCAAAGTAGTCGTGGATTTTTGCAGCAGACACATTTGGAATAAAAATACAAAATCTCTGTTTTTTTATACACATCGGAGCGACGAGGTTATTTTATTCCGCAATTTTATACGCCGCTCTCTCTATCGGATGCGTATACACGGCTGAGGTTGGCATTTGCGAAAGTCTTACATTATAACGTTCCGCTCCACTTGGCAAGCGCGTGTCGGAATACACGTGGAAAAATTCGCGGCACGGGGCAAAGCGTGTGGACGAAAATGGGTGACTGAGGATGTTGTGAAACTCGTTGGCGCGCGGCCGAACAAATAATAATGGCGAAAATTATCGGACATAATAGGACTGTATTTACGTATTACGGAATGCGCTCCACGAGGGCTTTGCGCGCGCGCGCGCAGGGGGAGGCCAATGAAAATAGCGCGCGAAAGCTCTCCCTTATTGTCTCTCTCGCAATGTCTGCAACAACAATCGCGGGGCGCCGTAAGAACTGGCAACAGTATCCGCGCGACACGGCGGAGGAAAGGGGGATAGCAGAGACGGGGGATGACGCGACGCATTCACACGCAAAACCGCGGATAAAACCAACAGGTATGTTGACGTCAATATTATCCGCGACTTATTGTTGATTCAGCCGTCGGTATCCCGTCAGCACCGTGGCCCTCGATCCAGGTCAACTTAATATACGTTTTGAAATTTTATTCGATCGACTGCACTCCTGATTCCCCCGGATTTTCGCGAACCGCTCCCGGCGATCCGAGACATTTTCCATCGCGACGTCGCGCTCTCTCCCTCTTGGCCGAAGGGAAACAGAGAATCGCCGAAGAGGAGAGGCTAACGCCGCCGCCGTGGCGACGACGGGGCGACTGTTCGTTCTATAGGACGCTCTAACAAAACAGATGCCGTAGTTGGCATTTAATTCGCGTGTATGCATACGTGCTTACGCGCGCGCGCCTGGATCCATTAGGCGATCTGTATAAAAAATAAGGCGAAACCTCGCCATCGACCGCGAGAGAGGCTTGCAACGCGAAAAGGGTGGAAAACGCCAGGGTGGATATTCGCAGCGCGCGATGCTCGCGCCAAGGAAATATACACGATATGACACACGTCATCGGGCTACATCGTACACATGCGCGTTCGCGGTATGCATCGGCGAGGGTGGCGTTCGGACGGCAGATTCGATGGACGACTGAGAGAGGAGATGAGAGGAGAGAAGAGGATAGGGTAGGAGAGAGAACCGAAGATGTTCCCGACGCGAGGAATTTCCCGAAAAAGTTTACTGTGTTCGGAAAGCTCTCCGGGTTTGCAGGTAGTGAGAGGCACAGAAAGAGAGAGAGAGAGAGAGAGAGAGAGGCAGGTAGGGGAGAGAAGATATGCCTCGTTCTCTCCCTCTAAACTCACGCGATCTTCCCCTCCGTGCCTTTCCAGCTTCCACAGCGGTAGTCTACCCACTGCCGCGTCCACTTTCTCTCTCTCTTTCTTCTCTCTCCCTCTCTCTCTCTCTCTCTCTCTCTCTCTCTCTCTCTCCACCCTCAGCCATTTGCGCCATTTGGGGGAGTCCTCGGCTTCGCCTTCGCCTCATCTCCAGCCGTTACTTCCTTCCACGACGCGGGCTCCAGCCGAGGACTCTCCGCGTGCGCGGTCTTCATCCTCTCCAACGGCCACTCCGCGTTTCCCCAGATAAAGTATTTCCGATTCGAATTTCCATTCCCGATATGACGCCGCGCGTTCGCGCGGTTAGCCTAGATAGAGCGCCGGGGCGACCGAATGCCCCGCTCTAAGCTGATTCTAAACTTCGGTCGATATCCCAACGCCTCTTCGACCCACAACCCCTGAAAACTACCGCCGCTTGGCCCCTTCCGTCCGGCGTGACCAGGGTGTTTACGTGATACCAGAAGTACCACCGCCAACCGACCGACCGACCGACCGACCGACCGACCGAACGAACGGCCGACCAACCAGCCGGCCGGCCGGTCGGTCGGTCGGTCGGCGGCGGCGGTTCGAGCTGTCCAAGCACCCATCAAATCGAATTTCTTCCGCGGTCGGCGATGCTATAGATAGACGGGAGCACCGCGCACCGACACCCAGCTGTTTTACACGCATTATTAAGTCATGCTCCGATACGGCGCTACGCGCCGTCGGATTACGTGGCCTTAACGAAACATCCCTCCCGTCGGACTGCACCGAGCCCGATCGCGCGCGAGCAATCGCTGACCGAGAACTTCTTTAGCTTAATTGACGTTCAGTTTCACCGCTCCTCTCCAATTGCGTCCTTGGAAGGCTGATTCACAGTCGCAGACGCTTCACAGAGCGTGTCAATGAAGCGACATAAGTACACACACGTTTATATATCCGCGACCGCGAAATTTGATTTCGCAACGACGACGGGGGAGAGTGAGACAGAGAGGTTATTCTAATCGATGTTCCGACGACGCACTTCCCAGGGTCATTTATTTCGTCTGTCAGCGCGGCATACAGATCTTATGTGGCGTTTCACCATTTTCAATGAAAACTTTATGATTTCATGACCAAGTAAAAATATGATCTGTTGTTTCAAAAATTCTCCGCGGCTCGCTATAGCGTATTCCTGTTTTGTCAGAAAATACTGAGTATTTATTTACACGGTTGTTGTATATTCAATAACGTGTCAACGTGGCCGTTATGCATCTGATATTTGGACTGGAGCCGTAAATAAAATAACGGCGGTGCGTATACCGCGAAGGCGCTGCAGCACACTGATGCGCCGTAAATAGCAAAAATGACGCTCCTGAACGTCTTTGTTTGCTCAGTGCGAGTATACAAATCTATGCGGTTGCAAGTGCGCTTTTGTGTGCTTAAGGTCGTGAGTCATAACACCGCGCGATTTATCGATCAAATGGTAAAACAACAAAAGTTGACAGTAACTAGAGCGGCTCGGAGCACTTACATAGCGAGTATGCGCGAATATACACTGACCAACAATTGCTAACAGGGGCAGAGCTTAGACTACACGAGGGATCCGTCCCCGCGCTAGAATAGATATCGACATTGTGCCATATACCGCGAGTAAAAAAAAAATAAAGTAGTAGCGCGCGCACACACAGCACACGCACACAAAGCGCTTTTCGAAATAACGTTACGCGCGGGAGTAGAAGAACGTCGCTGCAAAACGCCTCGTCCGATAAGCCGGTCTGAGCGAAATCGATGCATTCTGATGGAAACTTTAATGAAATTCTAGCCGTTAAAAAAGAATTCAATAAGACTTTCATAAGAATCGAAGGGAATAACGTGATAAAGATATAAATTTTATAGTCGAGGAGAGGGAGGAAGAGAGAAAGAGAGAGAAAGGCATTTGCTCTCGCGAGGAATATTCAAGAAAAAGTATCCGTTTGGCAAACACTAATATTTAGTGCGCGTTCCATTTCCATCGATTACGACTCGCAGCCTTAACGTTGGCTCTACCAACTTCGCAGTCGTTTCCGCGGAATTTTTTCCCCTTGTTCTGGCATCGTTCTCTTTGTGTTGTTGTTCTTTCGCGACGTATCTCCTCGTATCTCGGGCCGTGGGTTTTCGACACAGAGAGTTTGATCAGACATCATAAGCCGCGATTCGTCGCCGCCTGAGCCGCAGGCAACGCTCGTGTCACGCGAGAAACTCGCGAAACGAAAAAACCGCGGATGTTGGTCTATTAAGAGAGATTCAGGAAAGAGGATCTCTCTCGGTGCGCTCACGAAGCCGCGTCGAGAAAAGTGACACGTCATCCGCGCTTGGACGAGCGTACTGCGCGGACATATGAAACGTATGGGGGAGGAAACGCGAGCGCGACGGTAGGATATTATGAAGCTAGATATTCATTAAATGCGGCACTCGAGTCTGTCCCCGAAGAAAAACGAGAATCCCGAGAATTCGTATTTCCACGTACGTCTTAAAAGAACCAGGATGTTGGATGCTGGGCGATCAGAGCTCGCGATTTAGGTACGTGTATCCGGCGGTCGAAGGATATAGTGTGGTTGGCGGGACTGGTCGCGCCAGAGGGTGGATGCGCGCGCGAGAGGGTGGGTTGGGCGGGGGCCAGTGCGGCAAGGGAAAGGGGCGAAATTTTCGCGTGTTCCTCGAGGTTAACGGAGACACTCGGGAAATTTATACTTCGGCAATAGTAATACCGCGGGTGTGAGGCAGGTGCCGGCGGTGGTCCAGATCGATAGGACATTAAAACAGAGGGGAAACGAGAGAGAGAGAGAGTCTACCTTCAGGGCAGGCGCCTCGACGAATAACCCCGCCATAAACGGAGGAAAGCCTTCTTTTACTCAGCCGTACATCTAACTTCGCTGTGATTTACGTCGCGGATTTTGGCGGGTCACAGTAAAACTCCGGCCGCTCTCCATTTAGCTCCCGAAAAATGATGTTGTAAACCGGTGACGGTCGGACCCTCCCTGCCCCTTATTTGATCAGCAGCAGCCGGGAAGGATTGACGTCGGGTTTGACATACTGCGAAAGTGACGATCTCTCTCCTCTCTTCCTCCATCTCCCCCGTGATTTCGCAGTCGTATAGTCCCGCCGCGGCGTAGTTCGCGTCTTTTCCGACTTTCGGGAGACGATCGGAGTTGAATGCGATAATTAAAATGCTGCTCGAGGAGAAGGAGTGGGGGAATTATCTACCTTGCCATTGTGCCGCAGTAAGTCTGATTTACATAAAACGGATCGAGCTCTCGGCCCCTTATCTCCGCCGCTCGCGAGTAGCCGGATAATTTGTCATTTCATTTTTGACCGTAATCTCTTAAATATGGAGTTACGGATGTTGTTGCTTTAATCGACGCTTTGCATGCTGCAGTCCCCTGCGGAGCTCGGGAGTTCCTCGAAATTTTCTCTCTCACGAGCGCTATTACATTTTCGTATAAGAAGGGTACGTCATCGAAGGGGACGGGCAGAGAGGGAAGAAAGAGCGCGATGCATAAAGTTTTCTTGTAAAGTCTGTAAAGCTTGCAAGATTCTCGAGTTAACTTGGCATAAGTGTATTTTTACCACTTAAGATATATCGATTGATACATGCTCGGATAATGAACTCATCTTATTAAACTTTTAAAATAGAGAGACAGTTTTTCTACACGTGTTTCTTTTTTTTTTTCTTTACCGAAAAGAGACACTGTTCCATGCTGTAGAAGCGAGAGACGACGGGGCGCTAGGGAAGTTTGCGGTTTGAAGGTTACACGTCTCTAACGGGCGGCGCATCTAACAGAGATCCGAAATTTCTAAGAGTGGGAATAATTTGTCGGCTACACAACTAGGGTATACATCTGGTCATCTACTTTTAACGTGTTATACTTCTGCAAGAAGTAGAACTAAGGGTATCGATATTCTTACGAATTTTGAGTACCGTAGCTAAGGCTCATGTGGTGGGATCTGCTCATTATATCTCAGCTACGGTATAACGCTCTAATCTTCCTAATCTTCGCTAATCTACTACTTTCTAACATGAGAAACACATCGGTTAGCCGATAGTATCGCGTGCTTACCGCCTTTTTGACGAACGAGACGAATCCATATCCTTTGGACTTTAAGGTTTGCGGATCCCTCACGACTCTGCAATCTCTGCAACAGAAACACAACGTATCCCGTGAGATCGAATAGCGCACAGGTGTACGAGGGGGTGGCGCGCGATTGAAGAATAAGATTCAGTCATCGGGAAAAGTCACGAGCGGCGATTAAATCCGCCGCTCCGTACGTCTGATGTAAATCTTGCTCGATTAAGAGCACTCTGTAGTCTCTCTACGAATCCTCTGCGTCATTCGATATCAAGGCTGAAATAATTCTTCCATACATCCAAATTGCATTTCTCTTTTGCCGCGAAATAGTGAACATCAGCGCGCGCACGTGTGAGTGAGCGTGGCAATGTTTAGTATTTTCACGGACGTGCGGATCCGCGCTTATGTGTAGCCGTTATCGCATTATTACGACGCAAAGGGGGTCGAGGGGGTTGCGGGCGGGGGTGGACCTCAATTTGTTTCACGCGCAGTTGAATTTCGAAACGCTCATATTCTCTGGAAAAGTGCCGGCGACATTGTCGGGCGAATTGGGACTGGGCTGCCGGTCCGACCTCGACGAATTCTTCCTCATAATTAAGATTCCAGTAGCGCCCGGCGGACAAAATTAGGAATACTGGGGCGCGCGACGTGGAAGCTGCAGCCGTTTCGGCGAGAGCTCAAGGCGACGAGGAAATATTCTTTCGACCGATAGAGCGAATAGAATTCCACGCTGCGCGTACGCCATCCCGTCTCTCTCTCTCTCTCTCTCTCTCTCTCTCTCTCTTTCTCTCTCCCTCCTCCTTTCCCCCCATCTCGTTATACCCGGCTATCTGGGATTTTTTCAACCGCGAGTGGGAATTTTCCAAAGACTACGTAGCGCGGTATCTACCGTCTACTATGTGCGCGGTGATTGATGTAGACCACGGTGGAACTTTGATGTATGACACTTTCCGCGTACTACGGAATTAATTGCCCGTAGAAAAAATCGCTGGCGCAAAGGTGACAGCATCTGATCTTCCCTCCTTTATTGTCTCCTCGTTTGTGATGGATGAAGTGGATGCAAGAGAGCAATGGGTAATTAGGAAGGAGGATCGTGGAATCGGTACAAATAACGCTCCAAAGAGAGAGACGGACATATCCTGGTAAGACACGTTTTATGCGATTGCTTTAGAAGGCTCTGCGCGATTATATATTCATCGTTTTCTTCAAAAATCGAACAAACGTTTTCTCATTCTCTTTTCTTCCTCTTTTAAATTGTATTTTCGAGAAAAGGATATACGAATAGCGAAGGATTTGTTGTATCTGGTCAACGAGTTGAATAGTCGAGAAAGAAACGGAAGCTTCACAGTGTTTCATTGACATACACGTCTGTTCTAACGAACATTAAATACTAAATATCATTGGAATTGGAATACTCCTCGCTCTCGCCGTCCAGCTCGTCCGTCAAATTGAAAAAGCACGGCTTCGCGGAGATGAATTATTAAATGCATAATACGTAGCAGAGCTCCTCTCCTCCTTATAATTTAATGTGTTATGTTTAAAAAGTGTGGCAAACAACGTTTGCCGTGATACGCGCGGATGGACTTGTGTAAAGCGAAGAATAGGCGACGAAAAAAAAAAAGGGGAAGGAAAAAATGCAAAGCGAGGATGAATAAGGGAAAGAGAGGAGGCTTCAAAGAAGGGTTGTCAAAAGGAAAGAACGTAAAAGGGAATAAAAGAGAAGGCAGGCGGAATTACGCGCGTTTCAGGCTGCAGCCGGTCGGTACTTCCACTCTGTGCATCAATTTGAATGCACACCTGCCGCGGTTTCGCCCGTAATTAAAACGATTAATCGATCAAAGGACGTATCTGGGCGGAAGCGGAAAGAGTGAGGAGAAATTCGTACTATGTGTACACCTTCCTAATGAGTGACGATAGGGAATAAATTAACGAATCGACGGTCGATACGAAATATATTCGCGGCAATTAAATGTTTCCCAGCTCGTGTAGAAATTCCTTTGGCATAAGATAAAAACAAGGCAAAGAAAACGAAAGGGGAAAGAAAACGAAAAGACGTAAAAAAAGAGGAGAGATAGAAAGAAAGCGAATTAGACAGTGGATAAATCTGGAATAATGAACCGTCGGACTAGTCGATTAATCTTTATCGGAAATAAATTTTAAGCACACAAAACGACGCGACGAAGCGACGTTTTAACACGCCTAGCCAAGAGGTAATTCTTCAGTGGCATCACGTACCAAGTAATAAATGTGGGCCGGATAATTTTGATCGACGATGCTCACCACCCCTTGTGGCGTGCGGTGATACGCGCGCACCCTCGCGCGCGCGCGCACGCGACTTCAAAGGCCTTTTGGAACCGCAATATACCGTTTCCGATTGCTTTTGCGCCGAACGGTCGGCGAATGTCGTAGTTTACGAGCACGGAATGTTGAGTGGTCAATATAAGTTAGATGTGGAACACGCGCCGCTAGTCGCCGCCTATGCCGTTGCCCACCCTTCACATCGTTCACATCGCGTATCCGCAGCCACCCCCTTTTCATCGATATAGATATGAGCTGCTTTCTGTATGTTTTTCTCCTCGCGGTATAACGCCCCGCTGTTCGCTCTCTATCCTTTTACTCACTTCTCTTTACGCGTTGACCGGGTCTCTCTCTCTCTCTCTCTCTCTCTCTCTCTCTCTCTCTCTACGCAGAGAGAAACAATCGGCATGTCGGCCGCGCGCCTCGTGAATTTACGTTCCTCACCGTAAATAGAAAAAAACGGAGAGGGGAAAAAAAATAGGCAGAGGCAGGAAAAAGAGGAAAGAAATGACAAATTAATGCACGGTTATTGACGCGATAAATCTCAGAATTTAATTCAGGTTCCGTCGAGTCCTGTGTGCGTCGCGAGACACGCCGTCGTTCCTCTTTCGTCCTTTTTGGCCGGTGATATAGCCGCGACAATGCCAGAGGCTCGCCACTCTGGCGGGCAAAGCCTCGATAGGATAAAGAGTAAGTCTGGATTTATTGCCATCGAGCCAGTCGAACGCGATGGACGTGAGGATAGAAGAGTTTCTGCGTAGAGGTGGGTGGCAATCGGTGGGTGGGTGGCGTGGTGTAGTGTGGTTGGAGGAAGGGAGGAAAGGGGTGATGATTCAAATTGCACGCTAGACGTGTATCGAAGGTGGGACGGCTCTCGATGTTGCGTCTCTCATTCTATCAATTTCGAAGCCTGTGTCAATTTTTGCCGTTGTACATGCGGAGAAAAGATTAGCTATAGAAGCTGAAATATAGCTTATACATAGCAATATATAAGCGGAGTTATTGACGTTTGTATCGATCCGCGTTCTTGCGATCCGCGATCGATCAGCCCTACTACTGCAGTACATTGGGATCGTCGAGCCTCGTGATTGACGACGCTTAGCTACAAGACTGTCAACTTCGTAAGACCTGCGGAACTTTCCCTAATAATTTGAAAAATTCTTATAGGAACTAATTTTCTATCACTGTAATTATAAAAATATAGATTTATATATTTTTATAAAATATAAAAATATATAACGTAGATGAAAATATAATATTTTTACTTACAAAATTTTTATTCCGCGGCTTATATAAACCTGGCTAAGGTTCTTCTAGTCAGAGATAGGATAAAGCACAATGAGTCCTCATTGATTTGTCCGCCACTTTTAGGGATGATGTAAGTGAGGGAATGAGAAGGGAAACAGATGAAATGAGAGGGAAGCTCAAAAACTAAAATGACAAAGCACGCTGCAGCTGCTCTCTTACTCGTTCACTCACTTTCTCATTATTTCTTTATGTGCTTATAATTACAAATATTAAACACTTTACACGCAGTAGAGAATCAAAATTAATTGAGGACGTAATTTAGATATTTATTAGGGATACGCGCGCGACGCGATGCGAGAAACGAACTGGGTGACATGGCGCATGTGAAATTTCCGCGTGGGAAAATTTGCATCCAAGGATACACTGTAAGTTCAGATTTATTACCGGCGACTAGGTCGGGCGTGATAGACGCGCGAATGGAAGGATGGGCTGTGTCGATGTTTCAAATTGCACGCTAGAGACGTAATCCGCAGAAAGATTGTGTTCGTTCTATCAATTTTGAGATCTTGATCAAATCTACATTGTTTATATACGCGTATCTGTTACGATTACGGTGACGGGAAGGTGCTTTGCCTGCCTCTTACAGATGGCTGGATTCCCAAGGCAATCCAATCAATTATATTAATAGAATTACATTATGCTTTTGCCGCTTCGAAAGCGACATCTTCCGTTCCACGAGTCCCGACGGTGTGTTAGGACATTTTATGTAATACGGCGATTTCAAACGTTTATCGACTCGCGATTACATAAAATATTGACGACTCGCGAGAGCCATTGCAGTTATGACGGATAATATCATAAAGAACGTTCTCTCAATATTTGATCGCGTTGATTATGGTGCCAATTGGTCGAGGTAAGTTACGTGAATCAATTTCTTTAATGCGATTTAATTCTTTTTAAACAAGAAGTCAAGATGATTAAACCTTTTAGGAAGTTTCTGGCTTCTGGTCTCTTTAATTCTGAGGCGAGTACAGCGGTGCTTGTAAAATTCCCGCTGGTAATTCCTCTTATCTCGCAAAGTAAAGTCCCGGGGCATTGACAAAAGCGACGCCCGCTGGTCGGCGGCCCAATTTTGATAATTAACATGCGATTCGCTCGTGCAGTATTTACTTAACAATTGCTAGTTTGCGATGTCCGCCGTACGTATTTCGTTTTGTAAACAGCGTGCTCTTTTGCCGGAATGCCCGATGCATTTCAACAAGTTTAAACCGGTCTCCTTGCCCTGCGCATGTTTCGTATCTTTTTCCTCCCTTCGTTCTATCTTCTTCCCGTCCACCACTACCTTTCCCTCGTGTATATAACGCGCCATTTTCCCTCTCTGTATCCGCGCCGTTATCCCTTTCTCCTGAGTACTCCATTTTGCTATTTTGGAAACACATTCAAACGTACTTGATGATATCATAATTGAATCTTTGCCCGCGAAAAAGTTTCTCTCAGTTTACTTAGCGTGAAAATCAGACATTGATGAAACTTTCCATTTGCGAGCTTCGCTTTACTCCGCGCTGGGCCCGCAATTTTCCCCACAGATAACGATGAAATTACAAATTTAAATTTTGAACAGGTGTGTGTGTCAAGCACATTTTTGTTATAGATTTTTCATCCATAAAATATTTCCCGTCTCCGCGAAACGGCCGTGCATTCTAATTCCCAATTCCGTCCGCAATTCTTGCATAGCGTACGTTACGCAATTACCGGGAAATCATTATGAAGTATGGAGATTGTGCGGACTCGGTGAATCTTTTAGAATCTGCTGCGTTACCTACAAATGACACGATAAATTTACTTACACGTTAAACGATATATATAAATTTTTTTTCTTTCAAGAGGAGGGAGTCACGTCGTCAATATTACATTTATACGTCATGAACATTCCGAAAATAGTATCTCTCGCCGTATCGAAGTATCGCCTTCTACGTTTCCGACAAGGTTCTCTCGAGCCGCATTGCGAATATGCGTCACAAAGACCAGACGATCTTAGCTTCCATCAGCCTGGTTCGTATCGATGATCATTCGAACATTCCACGCGACCTTTATTCTGTATATTTTCGATAAGGCGGCGGAACCGTGCAGAGAAAAAGATAGATAGATAGATAGAGAGAAAGAGAAAGAGAGACGGGGAGCCTGAATTGACGAAATCGTGCCACGACCTCATCACTTTCATATCTTTAAGCCGCGAAACTTTCGCGTATTAACCTCTATTCCTTGATGCCGCTTTTTCATCTTTCATACTGCGCCGGTTCCTTTGACTACGTGCTGCTGCGCAGGCAGTCTTTCCATTAGAGCCGGCGGAAAAATTCAAACTCATTAATTAGCTGCTAGGAGTGGCGCGTCAGCATGAAAATCTTTGTACCGTAGGATCTGGGTCCTTATCGCCCGGGGCAACGAAGATCGAAGAACACCATTTTCGTGCGAGCCGCGGCGGACCGGTGGAGGGTCTGCGAGGGCTGGGTGTGGGCGAGGCAGGGTGGTGGAGGAGGAAGTGGAGAGCGCGGGGGTGCGAGCGTTCGCGGGAACAGATTCATCAATCTACTCACAAATAATCGCCGCGGAGTACTATCGTTCATCAGCATTTGATCGCTATTCTTGGGGCGCCGTTTATCGATTTCCGCATCAAGCGAATAACAACTTATCTGTTTACGAGAGAAAGAAATAAAGGGGGAGACCGCCACCGTACGGGGGTGAAAGAGGCGGGAGAGGAACATTTATAAAGCGTGTGACAGGCTGGCGACAAGCGACTGATTATGTCATCGCGTCGAATTCGCGAGGGAACCGGGTCAGAACACGTGGCGATTTATTAATTGTTAAACCGGACGTGCGATCGCGCGCCAATTACACGTGCTTCGCGCGCGATATGTGTGCGCTTATGTGCGAAATTACGTAAACACAGCGATTTCCAATACGCGGCGCGGGCACACACTACTTCGGCCGCCACTTTATAAGCGCGGGTAGATAAAGCGTCACACGTACCGGGCACAAATTTCGTTCTTTACTTTCGCGCGCGCGATTTCAGCCGCTGTTTCGGGCCGCGCTACAGGGGAAAGCCTTTATCGGAAATATTTCGAGTTCAAGCGGCAAGTGGTATAGTGCAGTTTTCTATGCTAGCGGGAGTTGTTATCTTCTCGCCGTATAATGAATCCCGCGGGATGTAAGTTATGAATTTATAACCCTCTCACGGCCCGAGGTTGAAATATTTTCGATAAGGAGTTACTCCCTCGCTCTTCGGTTATGAATAGCTCGGAAAAGCCGAGCAGGCTGACACCTTATTATCGATCGTTATCAAGTCCCGGCGCCGACTAAAGATTTCGTTAGATCGTCGCGTTCTGTGAGCTCTCGAGCGTTTTACTTACATTCGATTTCATATTTAACGTCGATTATCGCAGCGGCCGCGTTTCACCGTCGATTCGTTTGCACTCCGCTAGCATACGGTTCACGAGAATTGCGCATTCTGTGCACATATATATGTTATACACATAGCTGAACGCGGCCAAACCGGCTGGCGTTTACACTATCAACAGGGTTAAGAGTGTTTATAAAGCATTAAAGACCAGAATTTTAGCGTAATGCCAGTCAATCAAGTGGCGCGATTGTTTGCACAAACTTTGTTGACTCAAAGTAATGTAGCGAGAAAGCGAGAGAGAGAGAGAGAGAGAGAGAAAGAGAGAGAGAGAAAGAGAGAGAGAGAAAAGAGAGAGAGAGAGAATTTTATTCTCTCGAGAAACAAACTCACGCCTCTCAAAAACCTCGCAGTATATTTTCTCTTAATATACTTTTAATGGCGGACACGCGCGTGTCCGTCTCGCCCCGAATTGATTTTGTAAAGCGGAACATGAGAGGATGCCCCCGCCACTCCCACACCCCCTATTCACTGCAACGTGTACGCTACATTCGCCGCGCGTGATACGTACAGAGTCGTAATTGGCGAACAATTTTCGCCGATCGTTGGCCAATTACAGCACGTCGTGTTGCCTCCTCGCATTCGCATCGAAGACACGCCGAAAAGTGCCATGCGAGAGGCGGCGAAAAAGATCGTGCACTGATGAAAACGACTGCGGGTAGTTTGCTTAATTCTCACCAAGTGCAGCCGATACCGAGGCGGCTAATTACCGATAGGTCGGGTCGATCGGGGGGCGCGGAAAGTAGACAAAGTCCCCGTCGGCGCCGACAATTCTCTCGGGGTGGGAGGCGAGCACCCTTCGCGCGATTCTCCGAGATCGCGACAGACGAAAGCGTGGGTCGTTGTAGGAAATGTTCGAACTCCTCCGCGGCCGTTCCTACTTTCCTCGCTGTAAACCGCTTATTAATGTCCCCGATACGTAACACGCGGCATCAGCACCGGCCATTACCGAGCCCCTTTTCACCCCTGCTCCCGATTTACCTTCCGCCCCTATCGCCGCACTCATCCCCCTTTCGCGATATTCACCCCTATAACCAAAGGGTTAACCGGCCCTGCCGTAAGCGAGATTATTACCTAGATAACCGGAAAATTAACTGCAAAATGCGCCGTTTTACCCTGCCGGCGCGCGAGGTTATGGTAATTTTAATAACATATTTATTGCTCCCCGACTGTCCTCAACGCCCACACAAAAGGTAACACAGGAGCGTTTGTAGGCGAGAGCAGATAACGCGCCGTTGATTACGCGCCGGCGCGCTATTTTGCAAAGTTTGCCGGAGCCGAATTCGTTCGGGCGAGTCGCCAGGTATCGGTAATTTATGTCTTTTCCCCGCAACGATGCGTGATATGTGTATAATGTCTGTAATATCCAATCCGAATTATTGGCCGAGCGCAATCCATTCACCCCCCGTGCGAACCGGCAATGGTACGCTGAGAGCGCAGCTCCGTCAGTTATTATAATGCGCGCGATCGCGGCGTCGATACCTTCGGGCGAACTATCGAGCGGCGAATTAATACATTATTAGCGGCGAAATATTTCACTAGGGTTTCGGTAGGCTCGCAAGAGCGCGATAACGCTTGAGACTTTGTCATATTCGAGCGATATATCCGATTTCGAATTATTTTCGAATAGACCCTCGATTCGCCGGGCACGTCCAAGTCAATTATTCAGCTGGCCGGGTAAACGTGGGGACTCTCTCCATTAATAATCCGTTTACTTTTGACATTTCTCCCCGCACGATACGTTAAATCGAATGATGGCTTGGGTGATAAAAGAAGCAGCGGCGACGGCGGCGTAATAACGCGAAGTAGAGGAGGAAGAATTTGCAGAGACAAAGGTATTAAGTGCGACGGCCGTCCTCTATAGGAGTGCAAGGTAAAAACATATGATAATAAAACGCCGTCATGGCGGCGAGCGACGCCATGACGGTGTGTGTGTGTGTATCCCTTCTTCACGGGTCGAGTAAAACTTCCGGCTGAATGGTAAATGCCCGAGTATTTTCTCCAATCGATAAGCCATCGCGTGGCATCTACCGATCTGCCGATAATGAGTTTATCCCCAGTAGGCGGCTCCGCGGAGAATATAAGAATACGCCGTTTATAATTATTTATATTCTTTCGCGCACAGATTTCCAGCCAGCGGAGATTATGTCACGCAATTATTTTTAATTTTGCGGCTCAGTCTGAGAATTATCATGTGAGTGAGAGAGAGAAAGAGAGAGAATCTGCGTACGGTTAATAATTATATCACGAGCTACAAAGTAACGTCACTGTTGAAGACACACGACACACTTGTGCGCAGTTGCGAGACTCTATTTATACTTCCACGCTCCGTACTTACATAACACTCGATGTAACGTGTTAATTAATAATCCCATGATATTCGCGACATACTGGCTTGTAATAAGCGATATATTGGGTTGTAAGAAGCGATATATTTGCGCGTATAATAATCATCCCAAGAAATACAATCTTATTATTAGCGGGAAAATCCTCTTATATTATTCTTCCAAGAGCCAAAAAGAAAATATTCTGACACCAGAAAAAGAAGTCTAGCTGCAAGGTGTTACCTCCTGTAATCTTATATTCTAAACGCAAACTCTTACCGAAAGAGAATTCCTCTCCTAACGTAGTGAACTACACTGAGAACAAATATTAGAAAATTTATTTGTGCGTGTTAAAATATGCATAGTTTATATATACATACATAAACTTTATCTCGCAGAAACAAAATCTCACCAACTTTTAATCTCACCAATAAATTTTTTATTTTTTTCACTGTGTCAATCTTTGAGGTCTGTTAGATTTTATTCTAACATTTTTTTTTCCTTGATCAATATGTCTGTTTGAAGCGGAATGTACTCTTATTAGAAAAATATTCTATTAAAAACAAGACTTGTACTAAAAAACGATATTTCTCTAATTTTAAAAATATTGTGCTTAAAATATTTTCCTTTCTAGTTCTCAAAGAACCCTCTTGGGGCCATATTTAAGAGAATTTCCGTTAGAGATAAGATTTTTTTTTGCGTGAATAATTTCGCGACATGTTTGGGTGTAATAAGCAGTTTCGAATTTTTCAAGTGCAATGGAAAGATTATACCTTTATGTGTCGTAATTTTACGAGACAATACACATGCAAAAGATCGCAAAATATGACAAGTAAAAACGTGGCATGAGTAAGAACATAAAATCTCGTTTCATTTTATCTGAATAATTCGAGGTTACTCATTACGCGACCATCAAGTAGACAACGTAGTCGCGTAAGTTGAATTAAACCGAGTCACACCTACTGGTCACGTTTTGTCAAGCACGAGATGTTTTTACGGAGTAAAGAATTCTCCACGGGGTCGCAGAGTGCGTAAAGCGCGTGATTCACGCGACGACGTGATCGTAAGCGCGGCGAGGTCCATCGATATTCCTCCGCGCGTTACGTCTGTTTTTGATTTACGCATATTTTGTCCATTCTCCCGGCGCGAGGGTACAATTCAATAGCAAGCGGTTACACCAGCCGCATTTTACCGGTGGGTTCGTTTTACGAACGCGCGCGTCACTATGAGCAGGTGACGTACGCGTTGTAACGCACGCAATATCCCACGCTACGTTGCCGAATGACCGGCACTCAAACGCGGCTATTAGCCCGGCCGATATTTCCGTTTTGAGATATAGAAGGAATCTCTATTTTTTTCCCTACTTTTCCGTTGTTTGTTTTCCCGTGCCGCGCACGACCTGTGTTTTCCATTTTCTACGATAAAACGCGGAATATTCGCGGTCGTTGCGAATTACGAAACCATTTTGCTGAACGTGCACAGAAAGAGAGAGAGAGAGAGAGAGAGAGAGAGAGAGAGAGAGAAAAGGGGGGTGGCAGTGCCAGTGGCGGTAGTACATTCGCGTACACCTGCACAGTCGAATTTTCATTAATTAAGACGTATGCTTCTCTGGGTATTTGAGCGTTTCGCTGAGTGTGTCGACGCGTTAAACGGATAAGAATTAAA
This sequence comes from Odontomachus brunneus, assembly GCF_010583005.1. Classification (NCBI taxonomy): domain Eukaryota; kingdom Metazoa; phylum Arthropoda; class Insecta; order Hymenoptera; family Formicidae; genus Odontomachus; species Odontomachus brunneus. The sequence continues at coordinate 1,474,364 of NW_022639494.1, read as the reverse complement.
GTGCTTCAACAAGTCGCGCGAAAATTCGCCAGTGATCTCTTTGCTTACCGGAAGCGTGGCTCTAATTAATTAGTGTCGCGCGACTGCGCGTCGGAGGAAATTAAATATTTTGTCATCGCACTAGTTGTTGCGCTGAGCTGCATTATACGCCGTCGTCTCGCGCGCGCGTTCTCTTCTCCGGCTGCGATGAGACAGCACCGTCATTGCACGCGCTTCCGTACGTAGGTTTCTTTACAGCCGCGCGTTATCCGTCGCGCAATAACGCCAATGTAAAATTAGACTGTCGCACGGCTCTTGCGCTCCACGCTCTTAGACGCTCGTAGGATTTTCACGGCGAATTCATCGCCGTGAATAGAGACGAACTACTTAACGTCGACGATAAACAGACGACCGTGCGCGACAGGACGGATGTGATTTCGTTATTTAGTTTCGCAAACATAATTAAATGCCGAATGCGGTGGCGTCGCGTCGCCGACGGCGTTATTATGAGATCACATTTGATTCGACGAAGGAGATCAAGCGTGTGGCGCCTTTTGTGACAGGCGGCAACGACGACGGCGGCGGCGACGACGACGACGACGACGACGACGACGACGACGACGACGACGATGACGAGGACGAATCTTATGATGAGTTATTCACACGTTGCACTAGCGTGAAATAATGATTGCGGGGTCGCGTGAGCTGCATCGCGCTCTAATTAAATCATAAAAGGCCAGCGCGCCGGTTGAGGGGTTAAAGCGGCGGATACACCCGTTACTTTGCCGCGTAATTAAAGTAAATTACTACGATGAGTTAACAACGGATTGGCTGCAGTTTGAGAGAAAGTTTTGCATCTAGCCGGATACGAATGAACGAGGCTCACACGTGGGGCGCGTGGGACTTCGCTCCTTCCTGCGAGTGAACTTCGAGGGGAGCCGAAATAACGAAGGGTTAAGATGGCAGATATAAGGGGATGCGATGTATGTCCCCCCGATATGGCTTCGTTAAGAGGATTAAAGCGGCTTTGAAGTTACGTCGACTGAAATCGCGCCAGATCAAGCGAGTAGAAGTCCGGCCGAATCGACAATATCGTTCCACGTTTCTGTGAGGAGCCGTTAAGAATTTTTTACGCGCTTTGCACTCAAACTTGATGTGTGTATGTGTGTGTGTGTGTGTGTGTGTGTGTGTGTGTGTGTGTGTGTGTGTGTGTGTGTGTGTGTGTGTGTGTGTGTGTGTGTGTGCGCGCGCGCGTGTGTGCAGTACCTATTTCAAAGCATGTAAAAATACGAGCAGTATTTCGGCTGTGATTTGTTGCATCGTAAAGTAGGACGCGAGTTATCAATTATTCGCGGAAAATCGGAAATATTTCTGCGCGCGTGCGCGCACGCGAGGAAACATTAACGATGTGTGACTGTCACACGCGGGAGTGTTATGGAAACGTTATGAAAAATGTACGAGGCTCTCTGCGATAACAATCGTGGTAAAAATGATTGCAGTCGGGGGGAAATTGGATCACCTATCGTCTACGAAAGGTCATGGTATTATTTCTGCGTTAAAAGAAAATTCTCACGGATATTAAAAGAAGCGAATCCCTGGATATCGAATATACGATATCGCGCTCGTTCGCTCCTTCGTTCGTGCGCGCGTAAGCGCACTCGTGTCTTTGCTGGGCTCTTCTTATTAAACTTGATAGTAGCTTTCTCTCTCTCTCTCTCTCTCTCTCTCTCTCTCTCTCTCTCTCTCTCTCCCTCTACCTCTCTTCGGGCTATCGTATTTACTTTAGACATAGGTGTAAGAGTAAGAAACTTCGCGCCAAACTTGGTCTTTACGTCTTTCTCAAATTGCGAACGAAGAAGATTATCGACATTTCCGTCCCGAGCGTTGATTAAAACACGGCGGTTACTTAACGCAGGGAGATATTGCAATTGACTTGAATTATGCTCTTAAGCGTAATGAAACTTTGTGCACTCGCGTAAAACTGTGCCAACGATCGATTAAGCGTGCGTGATGAACTTCGGCATACTTAATTAATATGCAAATTCGTCGTACCGTCGCTTTTAACGCGAAGTATATAGGTTGAGCGCGACGGGTCGCGCTTGAAACCGATGGGAGATCAAAATAACATTGTAAATAAGTGACCAATGTGCGCCTGGCGTAACCTAACCAAACCTAACCTAACCCAACCTAACCCTAACCCTAACCTGATGCGGTTCATCTCGTATTTATCGCGCGTATAGCGCGGCGGGCGCGAGTGTTCGGAATTTTCTGGCGAAGCTCGCGATCCGTCTCGAAGCGGATATAACGGCGAAACAGACACTACAGGTCATGTTCTTATAGTCGGATTTCACGTGGAGTGCTCGCGACTTCGGATGCATTTATCCGAATCTTGATATAGGAATTTATTCTATCCACTCGCGCACATCTCGTCTTAAAGCGTATTCACATGTGACAGCACGTTGTTCGGCACGATCGTTCTGGATTTCGGATTTCGTTGAGAGCTCCGCATATAAAATTTCGTGGAATCTAAGTGGGATTTAACCCGATTTCCCAAAATAATTATGGATTCTGCTTAATGTCTCAAACATGCAATTCTATACTGACAGAAGAAATACCTAAAAATCAGTAAATATTTATTTAGTAGGTACAAACAGCATAATTACTTATAAATCCAATTTATTTTATTCAAATAGAATAAATAATTACTTTCATATAAAACTGAGATTTTTTTGCAATGTTTATTTTTTTATTAAAAAAAATATATATTTTCTTATTTTTGAAAAATATTTAATATTGGTATAAGTAAATATACTATTAGCACTCACCAAATAAATATTTTTTAGATATTTTTTCTCTCGATGTATTCCAGCTTTCCCAATATATTTTCTGGTCTTTATTTTACATTAGAATTTTATGTTAGAATTGAATAAAACATGTTGGCTTTCTAAATAATTTCATTATTCAGTAAAGTAAACTCAAGGTTTTTAAACTATTTGATATTTTATTCTATATTAAATATAATATTTGGTATAAAAATAAGATTCCTTGTTTGATATTATAAAAGTAATATACCGACATTACCGACTGAAAAAAGGTACAACAGTATTTCTCATAGTATTTCTGTTTCGATTCTAAACAGAGAAAATCTATGTTTGGCACAAGAATAGGATTCCCAATTCGTATCGCAGTGGGATTCTACTCAGAATCTATGCTGCGTCTGGGAAAATCTTGGGAAATTTCTGTGCGGGGTACGAGTGATTTGCGGTTCTGCGAATAGAAACGACACGACAAGCTCGAAATGAAAGATGACAAACCAACGGATGTGTCGTTGCCTTAATTGGCTCTCCGTATCAAGTTCGTATAGGGATATTCCGTAAATAGAGACGCGAGTTTCCTAAATAACATAACGGCGGGGTTCCTAAATAAAATTCAAAGCGGCACATACATCAAATACAGCCGTCACCGCGGAAGAAATCCTTCGTTTCTCCGGTGAACACTTATGTGTGCTTTCTATTCGTGCGGAAGATCATCCAATATTTAGTGGTCGTTGGACGGGATAATAAATGTCGGCTCGATTGCAATACGCGCGCGTCACGGGCGTGGAGACCCGATTTCGTTCGGTGGCCCAATCAGTCGAGCCGCGCCTGATTTAATGCGTTATTTTATTAGAAATCTATAAAGCTATCCAGATTACGCGGGGAAAGGTTTATGGCCTGCCGCCAACCCACCGGGTTTCGCCCTCTACCGCCCCTTTCCACTTCGACCTGAACCGTTTTCGACATCCAACATACCAGCAGCACCACCACCGCCACCACTACCACCACCGTCTCCACCACCACTACTATCACCACCATACCACTGACAGCCGACTTCCGACCACCACACCGACGGGTCCTAGCCGGTTTGGGCGTCAGCCACCCTTCTTTTCGGTTCCGCCAGTTAACGTGTCTGCTCTTCCAATGTGGCGGAAGAAAAAGGACTCCCCGGTCGACTCGGCGAATTAATTTATGCGCGATTCCTTTTTATTTGGGTCGACCCGCGGCCCGACAATTTCCACTCGAAATAGGCGACACCGATGCTGCGAGGATTTTCGCCACGAAAGAGGTGCGGCCGAATCCTAGGCGTTCTTCCACGGGAGAATAATGACGATGAATGCGCGGGACAAAAGAGGTTTTTGCAAATGGCAAAAATTGCGCGAATTAGTTTCTACTAATTCGCGCTCTTGGTGCTCTTCTCTCACTCTTTCTCTCTTTCTGTCTCTGCCTTCCCTTCTCTCTTTCTTTCCCTCCCTATTTCTCTCCCTCCCTCCCTCTCTCTCTCTCTCTCTGTCGGTCCCATAATTAAGCAAATTATATTCCCTGTTGCTAACGAGGCATCTGTAAGCACGCCGTAGCCACGAATTTGCGCGGGATGCCTTTTTACGCGCCGCTTTTATAATATTTCGTACAATGTGTTCTCGTCTCTCTGCTACACTAATAAATTATAGATGTAATATTATAACGCGATATAGTGTATAAAATTCTCGTTAGATTGCTCATATAAAAGAGAGGAATAATGCAGGAACATGAGCGAATTTCAAAAGATCATCGCAAGAAGAGAAATTTTCCACTTCCGGCTTTTACGGTCAACGTAGAGTATATTTCAGGAAACGATTGCAGCGGGTGCCAGAATTCTCGCTCCGGAAAATTGAATTCTCCGCTTTCGTTCCCATCCATGAATTTCGTCATCATAAAACAATGGACATAATTTTGAATCCCGCATTACTCACAGTTCAAAAACTTTTCTTCCGCATTGTTTTTCATCTGTAGTTTTCCGCACGGACGCATCAATAAATTTATGCACGAATAGCCAAAGCTTGATTTACTGTTCGTCGATAAAGCCCGAGATTGAAATTCGCACGGACCATACGTATGTGTGCGAATATGTGTGTTCTATGAGAAAAAAGAATATAAATAATCCGCGCGGTGGAACGTAAGGAGATGTTTGCCGCGGAGAAAATGTGCTTTCGCGCTTGACAGAAAATTCATCTTCGCGGTACATTAATATCGCGATATTATAATATTTCCATTTCGGCAATTAACGATTTGACGAACGGTTTGTTTCAATTGAATCCACGAGCCGACGTGCTGCATTTAAAAGTGCCTTCTATAATTCCGCGATGTGGTGTGACTGGTGGGGCGTATTGATTTTTAAGAGGGAAACGAGGAAAGTGCGGTGAAGTCGCGACGGCGACGGCCAGCACGTAAAGTCGCGAGGGCATTTGTTAATATCGCAATATTGATTATTTTTAATGAGGATGCCGTGGCGAAACGCCCGAGCAATTGAATAGTCAACACGAGCTCGGCTTTTAAATCCGTAATAAGTTTTACTCGAGAACAGCGCGAGAGAGCAAAGCTCGCGCGAACGCGCATTTTTCTTTATAAAAATTATTTTTCAGATATTTCATTTGTAACCTTGCGCATAGTGTGGTGACACAACGCTTTCCGCGAAAACATAGAGCTCTAAAGTCATATTCGAAGAGCTAAGTTATATTACACTGAGAGAAAAAAATATCTGGAAAATAGAAAAGAATAATTTTTCGGTGAATACTGATAACATATTTATTTAGATCTAAATTCTTTTATTTAAACAGAGTAAATAGTTGCTTCCATAAGCTAAGATGTCAATCACGCGAAATCTCTTTTAAATTTTCCTTTGTCAATTATAACCTCATAGAACGTGGATTTATGAAAATTTTGGGCGCACGTTTTATCATTTTATCGCGATATAAATATGTATAATAATATGGTTCGATGTACATATGAAAAATTCAATTCCTTTAAAGTTGGACACGTATGTAATGTATATATACATACATAATTTATATTTTACGTACGAGCATATAAAGTGAAGATTTTTCTTATAGCTTTTCTGCGTTTCTCAAGAAGAGACAAAGAAGGGGAAAAAAGGTTTTCATACATTTTCTCGCGGGAAAAAGAAGGAAGACTATAAATTATAGACTGTTGTTTTCGCTAAATGTAATATCGGTAATGTTAAACTTTCAACTCGAACCACCTGTGCCACGTGGTAGAAAATAAGCGCGAAGAAAACCGACGTCGAAATAGGAAACTGTGCGCGCTCGCGCCCGACATCGTGTGTATGGAAACTTATTAAACAGTACCGGGTCGAATGCAGGTCCATTGAAGCGGGCTTGAATTCGTACTGTCTTCTTGCGTCGACGTTCAACCGTACTCTCATATAAAATTTACGACAGAGACGAGACTGTCGAGAGAGTCGCGGGGTGATCTCCAGTTACGACAATACACGTATCGCGCCGAATATTCGGACCACCGAGTTCGTAACCTCAACAGTCTATTCATCTTGGCATCGCGATTGTTTTGCAGTTTTAATATCCAAGATGGTGAATGCTTTAGAGGCCGCGGTGAAGAATAAGAGAGGGAGAGCCGGGAGAGAGCTCGGTTGCATTTTAATCCTTCCTATATCAGCGCGCGGTGTACGGGAAGATGCGCATCCATCCTCCGTAGCCGAGGGGCGAATCCTGGATCTCCGTGGGGAAGTGATCAAAGCATATTGAATATGAATTTCATCCGGTTGACTTGGCCGCGCCGAGCCCATCTTTCTCGTCCCGCTGCGTGAAAAAGGATAAAAGATCGCGGGGAAGGGGGGAGGGGGCAGGTCGGGGCGTTTGCGCGAGCGGGGAAATTGTCCGGCGAATTAAGTGCCGCAACAATTCCCGTAAATTGAGAGAAGTGGATTTGACAGTGGAAGCGATTAAGGGAGTCGATTCAAAAACTCGCGGCTATCGGCATCTCCGGTTCCGAGACGTCGTCGTTGCTGGACAGATTATTAATTGAAGGATATATATACAATATATATATATATATATATATATATATACACACACTCACACGCGCGGATGCAGAGATTGATTAAATTTAAAATTGTGATCACCCGTAAGCTGCTGTCCGAGATAATTCTCGCATTTGTTACGAGAGAAATTTCGCAACTTCACCGCGCGCGTCACCGACTGACGCGCGCCAGGTGTCTCTTATTATTGCAGCCAAACTCGGGCTATCCTATCTGCGTCCGCGACAATAATGACAACGCGAGGACTATCGCTTACGTTCAGCTCTTCGCGAGCAACCGCGAGATATTTTAATTGTCTTCCAAACTATTGACATCGCTTCGGAGGCACATGCTTCACTACATTTAGTCGGGTTAATGCATTCTACACGCATTGTACGGTACTCAATCAGCGTTCGACCACAAAGGCGGATCGGTACTGCGATACAACAATTAGTTCTTGAATTACTTGAACGTACGACCCACTCGATTAGCGCGGTAGATTAGCGATTGCAGAGAGCCAGTAGCAATTGCAACGGAGCTCCCGTGCACGTGCGTACACAGTTGACTATTTTAGAACACTTTCATAAACGAATTTGCATTCGTACGCGCGCAGAAATCACAATACCCCTCCACCCCTCTCGCAAAATATGGGTCGAGTGAATATTTATCTCGTTTACTCGAAAACAGGCGTTTACGTACATTTAAAAAAGAGGAAGGGCAAAAAAAACAAACACAGCAAAAAAAAAAAGAAAACAAAATGCAAGCGAATCCCGCTTCGATAGATTTTCAATCGGAACATATTACAGGTTTCCATTAGAAGAGAAAAAAACAAAAAAAAGAACTCGATGTGGTCTTGCATCGAGGCGAGGAAAGACGAACGTGCTGGTATCAGAAGCGTTAAAATAATAAAATGGCAAAAGGAACAGACGTTCTCGCGAACGGTATCCGCAAAAGTCGCTCGAACTTTCCGTGTACTCGAGTAAGAAAGAAAGTGAGAGAGAGAGAGAGGGGGAGAGGGAAGGGAAGAGAAAGAGAGAGAGAAAGAGGGGGATAGCGGGAGAGAGACCGTCTCTCTGACCACCCCCTCTCGCTCTCGCGAACTACAGCCGCCGCCGCCGCCGTGAAAGAAACTCTATAGAAGAGGGTAGAGGGCCAGAGGGAGGGGTAGTGTGGTGAAGAGTACGTTAGCCAGGCCGCGCGTGTGTGTGACTTTTAAACCACTCGCCGTACAAGTTGACTTTTATTTGAACGAAGTATCAACAGGTATCGACCCGAGTCTCTCTCTCTCCCTCTCCCCCTCTCTTCTTCTGCCTCTCACTCTCCCCCTTTTTCTCTTTCTCTCTCTTCCCCTGTAGTATACGTCTAGTGGCTTCGAACCTTCCTCTCTTCTCGTGTACCCTATACCTTCATCTTCCTCAGGCAGTCCGGCGCCACGGCTATTCCCTCGCGGTGAAAATCGTAAGTCGCCAGAGGAAGAAAGAGAGAGAGAGAGAGAGAGAGAGAGAGAGAGAGAGAGAGAGAGAGAGAGAGAGAGAGAGAGAG
>NW_022639494.1:1445756-1465790 GCF_010583005.1 Odontomachus brunneus | reverse complement strand
GAGAGAGAGAGAGAGAGAGAGAGAGAGAGAGAGAGAGAGAGAGAGAGAGAGAGAGAGAGAGGAGAGTCCCTGCCGCCGCGCGGCTCCGGGACTCTTTAGAAATTAACAGCACGTTGTCGGGCTGATCCTCGCGGATAGCGCGGACGAATAGCCCGGCATCTAACACATTTCTCTTCCGTTCGCGTTCGGGGATTTTCGTTTCAACCGCCTCCTCGTTTTATCGGCGAAGTCGAGCGCCGTTCGTCTTTTGCTCTGCCTCGTTCCGCGCCCTCGTTCTCCCTCGAGAGCAAGGAAATTGGTTACTCTTATTCGCCGACGATATTCCCTCCACCCCCTTTTCCTCCTCCTCCTCTCCCCCATCATCTCCTCCACTAACCTATTCCCCTGCCCCCTCGCGCCCCTTCGGTTTTTTTTCCACCGACCGAACAAGGCGGTATTCGGCACGACCACTCTCTGAGCGCGGGATCGCCTTGTTTTCTTTCGTTATATTCGAAAAGCTCCCGAGAATGGCATACGCGAGCTATCCATGGGGGACCGAGTTGCTTTTAATTTAATATAATCTTTGAGAGATCGATTCGCGGCATGTTTGTTCTCCCTAACTCGCCGAAGGTTCAAAACAGGTAACTTTGATTGAATCACGGAGCGCTGCGATCGAGATTGGTTGATCTAGCGAATTGAAGAGGAGAATGGAGTGATTTTATCAGATTGCAGAAAAACAGCTTTCGCCGTTCAGACGAGAGAATCTTGCTCGCAAGATGTATTCCAAAGAGAGACGTGTCCTAAATAACGTGAGACATCTCTCTCTCTCTCTCTCTCTCTCTCTCTCTCTCTCTCTCTCTTTCTCTTACTCTGTCTCTTGCGAAATTCACTTTATTATTGCGAGGTTATTACATATATTTTCGATTTGAGTAATGCTTGAAAAACTAATGTGTTTGAATCAAAGGTGGATCGCTCTAAAATCGATATTTTCTTTATACCGCGGACTTAACATATTATGAAATAGACGACAGGGATGTTAAAAAATCGCGTTTGTATATCCAGGTATAAATATCCATTATTTATCGACCAATAAGTGATTTTATGTAATACTGTTATTTATTTTAGTATTTTTATGCACATGTGTATATTACCCAAAAATAGCTTTAGTATGGAAGCTAGTATTTCACCGAGAAATTCCTAAAATAATACAGTTGGTACAGACAGTAAAAATATAGTACCGTTTTTGAAGGAATTTTTTCAATTTCGTCGACACGGTACCGACCGAAATAACGCTTCGATTTGCGGGATTATCTTTAATTCGAGCGAGAAAAATCATGAGAAACAATTGGAGGAAAATTGGGAAGTGTTTTGTATCCACGTGCGAAAAGATATTTGCATTTTCGACGTGCGACGTTTTCCCGAGCCGACCGCCCTGTTAGCGCGCGCGTGCTCTCTGTAAGTTTCTCTTGAAAATCTCCGGAGCAGTTATAAAGTCGTTCCAGAGGGAGGCATCCGTAGCAATTTCTAACGGCATTCCGACGAAATCCAAAGTCGATCCGGAGATTTCGAGGCTCGGCAGAAAGGCGTTTAAATCCATGGTCGATATTCCGATCGGATGAGCGGATGGCTCGAGCGTAGGCAGTGATGGGGGTACGATTGGAGGTGAAAACCAGGGGTAATCCCGGGGATTATTCTCTCTGATCCCAGACCAAATATGTGTTCAACGGATGTCCGCTAACCACCGCTACCGCCACCACCACCATCGCCTCCGTCTCTGCTGCCGCCTCCTCCTCCTCCACCACCACCACCACCTCCTCTCCTCTGTAACTTTGTCTTCGATCCTCTGCCATTCTCATTATCGTTTCACGATCTTACGTGATATAGGGCGCAAATGTCTTTCCGCTCCACGTGCGTGACATCGCACGAAAGCAGACGCGGTTAATGCGAAAATTGTTCTCCAAAGTAATTATGCGCGGCAAGGTGAGTATCGACAGGGCGGACTTCGGATGAGAGTCGTGGAAGTTCGGGCCGTCGTTCTGATACCTGTACACAGGACGGCGGCGTTAGTGCGCCAAGATAGTGCCGCAAAATCTATTGTTAGCCCAGGCTAATTTTACGCATTCGTGATAACACTCTGTGTGCTGTATGTGTGTATGTGTGTGCGCGCGCACTCCAAGTGCGACTATAGCCGTTGCGACTGCTGAGCGAGCGCTTTTGACATTTCTCCGTTGTCTCCCGAGCGACAAGGAAGATTGCTTTTTAACGCACTATCGCGCCTCGAAATTTCGACTCTGGAGGAGCTTTCCGTTCGCGATAGGGTTAGAACGACCTCGTTCGCCGTCCGTGACTACGGATATTGTTAATGCCACGTTTTCCGATTGACCGATCGCGTATATCGAGTCGCGCGCGACACGCCGGGGAGATGTGAAATTTTGCTCACTACTCATGGGGGCTCGCATGCTGTCGCACCGTTGGTCGGACAAGCGACTGGCCGAGTTGCCGGTGTTGACCAAGGAGAAGTTGCACCATTATTTAGCGTTTGAATGCCCGATAAGAGAAATCGCGGCTGTTTCGGACAGACATTGTTTGGCCACGGACAGCCCGCGTACATGCACGCAGCGGTACCCGGCTCCTCTTGCACAGATTTACGCGGCGGTGTGTACTGTTCACTCCGTTTCTCGTACTTTGTCTCCCCCTTCGCTTTACCCTCCTCTCTCTCTCTCTCTCTCTCTCTCTCTCTCTCTCTCGTTCTCTCATTCTCCTTCCTGCCATTGTACTTGGTCCTTTTCCGGGTTCACGCGGTCGTTTTCTTTTTCGCTCTTCTTGCGATTTCTTTCTGTTTTTGTTTCGTTTCCACCGTCCAGTTCATTCTTCCGTTCGCTTCCTCTCGCCACTACTCTTTCTGCTTGCCCATTTATAATTTTCTGATCGGGGCGAGTTTCCTGGCACGTGCAAGTTGTGTATCCAGCAAAGATTCATTACTGGTCGGATTTGCAACAGAGAGAATGCGCAAAATTTCCCGATCGATACTTGCTATAGATAGATAGATAGATAGGAAGATGCATTTATTCATCCTACTCTCTAAATTCATCAGAGTGAAATTTCACTCGAAAAGTAGAGCGACAGCCAAATTACTTGAATTCGTGTTATCTTTCACTTTTATAGATTGGATTCTCCACTCTGAATCGTTGAGTGAATACTTTTACTAGAAATTGAAGAGTGAATGTGATGTGTTCCGACTGAGTCGGAGAAACATATTCACTTCAATAGATTGAAAAATTCGTTCATACGAAGTCAGAATTCACTCTAATCTTGAGTGAAACATTCATTCTTGTGGTTTCGAGTAGCGGTACTTTCACTATCACCTCGAGTAAAAATACTGCCACTTTCCACTTGTGTTGAATGAAATTCCATCCCAAAAAATTTCGAGAATAGGACTCAGCTTTCTAAGAGCGTTACGATGAAAAAACATAAAGCATAAGAGATATTGTAAAAGTGTAATTTAACTATTTACTAATTCTGTTAGATATGTAGGAAAAATTTGATAAGAATTTATGATACACACTTTTAGCGCAAATATAGATATAATTGCTCCGTTTAAACCCGCTGAGAATACTCCCCCAGAAGCTGAGAATAGAACTAATTGTTCTCAGCTTCTGGGGAAGTGAGTTAAAAAAATGGCAGTGTTTTGACGTGATCCTTGAAAAATCGTTGTCTAACACTGCGGTGATTGAGGTGCGAGGAGGAGAACGTAAGTTAGAGGATAGATAAAACAGTGAACCTGTGGCTAATACGGCACATACAGGGTACGATTCGTTTGGGCCTGCAGATGCTTTGGAGCGTGTAAAGAAAGATTGTGACTGATCTATACGACGCTTCGAAGCGTTTACAGCGCACGTTGTGCACACTCTTCGATCTTCACGTTTCAGCAGTCTAGAGCTGACGCGATTTTGTTCATCGGTGAAGATTAAAGTTATACAGATAGTATATTATCGTCGCACTAATCGGCAGATGCAATTTCATTAAAGTCACAAAAAGCGGCACGTCCGTAAAAAGTCAAGTAATTCCGACATTTACGTCAATGCATGCACGGTTATTATATCTATATCGCCATTAAAAACGAATTACCGCACGGATCCCGGCAATTTCCACGTTTAATCGAGTAAAAAACTGTGCCCGAATATCATGCGAAGTGAAACGATTTATCGAGTTATCGGAGATGACTTTTGTTACGTTTCCTTCAGACGGAAATTTTCACTCCGCGGTGATACGATCGTGGTCGTCGTCGCGTGAGGGACTCGGCCAGGGGGATTGGGACACGTGTGTATGCGCATTTCACGCGATCGAGGCACGATCGCGTACGGCGATTGCTCGCGCAGCGGGCGCGAGATAACGGCGACAGTCGCCATCCCTTAGAACATAATAAGCGGCGGATCGTTAATGACGCGGGTAGAAAGCAATAATCCACTCTGTCGAATATCTTAGGCGAGCCGTTGCTACAGTGCATTTGGCCTGTCTATTACTCAGGTCTCCCGGCACGGGACATTAGGACACTATTGGTACATTATCAGCGGGCATTAATACCGGCAGCCGCCTCGCACTATCGCGTTGCACGCTAAGATAATTACGGGGTGAAATATCGTCCGGTAAGGCAACATCGCCAGTTACGACCACGCTGGGACCACGCTTGTTCCTCCACCGACCCTCTCTGATCCCGCGCGCCGTTTCCCTCGCGCTCCAACCCCGGCTCGCACCCTCGTTTGCTAGCTCGCTCGCTCGCTCACTCGCTCGCTTGGCCATCTACCTCTCTTTTTCTATCGTCGGGTTCGTGTCTTCTCCTCGTATTCCCCGCTCGTTTCCTCGATTCTTCTTCCACTCTTGCCGCCTGGCGCCTTCCTCACGAACGTGGATTTCGGTGGAGCTTTCCCGGTCTGACGATTTCAATTTGTCGACCGGAAGGAAGAAGAGCGGAACTCATTCGAACCGCGGAGAGCCGCCGCTGGTGCCGGAGCGAGCGGCGGCTAGTTCTATCTTTCGACCCTATATCCGTCCTCTCTTTATCTCCTTTTCGCTCCCCGACCGGGTCCTCTCCTCCATCTACTCTTCCTCCTCTCTCTCCCCTCTCCGCCGGCTCAACCCGCTCCGCAAACCTGCCCCTTCTAGTTTCCACTTGTTTTTATCCTTATTCTCGTCGCGCCGTTCTGCCCATTCTCCCTTCGTGCCCATCGTTCGATATAGAAAATCAGTTGCTCCAGGGCTGCCACGGATCAACGAAACTATAAGACGCGGGGGAGAATGAAAGGAAGGGACTGGAAATTTCGTCAGGTTGTTTCGATATCGTCGAAATAGTTGGCAGATGGTAGTAGTACGGGCGAGAGACGCGCGCGAGCTGCGAGCTGATAGACGACAGCGCATGTTAGAGGGAGAACAAGACAAGACTGCCGCAGTGGGGAAAGAGCGCGTGAGGGACGCGAGAGAGTGACGGGAGCGAAGAGAAAGAGAAAGAGAGAGAGAGAGTGTGTGTGTGTGTGTGTGTGTGTGTGTGTGTGTGTGTGTGAGAGAGAGAGAGACATAGAGAGAGGAGAGAGTGAGAGAAGAGAGAACCAGGGAGCGTCAAGTTCTCGGGGTTGATTTACACTTCAACCTACATCCAATGCAGCCCAACCTATATAGGGAACTCGTCAAGTTTCTCCGCCGTACTCCCTGGAGTCGATAACTCGAGGATACCAAACTCTTAGCCGTGATGGTATACGACATCGGCAAAGGCAATAGCTTGTTGCCCGCTCGGTCCGGCCCGGCATCGGGGCCACTGGTCCACTACCAGCCTTCTCGAACTAGCCCCCCGCTTGCGTCGACGGTAATGTGTCGGACAACTTGCTAAAGAGGCGAGGTTGCTAACAACGAATTAACGCCGGGTGTTATGTCTAGTCTCAACGGGAAATTATCACCTTCGCAGCCCCCACCAGATACGGGGGCTAGATGCAGCTCGTCGTCGTCGTCTACTTAGAAACAATTTGCCGGCGTGCCTCGACGTTAAGGCGATATACGGTAATTCTGTCGCCTGCCGTCACGTATATCGGTTAATTAAATTGAAGCTCGAAAGGTCGATAAAGAAACGAATCTACGATATCGCTTTCGTGCGGAGCGACGATAAAGATTGCCAGCCCGTCGAGTAATGCGTTAGCAGCCAATTTGCGTTGGCTACGTCTCTCACGTTCGACGCTTGCTCGTTGAAGCTTTCTCCTTCGGAGTTAATTACTTAGCTAATTAAAATTATTGCATGGAGGGAGGGGGAGCGAAGCTCGCCTACGAAATAATTCAACGGCAGGAGAATATCCGCGACGGGTGTGAAGCGACGCGTAAGAGATCGCGATCGGCACAAGGACGCGGGGAACGAGGGTAGTCGATTCGCCAGTCGTCGCCGAGCTCTTCGCATCGCGGTATTGGAAATTTCTCGCGATCGTCGTTGCACGAGAAAAATAATTTTCTCACGAGTGGACGCCGCACATGTCTTCTTCTGGGCCGATCGCGTCGCGGCAATTGCCGCCGGAGCTGTCACGACACGTCGCGCCGCGGCGCGATATCACGTCCCCTTAGCTCGAGTATTAATAATAATAAAAGCGTGAACCCCGTTGCGAGCGAACGCGCGCAAGACTTCCGACTATAACGTGACTTAAGCAGCCACTCGGCTTTTTATGTTCGGAAGACACGCCAATGAACGTGCGAAGGCTACCGTAAGGGATGGCGAAGGACTCGTGGCGAGCTCGTTTGTCGAACAATTTGAAGAGGATCCCGGCTAAACGTAAAAGTGCGAGGAGATACGGGCTGCGCATAAATAATCGATTTTTAATCCGAGTTCACGAGGAAAAATGAACCAGCCTAGAAAACGACTCTCGATTCATTCTCCTTTTCACAAGGAGGCCCCCTCCGAGAGAGAGCTGGAATAGAGGAGAGGTGTGGAGAGGAGAGGCCGGACGAGACGGGGCGAATGTGCAAGTTCCTTTTTTGTCGGGGACGTAGGAGAGATTAAGATTTCAGCTATTCTCCGCTGAGCTTCCCTGACGTTTACGCGCCTGCTGAATCGCAAAAGGCACGGCGCCGCCTGAATTCTATTACAAGCGAAAATCGATGACGGAGACGTGGGATTCGGCGGAAGTCTCGTTTTAAGTGTTTAACACCTTTTTTTCGCCCCGGGACTGTCGTGCTCTAAGCGTTATCTTGAGTCGAATGAATCGTCCAGCTGATGATTGAACACGCTCCACAACGCTTGGACGTTTCCGTCCCCTTCCGTGTGCCGGACGCTTCTGTTGAAAGTAAGTTCAACTTATTTCGCGCTTATCAATTTCCATTCGCACAAATTACCTCCCTCGCTCCCTCGTCGCCCTCCATTTTGCGTTTCCTCGCGTTGATACGCGCCGATATATATCTTCCATAATAAAACCACAACGTTCTCTCCGCCGTCCGAGAGCGCTATTTTGTTTTAACGCGCCCGGACGAAATTTTCGTTACCGCGTTCTCGCGTGCGTGCGCGCGCGCGAGATTGAATAGATTCCTGTCGTAAAACGAGTATCGGTTTACACGACTCCCCGGCAATACGTTTTGAGAGGCATAAATGTCGCGAGGAAGATTGGAAGTGCTGCCAAGGGAGAGCGTGGGTGTGTACTTGGAACACAACAGCGGGCAGGCAGCTGGGGGTGGATGGGGGTTACTCTTAGCGGAACGCGTATAACGCAAGGAAGGTACCGTATATTGAAACAAACCGGGATCGAGGGTCGCTCTGCAGGAACGGGACGAGTGTAGTTTTAGTCTCTCGAGAGATTTGCATTCATTCGCCGCCCTCTATGCATCACCCTCAAATCTCGGCCCCTTCAAACGTGTCGTATTCCCTGCCATATCGCAGTCGTCTTATGTAAGGTGCATCGGGCGCGGAAAAGAATAGTGACAAATTCGCCAAGCCGAGGTAGATAAGATGCCAGGTCGTCGCTTAGGCCGATTTGTGTCCCGGACGCGGCGCTCGGAATAAGAATATTGCCGGGTGAGGAATGATGTCACATCTAGAAATAAAGGAGCCGGACGACACTGACTTATCAAAAATCAATGTCGATCCGCGAACTCTACGAGAGAGAGAGAGAGAGAGAGAGAGAGAGAGAGAGACGCCAGCAAATGGAGCGGTATGTCGGAACGGGATATAAGTTAAGTGGTACAAAGTGGCACTTTCATGCGTAGCGCTTCAAGAAACGCGCGTATATGATTCACGCCGGAAGGGAGTAACTTTTGATATATGCAGCGCCTGTGTCGAGCGTAACTTGATGTTTGTTGTAGGTATATCGGAACATGTGTAAGCAGACGAAATTTCGGATGTATTTGAGGAGAGAACTTTCACAAAGTACGCGCGAGCGCGCTCGAGTCGGATAAAGTTGCGAGCGTTGCAGATAAGAGTTGCGGCGCAGTTGCGCCGATCGGGGCGGATAATTTTTGCTCACGCGAATATGCACGCGCGAATCGCCGCCTTTTAATCGGCGAGAAATCGGCCGCCCGCCTGCCCGCTCAAGAAAGCTCGAGAAAGACGCGGTAGCACATAAGCGCGATTCCTTCTCTACCTTGCACGGCACGCCTAGTAACATACAAATCTGATAAATGAATATCGGTAGTCCTTCTCTCGTAACTCTTGCCGCGCGCGCGCTTAATCCAATGACAAATGTAAGTAGATTCCATAAACCTCACGCGTTCCCGGCGTTTTATGAATTTGCATTAAAGCTCGCCGTGACATGATCCCGTTCGGAATGGCTCGATCCGCAGACACGTTGAGCCACGCTTAAACGGCGCCATAGATTTTTCGGTCTCGAACCATTTGAGCGTTCCCGTGTGTTCGCGGCGCGATGCAGAACCGAAGCCAATGTGTTCCCGGCGAGAGAAAGTCGTTTCAGTTCGCGTTTCAGGACTGGTATTGGTTCCAGTTATGTAGGTACAGATGGGCCAGCGCGCACGGTCGACGGGGCACAAATATATCTATATAGCTGTGCAAACTCTCCGGTATTGCAGGAAGAGCGAATGGGCTATGGTGGAAGGCCGGAACGGAGGGCGAAGAGCTCTGTGTGTGTGTGTGTGTATGTGTGTGTGTGTGTGTGTGCGCGCGTGTATGTGTATGTGTATTTGGGTGTGTGGATGTGTGGGTGTAGGTGTGCGTGCCATTTGTGAATGTCACCGTGCGACACAGAGCCGTGGCTGGACATGAGGGACGGAGAAACTGTGAAATACACGGCTCAATACTTCGTCGGTGCACGCTTTGTCGCGGTCAGCCCCAAACTCACCCGCAATTCTAATTGTTACATGAGGCATCGGACGCCTCGAATATATGTCGATACACAGTGGCGCGAAATAAAAAAAAGGACCAAGTGGGAAGGAGAAAAAAGAAGCGAAAGGAGAGAAAAAACACACATACACTATTCGGATGTAGGGATAAAACTGAGCGCGTCGCGGTTGGTGTATCCGGAAGTAATGTCGTTACCCGGTAAGTGCTGCGTCGACGTAAATCCTACCGCGCTACGCCCAGTTACTCACAGTACAGGTGAAAATTGAAAATTGAAGCTATTATTTAACAATGTTTGTCCGGCGAACGACGTTAGCGCGCGTGCTCGTCGATAATGTCGTTACATTTTATATGCACTGTACAATTATCTTATGATGCGTGGACTTTTGCACCGCGCCGCTGCGGAATAAGATCCATCCGATTGTTACATTCGCGGACCAACGACCTTTGCATCGATCATGCTCCGCCCGAATCGCGAAAAAGGCCATTTATGTCTTTCGAGATACGCACGAGCGACGGGGAAATTTATCGTGGATTTTGTGCAAATTCGACGAGCACCCTCGCGTCACGTATTCTACGTTTAACGCTACAATTTTCCTCGGGAGTTCCTCGCGTTTAAGAAGCTGCCGCCGGCTGTTTAACCGTGTTACTCGACACATGCTTAGTTTCTCCGTATATATCTGACGTCTCGCCCTCGAAATATAAATCTCGATATTTGAAACTGCCATGCCCTCGCGCCTTACGTCGCCCGCACTTGTACCAATTTATTTCATGTCGGCTCCATTTATTTCAACCTGTTGATAGGTAGGAACTCATGTATGCCGGTATGATTCTCAGTAGCACCTTTGTAACATGTACTCGAGCTGACAGTATCATCCCTCCAAAGTATTCCGACAACATGATTCACACGATCGCCCGCGTATTAAAGGAAGGGAACGTGCCAAACGCACGTTGTGTGCCGCGATCACAAAGAAATATCGATCGACGCGAATCGTCAAGGCTGAAATTGTAGCACGAAAATGTATTACGCAAATCGCGTTGCATTGGATAAAAAAAAGATGTTTCCGTTCTTTACGGATGACAATTTTTACCGCAATTACTCAGTTGCGTATCGTATATCTGTAAACTGTATACAGCTAACTGATTCGCTTGCTCGCGAAATGCTTCATAAACAAATAATTGTAGGTGCATGAGTTGCGATCTAGTTAGAGTGAACAACTATTTTGTAAATTCCCATGCCACGCTTGATATCTATTTCCATTGTATTAAACATGGATATGACATGAAATGGAGAGGAACTGTCGCGAATCGCAGGAAAAATACCTCATTATCTCGCTCGGAAAACGCAACATGTTATACAAAGTGGCAATTTAGCAATTTCGGTTGGGCACGCGTAGATTTTAACGTCGGAATTAGTCGAGACAACACGCGATGCATTTGATAAAAAAAAAAAGAAAAAACAGACTTCCCCTTGATATTCCCCTACAGATTAAATATCGGCGAGGACGATGCATATGTATACGTTCGGTAAAGCGTATGCGCAAGATGAGTGCATAGTTCAACTGAGTCGTGATGGAAAAAAATGGAATAAAGCGGAATGGAATGAGGTGTATGCCTTCTGAATGCCCTCTGGGCGAGTCCTCGGGGAGGGAACTTAAAATGTTACGAAAATACGAAACAGGGATAAAGTAAGAGCAGCTCTTGAAGTTGAAATATGAATATACTACTGGCCGTGTGAACGTTCAAAGAGGAGGCAGGTAGTGGCGAAGAATGTTTTCAGAAAAGGGCAATATTTCTGAGGGAGAAAGAGAGAAAGAAAGACAAAAGGAGGAAGGAGGGCTGCTGTTGGAATCGCATAAATATTGAAGAGTATGAAAATGGAGAATATTCCGGGCAGTAAACGAACGATAATACATGCCACTCTCCGCGCGTTTTATTACGTTGGAAACGTATAAAATAATTAGTATAACTACCCTGGTAAAAAAAGAAAAATTTTAGCGTTACGCGTTGCGATGTCGCTGCGACGCGCGTGATTTACGTCCGATCGATAAATTGTTGCCGTACGTCCGCACAGGCGCGCGGGCGCGCATATTAAGATATTTTATGTCGCATAAATACACCAAGGGCGGATAGTTCTTCAAATTACGATACAGCATCCACGCTTTCGCGGCTACAAACACGACTTTTCGAACGCTTTATTCCTCACAGCATCACGAGAAGTGCGGTCCATTGATCAATAAAATATATCATAAATAATGTGGAGTTCCATTTCATAATGGCGACCTGAAAAACAAAAAAAAAAAGCTGAAAGCGCGGAAAACTAACGCGTCAGGCAGTCCCGCAATTTTCGCACGCGATCAAACGAGCTATTTTCGGACATGTGTATCGAACCAGTTTACGCAACTGAATTTGGTAAACGTGCGCACAATTAATTTTGTACATACGTGTATACAACGGTGAGATCCGTCTGGAACGTTGTATTTTTTTTCGCTGCGCCAGTCGTCATACGTAAATCGCGAAAAGCGTGTAAACCGGACGCAACGAGGGCTTTTCAAAACAAGTTTATTATTGCACTTCGTTTCAACATGTGAATCTTGACGCGAAAAATATCGCAGATCAACTGTGTATTTGAAGGAAAACTACAGGATGCGCCTGGCTCACGTCTATTGTTAGATATTATCAAGTGCACGTCACAAATCTACACGGATAAACGTGACGACAGCTCGGGAGGAAAGTTGATAACATTGGATCTCGACGGTTGTATCGTGCATACGTGTGTGTGTATTATCAGCGCGGTTTCAAGGCTTTAAAACTTTCCGCCGACCTCGATCTACCTTGAAAGCACGTAGTTTAAATCAAGCCGATCCCGCGAGCGCGGACAAGCTAAGTTTTATTTACACAAAATTATATTTTAACGAAGGAGCTACGCGAGCACTCTGCTCTCAGTAGTTACACCCGAAGCCGTCGTTATCGGCTCATTATCATCAACCCTTTTCTAGGAGGAAGTCGACGCTCGGCTTGTCTGCTCTATCGCTTGTGAAACGAATTACCTTAATCTGTAAGTTTTCTTACTAATAACCCGGAATGGAAAGAAATGCTGAAATGCTCCCTCTTAAATTCCATCTCGTTTTTCGTTCGCATCCGTCGCATGTTAAACGCGCGCTATATATATATATATATATATATATATATATATCACAATAAAAAAAACTTATTAATTTTACGAGCCATGAGTAATTAGAAGACGTTATTCGACACTTATGTATTAATCGGATAATGCTTCAAGTTTTCTCTACGAGTTTTATGCTTTGAAACGTTGGGTCAATATCTCCTCCAACCGTACGAAAGATCAGCGAATCCGCAAGACCAAGTTAGTAAGATAAATAAAATCGAGTCTTTCGGTGACTACGTAATGGCAGTTTCAGGATTCCGGGAATTAGGAAATTGCAGAATAGATATTGCATGGCAATTGAGGCGCGATTGCGCTTCGTATTTTTCTCTTCACAGATATTTTCAGATACCGTAAGAAGATTTAAATTAAAGCACTCGTTACAAATAATGAGAAAGACAGGCAGACAGAGAGAGAGATAGAGAATGTGAGAGCAATAGTGAAACAAATATCGCGCGAGAGTCTCCTATTAAGAATATCGGCAAATGAAACTTTTTAATAACCTGTGTTTAAGACATCGACCCGTTTTATATACAGAAGCACATAGTGCAGGGTCCCTTTAATACACTTAATACGACTTTGACTCCTTTGACAAGCGAGCTTTCTGTATCTTCCGAGCCTCGTTCCCGGATCACGATAAAAGGAAACGCTCGGCCGTTAAACGCGAAAAGCAGCGGCGCTTCGACAGAGCCCCGGGACGCGCTTGTACGCCGCTATACACGTGATCTACGTACCTATGTACGTATAATACGACGAACGTTTACGACCCGAAATTCCGACGAAGACCTCGCCGAAATTTCAGTGTGCGAGGCTGCACGTTGAGCATCCACATCCACATCCATATTCATGCGGACCGTGGCGGGTGGCGGGTATGCAAATAACAATATAGGTTGAAACGCAGAGGCTGCGGGTGTGCGTGTATGTGTGTGTGTGTGTGTGTGTGTGTGTGTGTGTATGTGTGTGTATGAGAGTGCGGGGCCGACGCGGATGGGATGGGTGGTTGAGGGAGGGAGAGAGGGCGGCGAGAGAGGAGGAGACGGTCCGCGTGCGAGAGGGTAAGAGGGTTCGGGACCGCGTCACATGACGGGATTTTTCAAAATGCGAAAACTAATATTGCAAACCCGCGGCTCCTCGCACCAAGGGGTGGGAAATCATCTCGACTATGACTGGCAACGCCTTACCCTGCCTGCCTGCCTCTTTCCCTTCCTCTATGAATCCAACGACACCGTGATATCCTTCTTACCTCTCGCGCTATTTCAGACTTTGCCTTCTTTCTTTACCTTATCCCATCCTCGGCTACATCGCCGGCCTAGTCCTTCGCTCCACCATCCTCTTCGCCTTTATGTGTGTCGCCGGTGTATATATATATATATGGAATGTCTCGTACATACATATATATATATATGTGTGTGTGTGTGTGTGTGTGTGTGTGTGTGTGTTTGTGTGTGTATATATACGTATATATAGAGCGAAGGAGTATACTGTGCGGCTCACTGGCAGCTACGGGTATCTATATAGCGACTACGATTCACGGTACACCGCCTCTCATCGGCCTGCCCGCGTCGTGGGTAGGGAGCTTTCTTTATTAAAGCTCGCCAGAGTGACCAAAATATGAGTTTATATCTACTAGGGACCGCCTGTCCGCCGACCGTCGTCATAGTCATCATGGAAAATGAGGTACAAATATAAATTCCATCTATCCCGTCAACTTTGCACCCTTTGTTCTGAAGATTGTATCGCGTAACTTTTGGCATAAGAGCGGAGAACGATCGGTATAATCGCGAACTGATCAGGTTAATGCAAAAGTATCGGAGATTAATTGAATCCATCTTGTGTTGCAATAATACGGACACGTGTAAGTACATTCAGGTACACATCGCGTTGTGCTTTATTTTTTCTTGCCCAGACGTCGTGGAAATCAGTGTTTTATCAGCCCCTCGCGGGCTTAAACCTTAGAATTATTTCGGGGACTGAACAGTGGTAACATTTTAATGAGAATCAAAATAGATACTAATATTATTTGAGTCATTTGCAGAATCGGTAAATTAAAAAAAGAAGAGAGAGAGAAGAGTGATAAAGTAGTAGACGCAATATCCTCGCGTTATCTCCTTCGGAAATATTATCACGAAAACTCTCATATATACCCCACAATACTTGCGATAATAAACCATACCTCGATGGAACTCCAGGGACTTAGTGGCACGTTATGATTAAACAACCATGCGAGTGAACGATGCTCTGGAGAGTATCGGTTTTTAGCCGTTATCGTGGTGTTTTAAAAATTGATGTGTAGATACGAAGTAATTTAACAATCCGCTTAACTATATACCATCAGTTGCGAAAATGGAATAAACCGATTAATATTCGGTGGATTAATAATTTTGTTTACTCGACAATAATTTTTGTGCGATACAACACGCGGGATTCGTGGAAATTATTTTAATGTAATAACGTACATAAGCAACCCCCGCTTCTCCTGCCATGGTAATCGCGTTCTCTTTCTCTCGTTATGCACGGGAGCTCTCTGCAGTTAAAAATATAATTAACGTCGCGAAGTTTTAAGTATATTATCACGATTACTTTGCTTCTTCGCGTTGTTATCATTATTCGCGCATTTTCGTGAAAATTATCGCGACGTACACTGTAGACACATTCGGTATTGTGCCGTAGAGAGTAAGTTCATTTCTCTTCGCAATTCCAAAGGAAAGGAAAGATAAGACGTTTCTTTCCACACTTAACAACGATAGGTGAGGAAATCTGTTGACCTATATTTGGTTGTATCACGCGACAGTGGCGGTTTGCACACAGCAAAGGTTTGCAAATAAAGGGACGCATCCGACGTTTCAATGCAAGGCAGATGAAACGGCAACGTTGTATACTTCAATATTGTACAGTTTTCAAGAGAAGCTAAATGAGGTGCTTCACTGATCTTAGTATGAATAGCGCCGCGACTGTGAAAGAAAACGACGGAGAAAAAAGGCATTAGCGTTCGGGAACGCGTTGTTACACTTCGTGCACATCGAAAGTGAACATTCCGATGTGTAGCGAAATTATCGATTGTCGGCGAGTTCGTTCGCTCGACACGCGCCTTATTTACGCGTTCCGCTAATTACACTATGCTTGGTAAGTGGCCTAACCGCGCAACGCGCATCATCATCCTCAAGATAACACCTTTGGCGAACGTAATTTGGCGTTTTAGTGCATGTAGATCATCGTGTGTATCGCGAGCTCGTCTTTTTTCAACTTGTCGCAGTTAATCTTAACACGCGTCCGCTACCACGGTTTATTTAGAGGACTCTTTCCACAGTCCCCTTTTTCATCCCATATTTGTTTCCTGTTTTTTTTTTTATAATTGTGTAAAACAGACACAATTGTTTGATAATGTGTGGACATGGAAAAAGAAATTCTTCCGTCACACAAATACGCTGGTAGCGAATATGTTAACAGATTCCATTATTAGTAACTGCAACGTTTAACTTTACCGAGAAGGAATTGAAGTAACAGTACGCAGAGAAATAACGCAGAGGTCTCATCGCACGTCACAATTGCACGCCACATTTCTCCGTGAAAAGTAACACGACTTTGATCGTTCCAACTCTCTCTGTAGATTTATCAATCGCTCCAACGAGTACGTTATAAAGGAAAGATGTCGAGGCATATAACATTATTTATACAGTTTCCTGAGCGCTATTATTAATAATTTTCCTTATCGAGCCCCCTTCCAACGGGATACGCGTGTTAATTTCCGTTGCGTTAATTTTGAACATCGATTATCCAAAGGCAGAGAGGGAGATAGATAGATAGATAGATAGATAGATAGAGAGAGAGAGAGAGAGGGAGAAGGAGTATTTTTCCTCGCACATATAAGCGCACAATTATTTTTATCTTATCGCCCAACCTCTCATATTCCCATCATTGAACGCTCGTGTTTCGTGACGCGATGTAATTAAAGTTACGGCTACGTGAAATTATAACGATTATTGTTCCGTGGGCCGCGTATTGTCGCTGCCGGCTTCGAGTGAAAAGGCCAAAAGCTCGAGACAGGACGTGATATAAAGTTCTCGCTCAAAAATAAGTTTGTACAGAAAACAAGGCAAAATGATCGCCCGGAACGAGAGTTTTATAGCCGCGGATCCCTATAGCGTTACTTGTTATGACATCAAGTTGGAAACTTTTCTTCTTGTATGTCGGGTTACGCAAATTTACATTTTACGGTTGTGGCGGTGCTATCAACTTGCCGACACGACCGATCACATAATCAATCTACCCGGCCGCAAATATAAGGGATCATTAAATTGTAATCTAAGATAATTAGAGAGAGAAAGAGAGAGAGAGAGAGAGAGAGAGAGAAAGAGAGAGAGAGAGAGAGAGACGATTAATCATATAATCGTAAGAGAAAAATCGTCGTAAAGTACAAACATCTTATCGTCATTATATCAGAGAGGGTTCACAAGCAAACAGGTCACTCCCAACTCCGCTTTCACCCTCATGATATTCGCGACTTTTTTTCTATATGTAGACATATACAATCGCAACCGCTCCTCGTCCGCCTATCCACCATCTCTTTCCTTTTGTTTTCCCCGGCCCCTCGACCTCCTTATTTCGGCTGCTTTCTCTCTCTCTTTTTCACACACAGAGGTTTGAGTCGCAACTATTTCGCGTTCAAGGCTCTCTCCCCGCGTCGATGGTTTGCGGCGTGGGGTATCCGGGAGGGGCTTTTTCGAATCTCCCTCAGCATTTAAATATTCGTACCTATTCTGGCCTTCCCCCCGGTAACTCGGACGTTTCGGTCCCTCGAGCTACCCTCGCCCGACCAACGAGCCAACACGAATCGCGGTTGTATTCAAAGAGCTTCCTCTTTCTCTCTCTCTCTCTCCCCCTCTCTTCTCCTCTCTCGCTCGTTCCTCTCCACCGTCAACCCCCTGCAGCTTCTCTCCTTCCCACGTGCGCACCCCTCAGTCGTCGCAGCTGCTTTCTCTATCCCTTTACTCGCTGCCCGATCTGCTATATAGTCGCGCCGGCTACAGTTGTGCCACCGCGAAGTGTGCGTTATTGGCAAAGCGGGGAAAGGCACTTCCATAGAAAGGCCGCCGCCGTTTCTGGGGCTGCATCGTTTTACGTGTTGCGTCCGATCGTGAATACCCGACCCGCCGCTAGTACCTTTATCTGCTCCTCCGCTCTGCACGCTCGTAGACTTCTCTTCCGAAGTGCCTTTGTTCGAACGAGTTGGCCGAGTATTGCGGTGGCCGCGGTGAAAGCAGGTTGCCGCGGCCGCCGTCTCGTCCGCGGAAAAGAATTGCCGATTTAATATCGCGACACGCCGGCATGGTAAACGTTCCTATGTACCGAATGTGATATACCAGCTTTGTGCGGGTATCAGCCTCTTGTTTCTCGTGCTTGCGCTTCGCGTAATAGCTTCAAAGATACGAACCGTAAAAGACCATCGGCGGGAGAGTACTCTTTATGTTAATAGCCGATAAATTGCCGGCGAGCAGAATTATTTCGCGATTACTTCCGTTTCGAGGCTTCATTACACACAATGTGCGCGTTTATTTCAGGTTTGTACAGAGCGTTTCTCCTCGGCGCGTGTGCGCAGCGCATTTAATCGAACGATTGTCAGAATTACACCGTGCTCCTTGTGTAGCGGGTAGGAGGAATTGGTGATTAATTTTTTCGCAAATGCACGACCCTTCATTTAACGAGTCCGCCATCGTGTCCCGACAAATTAATATCGCTTAGCCTCACTGAGGGATAAATAATGATCTCTCTCACCGTGGGAGACCCTCGTCTCGGCAACCTACAATGTTGCCGAAATACTTTATTTCCTCGTGTTATTAACTACATCCATTTTTGGGCTATCATTTGTCGTGTGTCTCGCGGAATTCTATAACCAATCACACGTATAAAGAGAGAAAGGGAGAGATCAATTTGTCCCGACGGACAGCTTCTTCGGCAACGTGGCTGATTAATAAACGCCAGCTGTGGTGAATCGCACGCGGTACACTCGGTCGCATCCGACAATTTATACACAAGGAGAATCGTTAACCGGATACTTAAATTAAGAGTCCCACGTGAAACCTTTGACATTAGTCGAGGACCGACGAGTTTCTCGAAATAACACGACATTCCTGAGAGAGATCTTTATTGCTTCTTGTCGAGACACAGTCGAAGAGAAGCATTCCGGGCGACGTCGCTTCTTATAGCATCGCCGCGTTATTACCGCGAACATAAACTCATAACTGTTCATGAATTCCGTCCGGGCCGAGCGAGTGAAGTCAAATCCGAGAATGCAGCATAGCGTCCGTTAACACGGAAGTACCGCGTGTAAAAAGTTCATCGCGCATCGCTAACTCTTGAAGTTGCCCGAACTCGGTCGAGTACGTACCGAGGACCCAAAGGAGGAACTGCCCATCGGAGGATCTGGGGAAAAGGCAAGGAATGGGCGGAGGAAGAGATAGGATAGGGAAAAGAATGAAGGAAAAGACGAGAGAGAGAGAGAGAGAGAGAGAGAGAGAGAAACAGAGAGAACGAATACATATCGTTGTGCTGCCGAGTGAGCTGAATATTTTACTTGGACAAGTGCTCCAGCCCACCGTCAGCATATACCCACTTTCAAAGGTAGTTCTTTCCCTGCGACGTCTCTCTCGAAGCGCAGGTTGACGTAGCGGCCAACTAACTCTGGATACTGACCCTAAGCCCTTCTTGTCTCTCCTCACAGGTCGTTGTGTATTTTTTTCCGGGCATGCGCGCGCGCACACGTGCGTGCATGGTGTGTCTATGTGTATCCCTGATCAGCCACACTTCCCTTTGACTATTAATAAGCACCGCACGACTAAACTAAGAGGAATCGGGTACGAGCAGACGCGCGTCGAATAGATTTTAAATGAGGAAAAATTGAAGATATTCGTGATACATTAGTTGATTGTGTATGTGTGTGTGTGCCTCATTTTTCTAGATACCCGGATACTTGTCAAAATAGCGCGTTATTAATAGTCGATCGTGATTGCGTACTGTTGCAAAATAGAAAAGATGTATTAAATCCGCGGTGTTCATTACGCGTGTGTTGGAATTAATAATGCAAGCGGCTGTCGTGCAATTTGCATGCTAGAAACGCTCTGTATCGCGATAGAAGGTAGAAAGGGAGCCGCGGGAGGTTCTGAAAGAGATAGTACGAGGCAAGTAAGAAGCGGCCGAAGTGCCTGAAGAGCCTACTCACAGGAAAGCGTACATTATGAGCGTACACTTTTATGAGCTAATGAGCAAAGTGCTCCTTTATAGTGCTATTTATAATTTCGAGCTTTCAGTACGAAGACCGTTAGTGGTCGGCGGTCTTTATGTTATAGATTTTTATTTATTATAATCGTATTAAAGCGCTCTTCACGGTTGGGGATTAATGTCAGTGCAGATATGTAGAAAAATCTATGAGAAAATGGAGAGAGAAGATGGAAAGATACACGCGATATGTCCTTCGACGAAATACTTGGCGCCTTTTCGCGCAAGGCTAAAGTTTGACGATTACTCTCCCCCGATATATATATATATATATATATATATATATATATATATATATATATAT
>NW_022639494.1:1397086-1445523 GCF_010583005.1 Odontomachus brunneus | reverse complement strand
TATATATATATATATATATATATATATATATATATATATATATATATATATATATATATATCATCCCCCGTAGTGTCCGATCTCAAGCGTCACGTGAGTCAAGCGGCAAGTGAGGCTCGTAGGCTGAAAGTAATGAAATCTAGAGCTTCGGGACAAGACTTGCGCGTGACATTGATTTCGGCAGGTTCGATTCCTGGCAAACGAGATATCGAGCTTCAAAGCGAGACTCGTACGTGGGCTGTATTTTGGATGTACCTCGGCTCTATCTTCTCTCTATCTTGCGAGGGCTTGGCGAGGGTATGGCAGGAGATCCTTAGCAGGGTTTACAAAGAGAATGCGCGATGCAACCTCTTACCAGATCTCTGTCTCTACTCTTCCTACTCTCTTCCCTCGCCACCTCCCCCCCCCACCTCACTCTCACTCTGTCTTTCTCTTTTGCCCACCTTCTCTCTTCTTCACCCCCTGTCGTTGGCCCCCTTTCCCACCCGCCGTCGTTTTGCTCCTTCTCGCGCCGCCCTCCACGCCCTTCTTCCGTCGCTCGATATTTCAGACTCTAAGCATAATTCTAACCCTGGTGGACTATACGCGCGCTGGGGGAATTCTTCCGTGGCGACGCAGAGTAGCAGCCTCATTGAAATTTCATATCCGTTGACCTACCTATCCGCCAAACCCCACCTCGGATATGCCCGGCTAGTTCACTCGAACGTCCGACATCCCGAATACTTTCTATTGCAGGAGTCAGCCATTACACGTCTCCGGCATCATCCCTCTTCCAGTTACGACGTTCCTGTCGAGCTGCTCGACGGAAACTACTCGCGAAAAGAATGATCCGCGCCGACGTTCACTCGAGGATACCGCACGCGCGCAGTCCGTAGTCGTGCCCCACGCGAAGAAGACGAAGCGGCGAAGTATCTCGGGAAGTTGTGAGCGAAGTCGGGAAAGTGAGGGCAAGTTCACCGTACGGAAAGAAGTTCGCCAAGTACAGCGGGGGTGCTGTGCCTCCACTCGCCCCTCCGCCGTCCGCGGAACGTTAAAGACATTAAAGATCGCGATGGTGTTTTAAATTCATCAGGCGGAACGCGGGGAAATTGATTATATATTTACTGAATTCCTCACTCCGGGGTACTCCGAGATAGTCTGCGCGAAAAAGCTCTTTCTCTCTTTCTTTCTGCTCTACTCTTTCGCGTATGCGGCGATAAAGCGTACGTGCCAGAATACGCGCTGAATCGAACGGCCCTTCGACGCGTTACACGAGTCAGCGTGCAATTGACACTTGCTCCGACAGTAAGTAAAAGGATGATCGCCCAAAGGCGTCCAGAACTAGACTTCCGAAGCCGTGCACGGAAGGCGAGACAATTTCGAATGCCACGGCACGTAGGTACGTTAAAGGCGGTCATAACTATGTCACAGCTTCGTTGGACCGAATTCTCTTTGACTATTTGCCGAGGGGGTGAAGCGTCGGTTGAGACGTAGGTGGAGGTGGCGGAGGAGTTGGCGGAAGAGAAGGAAGAGGAGGAGGAGGTAGGGGAAGATGGCTGGGGCGAGGCTAAGTTTACGGGGTCAGTTTGTCGAGAGGCGGCCATAGGGGGTAGAGGCAGAGAGCACCGTAGCGTGGTCGTTCCTAGAGCGAGGGAGTTAGGGAATAAAGAGGAACGGGGCGTCCGCACGCCGCTGCAGCCCCGGCGGGGGCGGCGAGAGGAGGTAAGATTTAAACTCTGACAACGTCTCAAGTCCGAGTGCGCACCGCTCGTTCAGTGGATTCGGTCGCTAGCGACCGGCTACTATTACTACTATAACCCCGACCAGAGCGGGATCCGGGAATGGAATCCCCGGACGTCGGAGAGAGCCCGAGGCGGAGGACTCCAGTCTCCGGATTTTAAGTGCCTACCGCCGAACCAGCGAGGCGCATTATTCGGCGACTTCCCTGAATCATTTCACGGGATATCGCTCTCCGCGCGACGACCCTTTCTCCACAGGGCGCAGCCCGTTGCTGCTCGTACGATCCGCCCGCGCGTCGGAAGGGCAAGCCGTAGTACACGAGGGAGAAACGAGCATATGTACTTGTTAGAGCACGAAATATACACGCCGGATTTACCGCGGATAAAACGAAATTGACGTGGCAGTTTTTCGCGTTGCGGGCGCGCGCAAAGACGAAGAGACGGATCGGATGGCAATAATATTATCTTACTTGCTGTTGTTTGTTTGCAATTGAATTTCTACGTTACGGAAATAAGCTCCATGTGTGTGCGTGGGCGACGTGTGGATACACACATGCACGAGATGTGCGAACGATTCATGTCGGACGAGTCCGCGGTTTGAAGGTACGCGTGTCAACGTGTAATAATGCGCCGGTCGATACGTCGCAGTGTCATTAAAAGTCAGTTACGGCTCACAGCGATACGTATTAAATTCACTCGCATCCGGCGAGTTCCGCACGCTGTCGTCCCGGCGGATTATCGATGATCAATGAATTAAAACGGCCTTGATCTATACATCACGGTCTTCGGGCAGAATTCTGAGCCGTAGACTCGCCTCCTGCGAACCGTAGCAGGAAGTCACAAACCACTCAGAGGAGTAACGGCGGTTCCAAGAGGAAAGACCGGGAGAGGTCGGAGAAGAGGCGGGTTTCTCGACTCCAGGAAGGGAGTGATAATCTTGAGGGGTAATAAATCAAGTGACCGCACATTCGCAACACCCGTGAGTATGTGGATCTGCGCGGATTTGCGTGGGCCGAAATCGAACCGGTTCTTCGTGAACGACGGCAGAAACGTGCGAAACGTGTCGACTACCTTTTGTGTCGGTTGGTGAGTGTACGCGGCGAATCGCGCTGCTGGTGTCATTAGCACCAGGGCTGGGGGCTCATAACAGCGACGGGCTATCACGAAACGGTTATATTGTCGTCGACGCAGTGACGGCGGTGGCGGCGGTGTCGCCAGGCAGCGGAAAAGATTTTTGAAGATCGTAACATTTTCCGGAATTTCCGCTGAAGCGTAAGCGCTATGCGCGGCTTCGGAATTCCTCTGACATACCTACTCGCCGTAATTCCTGGCATTCGCTTATGTCGGGGCCGCGTGCTATTTTTAGGATTGAATAAAATGTATCGACGAGTAAATAGGAGTTTACCCGGTATGAGAAATGTTCGGCTGCCTTCAGATAGCCAATAAGAGGGTAAGTAAGTACGCAGCCAGCGAGAGGTTCGTAAGTAATAATTCTCTTCCACCCTCGAAATTCGATATCCGGCGGGGTAAGCTATTTCGTTGGGTCGTTGCTTTGATCCTTCGTCTTTCTTACGGACTTACGGATACGGCGCGCGCGCGAGAGAGACAGAGAGGGAGAGAGAGAAAGAGAGAGAGCCGGCATGTGCATTGGAAAATGAAATGGATTGGAGCATCTGGTAGCAGATATTAAACAGAGGGTCTCGGCGCGCGAAAAATAATTCGCGTATTAATCGCGTTAACGATGTTTCACTCGCGGACAAATTAAAAACGATTTTATATACCGTCTTGAATACAGAAAAAGAGAAAGAGAGAGAGAAAACGAGCTTTCTTTTTCTTTTCTATTATTTTTGTCGTATAAAATTTGCACGTCTCCCGGCGAGACGTGCTTTTGCACTACTCCCGCGAAGTTTCAGAAAGCTTTCGGCTGACAAGCACGAATGTCGACCACGTGCACGTTGATAATCCTGAAAAAATTACGGTAGAGTTAGAAGTTACTTTGCGGTAATGTGCAAGGAAGTCCAACCACCGCGCCGCCATCGCCGCCGCCGCCGCCGTCAACGCCGCCACCACCGCCGCGTCGAGAGAGAGTGAGCAGCAGGAATACGCGCAAATGAGAAAGCGCTCGAAGGAGAAAAAAATAACATCAGACGGACAGTGAAAGCTGAATTATTATGTCCCGACATTACAATTGAACCGGTCGTATCCCTTACTTACCCCCGACGCCGCCTCGCCGGCACGAGAAAGTTGTCTGTACTTTTACGGATAAAGATCTCGAGCAAAAGTTACGGTCGTTTGCAAACTAATCGAGCCGTCGCTTTCCCTACAGGGTGTCGAAACTTTCGGAGGCTGTCAACTTTTCCAACCGCCCTTGCCACCGCGCCTTCCCATTCCGCCCGCCCGCCCCGTCGTGCCCCCGACACTTCTTTTTACGCTTACCTTCCACCGACGGACGGCGACGATCTGCAAAGTAAAGCAATCACGCCTTTTTATCCTTTCGACGCTATCTCACACGTTTCTCTTTATAGCCGGCTCGGGGAAATAAATAGTGCCGACGAATTTTCCCGGGGAGGTGGCTGTCGCGAAATATCTCGATCATTATCGACGTGTTAACGTTTATGTGTGAAACTTTCATTGTGATTTATTGGCGAAGTTACCGTTGCGAATAAATAATGCTCACACACAACATACATGTACGCGTACGCTTTAGCTCTCTCTCCCTTCCTCTCTCTTTCTCTCTCTCTCTCTCTCTCTCTCTCTCTCTGTCGCGATGAAACATTTCTTTTCATCATTTAGACTATCTTTCTTTTTTTCTTCGCGAGAAAGGAGCCAAGTTACGTCACACTTTATTCGTTGCAGAAAGTGAAAAACAGGCGTAATCGCGCGCGTGTGTAGAGTAATCGATATCACTTACCTCCGCAAAGGTAACGTAACAGGCCGTCAGTCGCGCTTTTATTAGCTCGCATATTACGGCTGGAGGTGTTACACTTACGTGCAATAACGGAAGCTGCGGGCATTCATATGTCTTATGCAGCTATTTGTCTTTGCCAGACGTCACGTTACTTTCGACGACGTACAACTGCGCTGGTCGAAGCGTAAGCGCCCTCTATGCGCATTTCTCTTGATATGTTTGCAGAATTTTCTGCTAGGGAGGAAGGAAGGGAAGTTGATTGATCTCGCGGAGGACTATTTCGTCGTAAACCCGAGAAATTCCAGATCGAGGAGCATAACCGATGCACGCATGGAACAATGTTCTCCTCGACCGTCGCGGCTAAGTCTATCGTGTTACAACACATTTTCGCGGGATCCGACTGGCATGCAGCCGGATTTTAACCAATCGCCCAGGAAGCCCGGCGCAACAAAGGGCCGCTTGTGAACTCCCGACATTTAGACTCTGGTCATGCGTGTTGCGAGCCTCGCCCGGCGAAATATTAATTCGGACGTATACGTGGCAGATCACGCGTGAAGGGTGCGATAAGCGCTAAACGCATGCCCCGCCGAAACAGTAAACGCGGGGGATCGATAGAAACTGGCGCGGTTGATGTAATTCGTGACAAAAAAAAGAGAGGAAAAAAAACATTCGACGCGCGATTTGCATCCCCGTCTCTCGGGGGGTTGGGACTGGCGAGAGCGGCGCGATAGCGGCGCGAAGAGCGAGATACGTCTTGAGTGGAAAAAGACCGATAACGTTCGGGCCGGGGCACGGCCGTCGCCGCAATCAAATCGGTGATTTCGCCCCGTGATATCCTTGGCGCTATAACGGGCTCCAGCTTCATGGAGCGTTAACGAACATCGAGCGAAGGTATACCGCGAAGCTGATCGGTCGATCGCACGGGCGGTCGGTCAGTCGAGATTCGCTCGTCGCGAGATTGATAACGAGGGTCGTTAAAATTCTGTTCGTCGCGCCGTGAGAAACGGCGCGGCCGAATTTCAATGTGTTCGCGTGTACGTGCGCCGCCCTCGTGTGTGTCACACATGAACAGTACACATATACACATACGTGCGTATATGCACGCACACGCACACACACACACATAGGTGTGCGCACCCCTACATGTGGGCGAGAGACCGCGCGTATTACACATTTGTGCGCGCTCCTACGCACACGTGGGCGACGTGTCGCGTCCGTGTGAACGCCTGGCGCAGGTTTCAGCATAGAAACGACTCCCTGGGGGATGGCTATATTAAAATTCCTGAAACTTTTTAATCTTTCCGCCGTAGTTAAATATTAATAACGAAATCTCGGATACGGCAATGTGCGCGGCGCTGCTCGGGGACACGCCGGGTACTACTCGTTATACTCTTGCCGAGCAGACTCCGTCGACGTCGCCGGTTCCTTCCGTTACTCTCCAGTCCTAGATCCATGGATTAAAACTGGATGGTGGTGACGGTGGTGGCGGCGGTGGCGGTGGTGGACGTGCGAAATGGCAGGACGGAGGAGGCGGTGGTCGACGAAGTGGTGCGAAAGCGTAAGGGAGTCCGGTTATAACGACGCCTTCGTGTATCATAAGTTAGGCTATGCGCGCCGGCTCTGGTAGTCGCGTCTGCATGCGCGGGTGTGCGCATACGTTTAACGGCGGTGTGTCCCTATGTGGCGAGGTAGGCGTGTGTATATATGTGTTAGATCGCGCGTGTATGGGTGAAGGGCAACTGAGAAGAGCGAGGCGACCGTGCAGCTTACTTAACCACCATTTAAACCTGAAAGCGAGCTTTGGTTCTCCACCGAGATCAAGCTGTGACACTAACGGCCTAACGCTGTACCGAAATACCCAAAACACGTGGCCGTAAGCGGCGCTCCTCAGGGTGGCGCGTACGAATCGCTCTTCTGGAATACAACTCACGTGTTACTGGATTATATATCTACGGTGTTTTCTCTCTCTTTCTCTCTCTCTCTCTCTCTGCCTTTACAGCGTAATTGATCCGGTCAGGAAGAAATTTAATCGTCATTATCGTGTCGCGCGCGCGATTTCCTCCTCCGCGTCGTTTGTCAAAAGAAGACATTCTTCCTTGTAAAAACCAAACGTCAACATATCACGTCTGCTCTGTTTTACGTGCAATTTTGCTGGACGGAAAATTTCTCTCGTTCCACTCCATTTTTGCTCGTGTCTTTTTGTTCCATGTAATACGTAGACTCGAATAGAAACGATAATAATTGATCGTGCCGCGGTTTGTATACGCGGTATACAAATCGTCACAGAGTTATCTCGTATCGCCCCTGGAAACTACTTTGTCTCTGATCCGGGTGGCTACTTTGAATCTCCAAGAGTAATCAAGGTGTAACTGCAATGTGCTCGTATGCAAATGTGGACATAGGCTGAAGCAAGTTGTCGCACTCATGTGAATGGACCATTCTAGAAATCCCTACCCCATTGTAGTCATTGTTCGTGAAGCTGCCCTCAAGTTTTGAAAGATACTCCTGGCTCCCTCGCAGAGAGGGTACGACTATTACTCGTTGACGCTTTAACGCGTTTCTGTCGTATTTAATAACGCCGTTCGATACAGAAATAATGTAACGGGAACGTCGACCGAATAAATACAGCGACTGGGCTCCCCGTCGTCATTAAAAATATTCCAAATGTTTTTTTCTTCCTCCAAAAATATATTCGCCTCACACTACATCGTCGATAATTGTGACATCGATTAGAGCCTCGATTTATGTTTCAATATTGCATCGTTTGCAAATTACGGCCAATAATTAATTCGCGCGGCTAAAATTTCAAGTTGCATCGTTAAAATTTCTAGTTAGTACCCGGCGAATCAGCAATTTGCAATTAAATTCTTCCGATAAATATAATTATGCCTTGCATTTAATGCGAAAGAGCATACTTCACTTGTAGATATATATTTTCGCGTTTTCAGAAAATTATATCCTGGCTCGCGCAGTCGCCAAGTTGCTTTCTCACGGATCGTATCTCCGCGGAAACGGTTCGATGAGACGGTATTTTTATTCTGGAAGTTTGCGCCAATTAACGTAATTTGATGCGATGTGCGATTAAATGTGACGTGCGTTCTATAAAACACAACCTACACTAGACGTTATATTTTTTGAGAGTGGCGGAGCCACTTTTATTATTCTTTCATGGAAAGCTGCTCCGTACTGTCGCGAGATAGATACAGTCTTTTCGGCGAAAAATAACCGATCTTCTCAGCTTGACGGTTTGCGCAAAAACGCGAAGGAAGCCATCGTATCTCGTGATGACATTTCGTGACGGTAGGTCATACGTATATATTTATATATAAAACACACATACGTCGCGTGTGTACGTGTGTGTGTGTGTGTATGTGTGTATGTGCGACATAAAACTAAAATTTATGGTGCAATATTCATAAAGGCTTGCCCGAAAAGCAGAAGCGCTAAACCACGTTTCACGCTTGGCGAGCGATATTCGCCGACATGGTGTTATTCATATTTGAGGGAAATGCGCTGACCGGCACGTATAAGAATCGCGAAATTGCTCACAGCGTGATGGATATCAATATAAATTTGCGATAACTCGCTCTCCTCCTAAGCCTCCGCGAGTTGGTTATTGCGGGCGAGCTACTTGGACAGATTCGCTTAACGGTTATCCATGATATGTTTGACCCAGTAATACAATCCTCATCGTCGTGGCGTAATACCGTATACTCGATCGAACCGGAGGATCTCACCGGAGAGGATATAATTAATCACGAATGTTTATCGCGCGCCAAGTACGAGGCATGGAAGGCCTTTCCGGGATAAACCAGCTGAGGCAGGGAAGACCGTATACCTGGGATCGAGGGAAAAGGAGCATTGGACGGAGCACAGAGGAGAGGCGTGAGGAGCATTGGTGGTAGAGGAGAGAAAGGAGATGGAGGCCGGGGGAGGGGGAGAAAACAAAATAAAAGAGGAAAACCGCTGGCAATTTTTCACTAGCTTTTTAAAGCGCGGCTTAGGTACTCGTGGAGCGAGTTTGAATCGATTTTTCCAAAGGGGGGCACAGGCAGGAATGGAAGGGGGGGTAGTGGTAGTAGAGGAGGAGGAAGAGAAGGAGGAGGTGGTGGAGGAAGAGGAGGAGGGGGGCAGGGGCCCATTTTTCTGCCGTCTTCTTGTGCCAAGCGGCGCAAACTGTACCTACCTCCAGCTGTTTCGCCGTCGAGCACGGTTGTCGCTCGAAGGCCGAGTTTAGATTGGAATCTGAAATTTCGATACCCCCTCGCACACGGCGATTCCCCCTTTTTTCTCCTCCCCCTCCTCTCCACCCTTCACCGCCGCCGCCGCCACGTCGAGCAAACGCTCGTGAAGTTTCGCGGGCGAACAGAGGTGCATGCATCTGCATGAGCCAAGAATAAATCAGGATGCGAAATCCGAATGGAGATTTCTTGCCGCGAGAGAAACGAATACGAAGATCTATGCTTCGGTAGAAGCGGTTCTACCTACGATTTTTACGGATCGAGATTCTTAATCCGCGCGAGATATAGAGAGTAAGAGAAGATGTGTGTTTGTGTGTATGAGAGAGAAAGAGAGAGAGAGAGAGGGGAGAAAGAAACAGAGAAAGGGGGGGAGGGAGAGACAGATGATAAAGCGCGCCTCGATGAATCGTTGTTAACGTAAATACATCCGTCCGAAAGAATATTAAAACGAAGAAATAAACGTTGGCGTTCATCGACGAGGCTGAAAGGGGTAGTAGTAGTAGTAGTACCTATACGCCGCCCCTACGTCTCGCGGCTGCATTTATTTCGTCCATTTTCTTTCGTAGTCTATCGCGCAGCGAAATCGCGATACTGTCCCTGACTTTCGTCACGTAAAATCACAGGGCGTAGCGTACTGGCTTGCAGATACAATCGATGTAGAGCGCGGGCTTACTGACACTTCGCATGCTCGCAAAATGTAAGCTCAATACGTTCCTTTTGTTTTGCTCCCGTAATTTCCTCGCAAAATCGAAGTTCTGCCACTGATTATACCTATTCTTAGACTACCACGAATCCTTGGCATGTGTACACGGTAATTTGCTTTTGGCAGTAAGGATAATTCTCATCATTCGATAATTCGCGAGCATAGTCGTGTTAACATTCCCCGGCATGATTTTTTACACGTGGCTTTTTTCCTACAAATTAGATTATCTTAATTTTCTTTTTCAAGCAAAATATATGCATTGTTTTCGTATATTTGTGACAACTTTAATTATATTGAAGAAACAAATATTTAGGAAATGAAAAGTATTTATTTTGAGTAATAAATATATATAATAATATATTTTTACTTGTATTAATATCAAATATTTCATAGAAGAAAGTATATATTTTCTTAATTTTTCATGAAAGCAATTTTTTATTCTATTTAAATGAAAGAATTCAGATTTAAGTTAATATGTTATTAATATGTTACTAATACATCCACCGAATAAATATTTTTTATTTTTTAAATATTTTTCTCACTGTGTAGACGTAAGCATTGCGAATTTTGCAATGTCTTTTATTTTTAGATGAATTTTGGTTATAATTATGACATCTCAGAATCTTTTAGCATTTTATTACATTATCATGAGATGTAATATTTTTATAAGAAAAAGGGAAAACGGGCGGAAAGAGAAAGAAAGCCGACTGTGCCATCCGCTATCAATCAATGGCACTGAACTTACAGAGGATTGATTACGTTCCCTAAATAGTGTCTGCAGAGATGCGTAAAATCAGGCCTCGACAGCCGGCTGCCGCCGCATAAGTGCGCGTGGCTTAATGTTACCGGCTCACCGATACAATCGATCAAGACTGCGGAGATTGACGCGACTTCACCTCTAGCTCGCAGCGACGCCCGACTTCGAAGGGTATCGGTGCTTGCGATATTATCGTCATGCATCTATCGACCGGCGAGTTTAACGGAGCGCAAGGTCGCAGGACTCGTGGTAGCTGCCGCGCGCGCGATCGCAGAGATATGCGTTATTATTGTTCGCGTCGGTGCATCGTGAAACGTCGGACGATGATGGAAACTCGTAAAACAGCTCAGTTAGGACGAGAGGGTGAGGTCGTTAAAAGTGTAATAAACTTGCGAAACCGCTTGATAAAACGAAATATTCCGGATTTCCTTCTATTGCAACTTCTAGGGATTTGATTATGTCTATTTACGGTCACCACTGACGTTTCCGGTGGCTTTCGTCGCGGCTTAATAATACACGGTTTTTATCAATTGCATTTCTGACATGCCACTGTGATTGCGGACAACACGCGCGTGACGTCGAAACAATACGTGGTTTTGCATAAATATGTAAGACCGTTTTTTTATATGTTCAAACGTGCGAGACACGTTTAAATATTTTGCGTGGCATAAAAGATTGCTCAATATTGTCACGGCTATGAAAGATAAGGTGTATTAAATATCTTGTGTGGAAGATACCCTTAACTTTGCGTTCAATATTTTCTTCTTTATGAAAGCGAACCAGTGACACGTATGTGTGTGTGTGTGTATGTGTGCGCGTGATGAAATTAAGGCGATATTTAAGGCCGTAATTGGCTGGGCTCTTTTAGTTAAGCTCAAGCGTAGAAGAGAGGAATGGAATGCGTTAAAAATCTTCATGAATCAAAGATCAGATTACTTCACTCTCGCGGAGGATTGTTAGTAACATTACGTCATTATATTATCGTTCGCATAACACTAGCAGAACGGTAAGTCGTCTTTAATGAGCAAGATTAAGAGGACTTACGAGATCTCCCCGAAGACTGAGAACGCTTCCCTCAAGGTTTGTGTCTCGATCTCCGGACTCAGGTCCCCAACGAATATGTGATAGTGTTCTGAAACAGAAATGTCAAGAGACGATCAGACGCATTTTACGAGAAAGAAGAATACGA
Organism: Odontomachus brunneus; assembly: GCF_010583005.1. NCBI lineage: Eukaryota > Metazoa > Arthropoda > Insecta > Hymenoptera > Formicidae > Odontomachus > Odontomachus brunneus. The sequence goes on along the minus strand of NW_022639494.1, from coordinate 1,434,007 downwards.
TTACGAATTTGTACCATCAAAAGTATTGTCGTCAGGAATTTAATAAAAATATCTAGATATTAATTCACACAATAACTTCGCACTTCTCTCTTTCCGTGCGATGCTCTCGCGCTTAAAAGTGATCGTATTTATTTTCGCGTAATAAGTAAGACTGAGATTGCAGGTCGGTTTTAATGGAAAACCGGTTTTATACAATATCACTGCGCAAGGAATCGATATTTGTAGTCGCGACGTATTCGTGGTATGAACAAACAACATCCAGTCGCGCCCGGAGAATATTCCTTCATTAAATTGTTAATGGATATATTCTTTCGTTAGTAACGTCACGTTTCGGTCTGAAATATCTGGAATAATACAAAGGAAACGAAACTTCCCTGGAAAATTACTCTTAGCGCGGGAGCGCTACTTGGGTAATCGAAGCTCTTTCATAATACACAAGATACGCGACCTCTAAGTTAGACACTTCAAAATAACTCGACGGAGAATAGGGGGCCGCTGATGGTTGCGCGGTTGTAATCGAATTATTTCCAACATGAACACATATACACATACACACATCGATGCCGCTTAGCGGCGATAAATAATTATTAATCGCAGCTATTTTTGGACAAGCCGCCGCAGACCGTGGAATATGTGAAACGAGGGATAATTATTAACGATTAATTATTAATCACAGCCATTTTGTGCGATCCGTCGCGGTATGTGATTCTGGTACATACGCATTCCTGGAAATAACGACAAATACTAAACGAACGCGAGACTTTTCGCCGATAAAAGTACCCGATAATTAGCGACACAATGTGATTAATTAATTACTTCAGAGCGGGTAATCGCTGAGAAATCGCAACGGCTCTGAATTTCTGGATAACGTTGCGTTAAAGGGAAGTTTTGCAGTCGAAAAACAAGAGGTTTTACGAGTTTCTTTAAAAAAAAAACGAATAAAGATATCGATATAAGATTTTGACTAATTATTTATCATTATTTTAAGCGCAAAAAATTATTAAAAATATTTAAATTCCGTTCAGATCTTTTGGCGCTGAGCATGATGTCGGCAGACGCCTCTAATTGGTGGTGATTCTAATTTATGTAATTGTGAAATAAATGGAACAAGAAAATTTAAAGACTGTATTAAATTTGCTGAATGAACTTAAAACCTTAGAAAAATTTCCACAGATCTGCTATTTCTCCACTAATGTAAGCTGAAACATCTCTTCAAGTAAGTGTCGCGAAAACACGCGTTTATCGTTCCAAAAATGTCGCTGCAAATTTTTCTAGGCGCGTCCCGCGACACGGGGATGCGCGCCAGTGTTACTCCGTTGAGATTGAATTATAAACGCCATATAATACGAGGGATGCGTTTGTGCTGAACAACGCGCTGCTTGCATTCCTCCGCTGACCCAGACGCGAATTGAAAACGCGACTGCTATGGGAGTTATGAACATCTTTAATATGAAGTTACGCTATTCTCGAGAGACGGTGCACGATATTTGCGCTTCCTAATGGGGAAGGCGCGGGGTAAAATCGCCGATTTACTACAATGGCTATTCGCCGCGCGTGCGTTCCACGTTCGCTGAATATGCATCGCATTCCTACCGAGATCTGGTTCGTTTGCCTCATCTCTAATTGCAACACTCGGCCGCGCCGCGTTTTAAGATGCGCGCTCCATTCTTTATTTATTACTCCGTCGACGCGCTAATTTGTCGATTACTCTAGCGCATCGAGTGCCACCCTTCCCACACTCTCAATCCCGTTAATTACACGCGCCGTTTCGTGTTTCTTTTTTCCCGGTCTCTCCTCCCAACTCGGGGAGCGCGCGAAAAGCTCGTCGTCGCTCATCGCGCGATCCCACGATCAGATAGAGCCGGTCGGATGAGTGCGGTGGTGAAACGGTGTGCGAAGTAAGCTTTCGGGGGGATAAATTATCGATTCGCACACGGCCGTGCAGTCGAGTGCGAGTCGCGGCGCGTTGCGGTACAGCCTCGCTCGCATCGGCTCGATAAAATATGCTCCTTTTCTCTGCTCTCTCTCGTTTCACCTTTCCTACCAGCCAGCCAACCTATCTACCTACCTACCTACCTACCTACTCACATTCTCCACCCGACCCGATACGGTTTCTTCCACGCTGATTCGTAGGAATAGATCAAGACGAGTAGTCGAAAATCGAGTTACCGCCGGAAGGTCTCTGGCTGGGGCACCAGTTACTCCGAATGGAGTATGCCACAGTCGGAAAGTATAGAACGGTGAAATAGAGGTGCGCGCGGGACGTGTCGAAAACGGAGGGTGGTCTGATTACAATCGCTCCAATGGCCTATCCTCGGCCGTCGGAGGTTCCGGTGAGCACACACGGCGGTCCATTCTCGTGAATTAGTCCGATCCTCATCATCTTCTTCCCCCTTCGATCGATCCGCCGGCGCGGTCGGCGCATCGCGTCGCAACGGGATCTTGGCGCTGTTACGATATCAACAGGAAATTGACAGGAGTTTATCTCGCCCGCGGACTCGTCCCGGGATTCGCGTGCGCGCGATTGCGATTGTCCCATATATACCAACTTGGCGTCTTGGCAAGGACCCCCAAAGCGATGCTCTCAATTCAAGATCGATTATTTAGATGAGATCGGCGGTGCTTGTCCCTAAATTGACACACACGTGGGAAAACACAGCCGCTCTTTATCGTTCGAAGACAATGCGGCTGACGCGCATTCGAAGTACTCTTGTATGAGATTCGAGTAATAAAATATTCATAAACCGGTCACTTTGTAACCTCGCTCACTAATGATAACGGTCGCAAGGGAAGGGGATGTTTTCATTAAGCAAATATTGTTGAAAAGGACTCTACCATAAAATACCCTGCACTTGACACGATTCTTTTCATTCGCTCGCATTTCTTGGTAGATTAAATTATCCGTGCATTCTTCTTGTCTGCTTGAATATCTCAGCGAGCGTCGCGCATTCATACCACACGGAGGCAGCAAAAGGAAGCGCGAACCTCCTCCGTGAATCAGGAAAGTCCAAATATTCATAATTTCGCGGGAGAGCATCCTTGCGTCACGCGAGTGGTCTTGGAGGAGCGGTTTGCTTTTAGCGAATTTTTACGAAATCCATCGAACTCGATATCATTGCTCGACAGTAAATAGTTGCTGAATTTGATTTCGTAGAGCGGTAAGGTTTGTTAAAATATGGCCAGAGTGAATGCGGAAAGGGCGTAGTATGAAAAAGATGTCGGCATTAAAGGATCTCGGATGATGACGTCACGCGTCACCGCTCGCCCACCGTCTGGTGGTTAAAACGTAGCTCACGGTTTTCAATAAAGTGGGACTAATGGAGCGCCATTTATTATTGCATCTCTCTCCCTCTCTCTCTCTCTCTCTCTCTCTCTGTCCCTCTCACGAGCCTACCCTCTGTTTCTCACATTTTCACTTCCGCAGGCCGATCCCGCTGACAGCAACGGCGGTTCCATTTGCGTACAAAATCGAGCATTATTTTCGTCATCGTCAACGGCTAGCGGCACAATAGTCGCGCGACAGTCGGACATAAACATTATTATTACTATCGTCATCGTCATGATCGTGGCATATTGCCACATCGAAATGCTGATGTGTTATGAAATAAGGCTACTAAAACAACGATGTGACCAGCGATCCACCACGTGTGCTGCTGTACGTTCGCATATTCACGTTGCATGTTTACGATGTGTGTATCGTACGAATCGTACGTGGGAGGACACGTTAGCGTGAAAATATGTTAGAAAATACGAGCTAATAATAAAGAAAGGTCGTTCAATTTTATATATGTAGCGTGTGTCGCTCGATTCTCCTTGCAAAGTAAATTCTTTGTTTAATACGCGCGCGCGTACACGCGTACTCAGCCCGGGATCTTTTGTGTACCGCGAATGGGCGCACAAGACCGTCTCTTCGTGAATCAGCCGTTCAACATTCCGGAATAGACGATTTTCAGCAACGTATTATGCGCGAGACGTGTTTGTATCGTATAATTTCGAGTGTTCTGTGTTAGAAAGAGATATATATGTGTGCTGTGCGAATGATACAATCTACGTTATCTCGCGAATCTCTGCTGAAATTACAGATAACTCGATATTGGAAACTCATTGATAAAATGAATTGTAATTTTCAATTAATAAATGAAATTTATTCGATTGATTTTAATCGGGAAATCCAGGTGAATCTTAAATCAAGTTATTATTGAATCAAGCAGCTAGCGAGTTTGAATTATTCCGCTGTGTTACACGGTCAAGCCCGTTCGCACGCTATACATACAACTTCTCCTTCGAATTTAGAACACAATCCCGCTCGTACCTTTTACAATACCGGCTGTACAAGGCTTGATTGCACGGAAAAGCAAAAGAGAGAGCAATAGAGAGAGAGAGAGAGAGAGAGAGAGAGAGAGAGAGAGAGAGAGAGAGAGAGAGCGTAGTACTTTGGTTCGAAGTAATATGAAAAATTCAACCAAAGAGGTACAATCATAAATTCACAACGCGTTAGAAACGCGCCGTTTATGAGGCGAAAGGGAAATAATTATTTCTTATAAAACGCGCAATTTATAACTCTTTCTCTCTCTCTCTCTCTCACTCTCTCTTTCTCTCTCGCGCGTGCGATAGCCGATTTGAATATATCCGCGCAAGTTGTGTATCGCGTCACGTTTCTCGCGTGACGATTTCGCGCGAGGTCACGCGAGAGTTGGGGGACGTGAATGGATCCCCTCGACAGTTTCGAAGGTAAAAGATGGAGAGAAAATAGGAAAGAAACGAATACGGGCGTGGGGCCGGGGGCACGGCAGCGAGATCCATTCAAGCGGGACAATGCGGGGGTGGACATAGAAAAGTCCGGGCCACGCCGTAGATCAAGAATCGAGCGTGGATGGCCCGTAGATCAAGGGTTTCCTTAATTTCGCGGGACAACGGTGAAATGTTGATTTACCGTCCCTCGAAACGGGCCGGTGCGGCTTGCACGCACCCCCTCCCCCCACGTCCCCGTGCAAGAGAGAAAATATGCCCTGCGGCCGGGGCTGGCGTCACCGCCGCCAATGGAGACCTCTATTAATTCTCCGAGCGGCGAAAACCTAGCGGGCTGAACACAATCGAATCTCGGTTTGGATGGTCGCTCCCAGAACTGCTGGTACACTCGCGCACACGTACTGTGCCCCGTAAGACTCTCAACTCGGCTCTTCCAGCTTTAACGCCGGAAAAATATGAGTCACCGGAGTCGGTCAGCTGACGCGAACTCGGCTCGATGTCCTGTGATCCCTCTGACGCGCGCCGTTTTCGAATTACATCATCGAGGCTTAGTGATGCATGCCGAAATTCGAGTAGACTCGCGCTCGAGCCGTGCCGAATAACGTTGTCGGACGGAATAATAGCCGGGCAATACTAGACGGTGTAATGCCGTTTAATAACATTTTAGGCCGGCTCGGCGAGATAGTATCGACGGTGTATCTTTACTAGGCTATTTACGAGTCGCATGCCGCCATACACAGTTATCCAGCAAGTAATATGTACACACTCATACCCACAGAAACGTTCAAGACTTTCGATTTCAAAGCTACCGTATTGCGTTGCTGATGCAGCTCGCCGTGGAATTTGCGGCCTTCCCGATGACAAAAGTGCGGAATTATCGGACGGATGACGCGATAAAACAGGAAAGTAACATAAGGCGTGTACGATATACGTGAATATCCGCGCGCGCGCGAAGCACGTTTAAACAGAGCGCATATCGAAGTCGCATGATGGAGAAAGTTCGGTCGCATTCGCGGTTCGGTAGACGCCGTAGTTACCGGGAGATATCTACAATACCGTGCGCGGTATTAAATTCTACGACGCGCACAGCGCCTAGATTTAGAGCGACGCCTCATTTCTTTGCATATTTTCCCGGTTAGTTAGCCGTTTCATGGTTTTGCGCTGGTGGAAGCGCGTTTGTGACGCCCATTAAGCCGCAGCGGTGTCTTACGTTTCGCGATACGAGATATAGGTCACCGGAGCCAATTCCCCATCTGAGCTGTTTTACGACACGCATAATTTTCCAATTAGATCTCTCCGAGACACGTTTTAATCGAATTGAGAGATGTACGTTTTATCATTGCGCTCGCGTTAATATACATATATCGCGACATCTATGGCAAATTGCACTAGCTCTATCTCTCCGCCAACAAAATATGAAATACTTTTTGAGTAATTTTCTAGCGAAAGGCGTTTCCCGCATTGCCAGAAGTCGTAATGACGCTTAAAGTTAGGGGTTGCGCGACGTCTGGTAGTACGGGAGAACGCCTTTTGCCAGAAATTACCTTACAGTTTTGGCTTTAGAGCAAAAGCCTAGATAGACCCAAATAGAAAAATCTCCAGGAGAAACTGGTCACTAGCCAGAAACTGACCAGCTTTTTACTAGCTGGGATTTATTAGACAGTAACTACTCAGAAACTGAACAGAAAAATACTGGCCAGAAAACAAGACAATAACAAATGATTAGTAATAAAACAATAAGGTGTAGAATCGAACGATGAGAATTATTCGACAGAGTTTTGTGCAGAAAAGTGTTTCGTTAGAAATCTGTTAAAAGTAGATCAGTTTTACTGTTACTGACGAAGCAAGCTTAAATTGACCAAAAACTAGCCAGTAACCAAAATTCGTTGCTAGTTAGAAAGTTGCTTCTTCTACTTGGGGACTTTTACCATAATTATGACATGAGACAATCATTGATGGAAACACTGCTTTCTTTTAGTTACATTCATGAAGCAAATAGTATTGGATTAATAAAAAAATTTACATTATAAAATAATGAGAATTTTTTGTTATGTCTCTCAATGGCGGTCACGGATTTATTAAATATTCTTTTAAATTGTCCAATATTTTTGTCGTATTACTTGTCGTACTTCCTCTTTCATAATTCTGTGTGATAAAAATACAAGGATCACACGAGCCGCTCACGAGGGACTGAAACTTTGCGAATCGTCTGGCAAAGTTGCTGCCAAATTTACGTATACCTGTCTACCCGAGTACAATCTCTACGAGGCGCTTAGAGTGCGGTCCACTTTTGTATTAATGACACGCCGCATTAATGACGTTGCGCATGCTGCGGAACACTGCGAAGCGCGGGCCGCGCGCGCAAGCGAACCGCATCATAATTCGTACATTTGCGTTCATCACCGATTAAATCCCTCTTTCCGTAAGCCTGTACTAGCGCGGCTCGTTCTTTTGTTTCTCGCGCGGTCGGTAATAACCAGCCGTTCCGCCGCCACTGTTGCCGCGCCCTCCATTGGGGATTTTTAACCGGGTTGACTCCCGGAGGTACTTTAGGTCCGTTGTTTCTGGTACAAGGATTTTTCCGTGCGAACGCACGATCTATGGAATGTGCAAAGTAGGTATTTGTAAAATATACGCCGCGATGAATATTTGAGTCGTGTTTAATACCGATGGAACGGGATGAAACGAGTGCCTCAATACATATTCGCGTCGGTCGCGCGCACGGGATTGAAAGGTATAAACAGAATTTTTAATTAGAAATTAAAACTTGCGCGCGACTACGCAGCCTATACGCAGGTCGGCTCTGACAGTCTCAGTCACAGGTAGGAACCGGTTAATTATCGTGGCAGCTTTTAGCTACGAGTTTTTCCACTTTTGTGCTGCTCATTCTTCAATTCTCCATTCGTGTCGCAACAATCCGATATAAAAGGTCCGAGGAAGCGTGCCGGTTTTATTGCGTTCCGCCGGGAAACGTATGTGTGTCAAATTCAAGCTGAGTAAAATAATGGAACGCGGCACGGTATGTCGGGTTAATTATCATCACGCTAGTCACCTTTGGCAGTCGCACAAAATGTATTAACCGAGAGAGACACCGGCGCCGTTTCAATGCACTCATAACCGTATCACGAAATTGAAAGTGCATTGTTAAATGCACAATAACGGCACATTGTGACTGATTGCACTACTCGCTGGTATATCGATTTTCCCGAGAAACGTTTTTGCGGATCGCCATTAAGCTCGGTCATTCCAATTGAACGGCTGAAAAATACTTTTTCAAGTGGCAACGGAAGCAAAAATAATGCCTCTCCTGTGCGTATCCTTTTTATTATTTAACAATTTATACATTATATTGCGAGCAATTTAACCCGCAAAAGACACACCTTCGTTAACGATTATTCATTTATTCCGTCTCAGCCTCGCGACGCTCTTCCTTCCTCCTAACTACGTAAAGGATAAGAGCCAGGCGTCCTGCCGAGCCCGCTGGGCCGTTTCTGATGCGTGATCGAGGTGGGCAAAAAGTATGAGCAATTTGTTCGGTGGCGTGCAACGTGTCACAGCAAAGGGAAGACTAGAATCGTTACGCTCGACGAATTTTTCCCGACAGTTTTTATTTCGTCAGTCCCGTGACAGGCGAAAGAGCGTAGATTACGTATACACGAGCCGGCATCGATAGCGCGTCCAGGCTCAACTGTAAATCGTCGTGATTTAGGGGATGAACGACATATTGGCCAATGCATAGCTCAAACTGCGCTGCAGCCGGTGTGTACTGGCTGTGCAAGGTTCACCGGCGTACCTGCAGCAACGGGGATGCATGATGCATTGTCCCTAGACGAGCGTAGATAGCGCCCGAATTGCCGTTGCTACGTTGCACGTCGGATTTTGCCCGTCGATATTCCCCAAGCAGACCTTCACCGATCATTTTCATTGCCACCGTTGCCTGTCCATCCCCCGTGCAATCATGATGATGAGTATTGACGAAACAATAGCGCGAAATCGTCTCGCATTAATGAAATTCGCGAGTCGCCCCGCGCGAACGTGTGTTCCTGCTGATTCTCGCCTGCGCGCGGTATCAGCTTAATTAAATAGTTCAAGGGGGCCACTAGGGCAGCGGTTAGGCGAAGTGGCGGCTCATGTCGGCCAACCGGGAATCGAACCCCGTGTCGCACGCGTGTATATCGCGTATACGAGCGGCGCTGGGCGCGTAAATCTTTCGTCGGCGGAAGGTGTGTGAAATCGCCGGGCGATTTCGTGTCGAGGTGAAAATACCAACGCCTGGACGCGTAATCCTGGACATTCTTCTATATGATTCTGCTTTTTACAAATACTAAAACAGAAGGTGATATTATGGCCCGTGTAGGTATATCGGCCCCTCTTAATATCTCCGGAATCTAGTGCGAATCTTGCAAGTATTTTTTTTTCTTTCGCGTCTAATAATGTTGATGTTTTTTTAGAGGAAAATAAGTATCGATGGCCTGGACACATATTTAATCCTGCACTTATTATTTTGATATTTAAATATGAGTATTTAAATTTTCAAAACATAGAATATACATATTCAATATATGTATATACATTTCATGCTAAAAGTTTCATTATTCGAATTTGAAGACTGAGGTTGTATTCCAAAACGTTCTTTTTGAGGAGAATTTCATTGAAAATCCATGATAACGTGAACTATAGATTCTTAACAAAATTTTTGTCAAAAAGGACGTGTTGGAATGCAACCTAAAATAATAAGAATGTCCAGGCACGTGTCCAAGTATTGGTGCTTTTATCTTATAGTCACACGTTATAAGCTCGGTTTGTCGGCCGCGAATTCTTCCTGGCTCCGATAAGGGATGCTGAAAGGTCGCGAATACAGACCCGGGTCGTGTAAATACACACATCATTGATAGCACGATAGCGACACAGAGAGGAGCGAGGGAGGGAGGGAGGCTAACGTCGAGTAAGTTCGGTTCGCCTAAACCCTATAAATGATTAGCTTGTCGGCCTATCGCGTCAAGATTAGTTCCACAGTCAAACGTAAACCGCGTGCTGCCGCATGTTTTATTCATCGTGCAACTCGCGCTCAGCGGATGGAAGTTTACCTGTCAACAATCGCGAAGCCAATACGCGACCGGTCGTGAGCCTCCCTAATTCCGGAAGCGTTTCACCCACGGCCTTTATGGAATCATCGTTGCGGCGAGGTAGAAAATCAGCCGAAATGTGTGGCATTAATGAGCGTCGTGCGATAGCCGCGCGAATGATACCACGGCCCACTCTCGTTAACATCGAATCGGCTTAATTAAATGGTCCGACGTCTAAAGTGCGTGTGCGTAAGGATTCCCGCGTATATAAGTGTTACGTCACACACACACACACACACACACACACACACACACACACAGCACGTGTACTCACACAGCGCTCGCGCGCGCACGCACACATACACATTCCTATCGTGTATCCATCAGCGTGCGTGGTGGCGCGATGCCAAATTGATGCTGTTTGCCGTTGCTCTAAGCCTCAATCTGCCCGGTTGTACCGGGACGATCCTAACACGCGCGCGCTAAGCTCGTCGCATTATGGATACGTTCTATCCGCCAGCGTATTCAGCCTGTGAGTACCGGGAACGCGGTACTCGCAAGGGGAAGAGACAAGCTTGGTTTCCGAGGGAGAGTTCGAGAGAGCGAGCGAGAGAGAGAGAGAGAGAGAGAGAGAGAGAGAGAGAGAGAGAGAGAGAGAGAGACGGGGGATGAGAGGCGGTTGGCAAGTAGGGTGGCGGTGGGTTACCGGCGAAGTATTGTTACACAATGGCATCGTTCTCGGGTGACAAACCGATAGGATGCTTCGACGCTATGAGCAGAACTTTCGTGAAACGTGATTAAGCGCCGTTGCATATTAACAACGCCGCGTAACGGAGAGGGTAAGTCGAGGTACGGGAGGGGTGAATGGACGAGCTTGGCTTGTCGGCGGTACATCCACTGATTATGCGCAACGCGCGGCCGTGATTCCACGATTCCTGCTTATTTGTCCGTGTCCTCGTGCACCTTTCGCCGTCGCGAAACAGCTTCTCGCGGCAGCGAGATCGCGAAAACGATGGTTTGGACGCGCGCGCGCGCGCGTGTTGCATTATATTATTATAATAATAAAGCGCGTGACACGCACCCCGCGTGTTCGCGTTACGCACGCGAACGCTACATCGCGCCGCGGCATAACGCTTAGAAATAATTGGTTAATAATATGAATTCTGCAATTGTGTGCATGACTCGCGTGTGCACGCAGACGTAATAACGTTGCATTCGGATGCAGATAACGCGTTTGTTATGCAGCCGATTATTTGCCCCGCGCTGCAAAAATATGTAGTTTCCTGAGAGACATGGTTCGATACGTCTTCAGACTTGTAGTTCGGACAGGAAGGCTCCTGTTCCTCTGAAATAATACGTCAGAAATCGCGAGGTTGTTTGTAATGCACGATTTCGAGACGCTGCTCCTTCGACACGCCACACGACCTGCCATCGCCCTTCACTTGTTTAAACGTGACCCGTGAAAGATTGACGGAAGAAAAAAAAGATACTCTGCGACTAACGCTCGCAAATAACGGCACGTCCGTCTCGCGTATTAATCGCGAGTGAATATGTTAAAATACATTAGCGCGGCACTTTATCGCCGGCCGCGCGTTTATCGTTTGATGGTCCAGGCACGCCTGCGGCCAACGGTACGCGAGCAAATACGTGACACGTGAAAAAAGCTCGAGCATGTTACTGTCACCGTTCCCGAAGGTCGCTTTAAAAATCACCTGCGCAGCTAAAGCGACAAAAAGGAAAATCGTTAAACCGATGGCACGTTGATCTGAAAGGATCGCTCTTGATATTCGGGGTGTCGACTCGCTCTTGGGATCGGCCGAACGTGATGTATTTTTACTTGATGGCCGGGTTCCGCGGGCTATGCTGGGGAGCTTTTCGGGGACAGGGGCGGGATGGCGCGCGAGGGGACGCTCGGCGACGAGAGAGCGGAGGACCGGGAGCGCGAGAAAAAGAGACCCGGGTTGCGCGCCCGATGAGAACACCGCCAGTGAGAGAAAGAGAAGTGAGAATGGTGGCCGGCAGCTCCGGAGGGATACAAATTCATGTCGATGCAGCACAAAGTGGCGTCCACCGCTTCTCAACCCATTCGCACCCCCTCGCACCCCCTACCTCCCGCCCGCAAGCCCACCCATCCGCCCTCTCATCTGCCCCCGTCCCACCGCCCCACGCCCATCTCATACCGTCCTCCCGACAGCCCCTTCGACACTGGTTCGGGCGTTCCTATCGATCTAGACAGGCTAAAAACTCGTAGAAACCACCGACGGCAGCTTTTGCGGACGCCGCTTAGCGGGATGTCGTGCGGACGCATCGGCGTCGGTGAGATATTGGCAAGAGAGTCTTTTTGTCGCTCGGATGTCAGAGGATGCCTTAAGCAGTGTTCAATTACTAAAAGTAGATCGGAAAGAAAGACGCGGCGGCGGTTGCGACGACGACGACGACGACGTCGACGACGACCGCGCGCAATGAACGAATCGGTTTGTCGAGTCGATGCGGTTCGCCAATGGTGTAAATAAAATTCTTCGCCAAATTGTGTTTCCACGATGTCTCTTTTCACATTTCGGCTTGTATCTGTGTCACATAGTCTTCCTCTTATTCATTGGAGAATCCAACGTTGCGAAAAGAAGCACCGTCGTGAAAATGTTCGAACTGCTGGCGCGGCGGCAGTCACACTGGAATAATGTTTAATTCAATTAACATTTAATTAGGCCGAGGTCGATCTGCGCGCCGGCCGCCTCACACAACTCTGCGTTGGCATAACGCGTTTACACGCACTTTATTATTCATAAGACTAATCATCACCGTCGGTTTTGCGAGCGAATTGTCGAGTGGTGTCGCGTTTGAGCGCGACGTGCGTGCAAGTGCATGACGAGTGTATATAATTAGAATATCCGCGGGAACTACCGAGGCATTACTGGATTCGCCGATATATTGAGTTGTAAACGATAACACATGAAGCGCTTGAAGCAAGCCGACGCAAATCGAAGCATAGATCAAAGCATAAAAAAAGAAGAAAATAACGATTCAGATGGATCCGTTATGAAATCTGTGCGTCGTATATTTTCCCTTTTTACGAGATAGATAGATAGAGAGAGAGAGAGAGAGAGAGAGAGAGGGGGGGGGAAGAGATGTGTGGAAGTAGGAAATAAAATATATTGGCTTGAGAAAATTGTCCAACTGCCGCCGTCTATCTCGAACGTATTTACGATATGAATCGCAAGTGCGTTTAAGCATTCTCGAAACGTTAAGTGTCGTCATCGTCGCTCGTTCTATGAGAAAATGTGCGTAACGCGCTTTCCATAACGGGGTAAGCCAGTTTAAACGGTTAACTACATACAATCGGCGTGAAGCAGCTGACGGGTTTCGGGTCGCTGAATTCTCAAACGCTCACCGCCGCGGGAGCGTGTCTCGGTGTAACAAATAACAACAATTCAACTACTGGGGAGCAACAACATTTTCGTGTTATTAACCGCTAGAGAGAGAGAGAGAGAGAGAGAGAGAGAGAGAGAGAGAGAGAGGGAGGGAGCGGAGTGGGAAGATTAATACTTACCATTACGTGATTTGATAAATGACACGTTGCTAAACCGTTAATAATATTCCGGAGTATGGACTTAAATTTCGAAGTTAACTGAAACGCTGCCAAGCTAAATATCACGTGATAAATGACTCGTGTAAATGCGCCATTTACTGTCTACGGAAAGCGATGTAACCCTGGCGGATACGTAGTAGAAGTAGGCAAAATAGGTATGGCTGTACCTAGATGCAATATGGCAGCATTTCAGAAGGACTAATTGCGAACTGATTGTTTTCCAAGAAGATTGATGCGGCCGACGTTACTCGCGTTGAATGCGGACTGTGAGCATTATAATTACTAGGAGCCGCGCCGGCGTTAATGACTATTCTGATGTTTACCGCGGCATTTTCTGCAATTAACACTCTTGGGCGAAATGAAGAAATATAACGCCGCGCCGTGTGGCTACGCGCGACGAAATCGACGATGCGCGGCCGTTTCCTGAATGAGCCGAGCGAGGGTAGGATATTTTTCGCGTGGAGAACGCGCCATTTTCTTTCTCAGCCAGCGCCTGCAAAATATTGGAAATTACAGAATCCTCCGAAAGGATCGGAAAAATGTTTGTTACGCTGAAACGATTCGTGTCAAAAGCCGATGCAAATACACGTGTCAATTCGGACGTCATCTTCGGATTGCATCGGGGCGATGAAATTCCCAATCAAACATACGAACTCGGGAGTTTTTTAATTCAAGTTACTATCGGGTGTGCGCGATTTTCGCAAGCCGGGTTAAACCGAATGTTTGCGTTATACTTTGAAAGCAGGAAGCGTTTATGTAATCGAAAGAAGTACTCTCTCGCTGTTCGCAAAAATCGCTAGAAAATCTCGATATGCGATAACAGAACCGACCGATACGCTCCAATGCGTCTCGCCGAGAAGATACGCTGTTAATTTTCGATATAGCTCACCGCCGTACTGAAAACAATCGAGTGGAATATGGAAAATACACCCAAATGTCGCGCGCGAATAGCGCGTGTTACTTGGAAAGAGTGGGTGGAAAATGAAAGAGAGAATCACGCGGGACGGAAAAATATAACATGAAAAATTGATTGTCACTTTGTGATTGACGACAAGATGTCGAACATCATCGGGCTATGTGGCATGCACAAAAGATATGAAAGGCGAAAAGGGGCGAGAGAAAACGAAGAAAAAGACGCGAAAGAAGTGGTTTAGGAGAGGTGGGAGTGGCATTCTGGGAAGGGCAGACCAGTCGCGGCCAAGAGTGCACATTCAGCAGCTTTGCTCGATCGCCTTCGGAATATAAATTTGCAACATTATCGTCTTGGAGAGGGCGTTATCCCCATCGGCGTGAGTTTTCTGACACGGCTGGTGTACCCGGGGCCGGCACTGCCACTTTGACCGAATGGATTTCGAATTTCTCCGAGCCACCATCGACTCCGAGTCCCGATAACTCGATTACCAATTTATTCATCGCGATGGAAAATCACTGCCGGTTTATTCGTCGTATCGAAGAAAGGACAACCTTGCGGTATCGGCCAGGGTTTCCTCGTATTTCCTCACGACCACATTTCTTTCAAATCGGATTTCCCCCGCCAAGAAAAGCAAACTACCCCTTTTGTCCTAAGCACCTCTTTCCACTCGCTTCGAAACTTTCTCAGATACACATTAACGACGCGCAGTAAAAATAGCGTTACTCCCGATCAATTTCTTTTACTTTTTCGGAAGTTTAACTTTCTCGGTTGTGATTTAAAATGACTGCCTCCACACTGAGAAAAAAGGGTTTGGTATTTACAGCTGCGTAGTGAGAGATTCATAATCAAGAAAACTATTTTTGTAATAAATTTTACTGTAGTATTAATAACCTTATATGCATGTTGCTACTTTTTGGTTAGATCAACAAAAGAATCCGGGCCAAAAGTAACTACAATTTTATTAACATTTTTTTCTCTCAGTGCAGAAAGGTTTCTTCGTTTTTCTTAAGCATATCCAGATTACTTTCTTTCTTTATTGCTACCTTCTTTGAAGAATTTTGCAAAATAGAATACGGAATATATCCAATTTGCATTTGCTATGAGTTAAAAAAGAAACTACTGAGTTTCAGTAAATCAGGTGGAATTTCATATTTTACCGGAAACTTTTCCGGATATACCACTTAAGGGGTTAACTCGTTGTTATTCCGTGAACCTGCGGAGATGGCGTAATCAGTTTCGCGTGGCCACAGCTTCCCGCACAGTCGAGCGCGAGCGGATATGTGAACGATAAAAAGAATAATACAACGATACATTTAACACCGTCTTTCTCAGGGCATTGAGCTCGCGCCATCGTGATTTTACCCGCTGGAGCCGTTAACAGCGTGGAACGTCAATCTTCCGGATAATAAATTGCCATTATTTTCTCTCGGATGCTCACGAGCGTGCATCATAATTTTTTTGAGAGAACTGGAAGTCTGTGCCCGCGGCGATAACAACGGATAGCAGCTTCCGCGCCGGGTCTCGGCCGACCTTTCTTCGAAGCCTCGATAACTGGAACGATCAGAAAAGTTTGCGTAACGGTAGATGGTGGGTCATCGATAAGAGGAGGTTGAAATTGAGAACAGAGAGCAACGTCGTGAAGTTCGAGATGGCTGCGCTGTCATGTCGGGGTATTCGCGGCAAGACTGATTGCTTGCATTGATCAGCAACGTGGTACGCGGTGGATCGTCAAACTTACCCCCGTGCGACATCGCCCCATCCACCCTCTGCCTGACTGCCTGCCTATCTATTTATCTACCTACCTACCTACCTACCTACCTCTGCGCTGCCAACGTTGCCATCCCCGTTGCGCGACACACACCGCTCTTAAACCGCTTTCTCTTGGCAATTTGTCGTAAAGACACGCGATGTCTGGCAGAATCCTGATCCGGAAGCCACAATTAACTAATGGACGACCAACTCGGAAACTTATCCGAACGCCGGTATACGTAACGGCAGCTTCGTAACTTCCCGGATTGAAATGTATCTTATAAACCCCGCCACGCATATACACATACGCGTGCGCGCGCGCACACACACATATACACGTACACACATGTCGGGCTGAACCTGAGCCCTAAGTTGTCACGGTCTCTCAAAGAACTTGTACGATACTGTGTTGTCAAACTTGCGGACCCACGGTCGTTCGATATTCGAATGATCGTTCATCGAGGTTAACGTCCCGCCTTAGTCTATGGGTACCTGCATGTTATCGAGTGTTATGAGATATCAAATCACACTTCATCTTTCACCATGCGATAAATCTCACATACACCCGATTTTATATCCTTTTTGTCAAGCAGACGATTGCGATATTGTAGAGGTGAATCTCAATGTTTGAGTAACAGGACGGGATGTATATATGCTAATTCGGGTGATCCGACAGTCTAACGTTGAAGCATCGATAGCGCAGCACGGATTGGTAATCCATTAAAATTCGATCGATAAAACGCGGAAACGGATTTGACAGTAGTCCCAGCCGAGTCCCCCACGGTTCTCGATAATCTCCAGTCGAACGGCGCGTCCTTCGAAACATATCCCGATGTGATATCCGAGACAGATGTAATCTCCCTGGTAATCTCATTTCGTCCATTAGACAGTATAATTGTCATCGAAGTCGAGGTGAGAGCGATCCATTCCTCTCGTAGCGAGGCTTTTTAGATGATCCATGAGCGACGTTGAGCGCAGCTTCTCACTTCTTGTACGGCGGCAGCGGCGGCGGTGGCGACGCGCTGCTCGAAGGAACGGAAGAGAAAGGGGGAGAGAGAAAGAGAGAGAGAGAGAGAGAGAGAGAGAAGCGCGTTAAAAAAAGTTGATGAGTGATTTATAATAGGAAGAATAATGGAAAGTGGGTTGGACGACGAGCGCGCGTCGGCGAGAGGAGCGAGAGGCGCGTCGACGGCTCGTTTATTAGTGGGGCACGTTCTCTCCCTCTACTTTACTACTACTGGCGTGGCTGGTGGGTCCACGGCCCAACAGAGTTGTAATTAATTACCAAAGTAATTATCTGATGATTTAGGAACCCACCCCACGGTGCTCGTGCGCCGAAACTGAAACGAATTACTATTACCCATATCCGAAAACTAACCACCGGCGGCAGTAAGGCGCGAGTTCGTGAAGGGAGGAGAAGGGTTGCTGATGGAATCCGACGTAGGGGAGAGGTCTCGGCTTCGTTCGAGCAGCCACTCTAGTTTAGCGCGCGAATAGCAACGCAACGTATGCGTTTGTTGGTCACATCGAGACCGTACCGAGACGTTTCGCGCATTTCTCAGACACATGTCTCGCGCGCGGATCTAAGGATATAAATTATCCCGATATTTTTTCGCGGCATCTTCCGCGCGCGCGTTTATATTGTTATAACGAATATCAGAGATGCAGGATGAGAAAGAGGGAATGTGATTATTTTTAAATTTAGTCAAATATTCCTATTAGCAGACATTAAATTGGATGGATTGGCAAACAGGCCCGGTAATGTAAATATTTAAACAGTTTGGACAATGCGTACAGGACAATGCGAATGGATATACAATTTGGATGATTTATCGTTTTCAGGTTTACATTTAATTAGCAGTCGCTTTGGATGATATGAATATACTGGATCAGCTGCAAATCAAGGCAATCTTATTAGTCTTGATATTCACCGCGTAATATTACGTCGAATAAGTGTAATCATTATAATGCCGTTTGTTACGATTGTATTACACGTGCGCGCATTATAATATACACTCGCGTTAAGTGCGTATTCCACGTAGGATATTATAATGTAATGTATTATAATATTAAATACATGAAATACTCTCTCTCTCTCCCCCTCCTTCCCACTCTCTCAGCTATGTTCGAGAATCATAATCATATGTCACTAAACACCAATCTCATCAGCATTTGACCGTCATTGATCCCTACAGTGGTTTACGATCATCGGGCTATCGATCGATCCACGAGGATGTACGCATCAATTACGGTGCCGTAATATCACATACCGTAAAATACGACGCGCCGAGAAACATCGAAGTTCGACAGTGGGATATCTATAATTGGATACCACGGTGTTGTACATACATCATTGAATGCCTGTCAGCTTCGTGTTTCGTCGATACATGTATTATCGTGAAATCTTACGTTGGTAATACATAGTACGCCCATTTGCAAAACTTTGGGGGGTTTGCTTTTATCGAACGAAGCTTCAAATCGTCACAATTTTGGGAACCACTGTTGACGTGCATTCAACACATTATCACGTCACTTAGTTAATAAATTATAACAGAATTACTTCAAAATAATATTCCCTTACTTCAACGTTCGTCATCAGCGTCACATATATATGACGACGACATTATTCTTTGTATATCTATATATAAACGAACTACCAAGTCTGTTTTACCCAATTACATGAAAACAAATGTTCTCAAATGAGAATTTTTCAAATAAATCGTGGTAGCGAGCATGTTGAAATAATTCTTTCCAAATTTACTGTCGCACCCTGCACTGTCACTTCGGCTTCTGCCCCAACCGATTATTGCGTGTGCACATCAGCAGCGGCTCTTAATTGCGACAACTCGAAGCGCCGCAATTGCCTCCAATAAAAAACGTGCAAACCATTCAGCATACACGCGTTATCTCTACTGTACTTGTATCCCCATCCCTGCTCCCCCAGCTGAGTAAAAAATCACGTCGTGAGACGTAATGATTCTCGAATTATGACTCGATATACCTCACATGCATCACGAGAACAAACTCGATCAAGATGCGCGTGTTACGCGCGGTAAATCTTCAGCGCTCGTAGTGTTTGCCCTGAGAGGGCGAGTTGGCGTAGCGGAAAGTAATTTGATAGTGCGCATTACGAGCGCTGGGTGGAAGACAACATTCCAAATGAAATCAGTGATCTTCTGATCGCCAGAAACGCGTTTAGAGTCTTCATCTGCTTGTTAACGTCATTAAAAGCGCGTATACCGAGAGAGAGAGAGAGAGAGAGAGAGAAAGAAAGAGAGAAAGAGAGAGAGAGCGCACGCGGGGATAATAAATCGACGTTACTACCGCGCGCGAGTGCGCTCAGCGGCGCAAGGGTACACTACTTCCCAGGACGTGATTCGCCAGATCGTCAAATAAACTCTCTCTCTTTCTCTCTCTCTCTCGCTTTTTCGCTCTCTCTCTCTCTCTCTCTCTCTCTCTCTCTCTCTCTCGGAATCTCATTTCGCGCGAGTTTGGTATCGTACTCTATCTGCGAGGCGGATTTCCCACCCCGTTACGGATTTGCCGTTAATGAGTGAAACGAAGATCTCGCCGCCACTGCCACCGCCGCTCCTCTCTGACGGAGAGTTCGAGGTCATTAGCGGCAAGGATGGCGGAATCAGTGGAGCTTATGTTGTTTTCCATTAATCGCAAGCGAGCCGTGGTCCATACCTACCTACCTATCTACCTACCTACCTACCTACCTACCTACCTACCTACCTATCCCTGCCCAACGGGCGCACCTGCCAGCCCTAAGCTACGAGGGCTCGTGACAAACTGCACAGTACGAAACTTTCAGCGTACCAGGTGGTGTGAGACGCAGGGAACGGTGGAGGGTAGACGGCTAGGTAAGAAGAGACAACTGGAAGGGAAATGAGATAGAGAGACGAAGAGGGAAAAGAAGAGAGAGAGAGAGAGAGAGAGAGAGAGAGATATGTATACAAAAGGGAAAATAGAGACGCACAAACGGGCGATGGAAGCGAGTTACGCCACTAAATGAAATTTAAAGTAAACAATGCAAGTTTCAGCGTGTATAGTATCAGTAGCATCTGTATGCATAACCCATTTCCTCTCTCACCCCCTCACACACACGACTCTACACCTCTCTCTCAAGTAGCGAGTTTAGATACCGCGGTTATCGCGTGCGCGCGTGCAAAGAAAACAACATGTAAAAATATTAAGAAAGTCTCACACCACTTAATTAGATTTCTACATCCTCGGGCGGACAATTTCTCCAGGTGCGCAGCGAAATTATTCGGTCGATTGCGACTGTGTACGCGTCTCCGCGCATATACGTGTGTACACAACACCCTTTGTTACCTCGCAACGACAGCGATGCTCGACGTTGCAACGTGCACTCTTGCGACTGAATGACGCAAAATGCACACGCGACGGAAACGACGGAGCGGAGTGGAGCGGAGCAGAGCGGAGTGGAGCGGAGCAGAGCGGAGCGGAGCAGAGTGCAGAGTGCGAAAAAGTGAGAACGGGCGCCAGCACAGCGAGCGAAAAAGGAACCGCGCCGAGTCGAGTATGAGGGATACGGAAAGACGACGGGTGCGGACGTTAAGGGTAGACGCGGAGAGCCCTGCCGCCATAAAGCTGGGAGTTTGATAACGCAAGGGGATTGCGTACGTAGGTTACGGCGGTGATAGGAGTGTGCGGGAGGAAACTGGGAAGCCACGGTCGTGTAGTCTCGTATATAAAACATTCAGAAAGCTGTTTTTAGTTCGGTGCGATTCAATGCATTCTATAGTGAAAGCTTGCCTGCCCGCTTGCCTGCCTGCCTGCTGCCTGCCTGCCTGCCTGCCTGCCTGCCTGCTTGCTTGTTTGTCCGCCCGGCTATGCCTGGCTCTGGTAACCCTCCTACTCTCCTTTCCTACCTGCAAACGCAGCGTTACCCACCCAACAACCCGGCTACAGCCACCGGCGGTTCGCTCTCCCTACCGCCCCTTTTATCCTTCCGCCGGTCAAGCGCGCCATCCGTCTGCATTTCAAATTGATGGATTTACCGAGGGAAAAAAGTGGAATGCGCCGAGGCAAAGAGGGAAAGAGAGAGGGAAAGAGAGAGCGGGCGCGGCAGTTAGGCGCGGACGTCCGTTTGCTCGTCTCCAGTTCAGATAATTTTGTATAATTTCGCGGCTCGCGCGCGCTTTTGGCTATCGACGTGGCAACTATCGACGCGGCGCGATTCCGTGATTAACGAACGCTCCCTCGCGTATTTCGCATTCGTGCTCGTGTGCGATCAAGATGACGTTCTCGTCCCGTCACGATCGATCGGACAGACGGGCGGTGCAGTGTTTTTGCGAAGGTTTCATAAACACAATCGCGCTTTTGCGCGCGTTAAAACGCGAACGGAAAGTGACAATTCTCGAATCAAAATTTAGAATTTGTCTTTAATCTCGAAAGCGTTAATTAAATAAAAAGTTTGTATATTAAACAGTTCTTGTGAACGAGTACTCCTTCGAGCTTCTTTAGCATCGAGAAAACGGCGAACAACCGTCTGCAGCATCAAGGTAAGCCGATAGCTTGTACATCTTAAGATACTTTATTGACTCTTCAAGTTGGACGGAATTTGCAGAGTCAATGTAGAATCCAAATTTCGACTCGGATAAACGCTCTAAGTGAGTACTTCTTTAAGTCTTCACATGGAGGAAAAGGCAATAAGTTACGATTTGTAGCATCAAAGGTTGCACAATAGTCTACATAAACGCTCAATCTCGTGATTCTTCACTGGTCTACGAGTTGGACGATATTTGCAGGCCTAACGTATGAAACGTTGTGATGAAAAGCGAGTAAATGCTACATTCAACCGCTTCTGCGGTTTTGTCGTGTCAGAGAAATTATTGTTACTATAAATAGGTCCAGCCCTTTGCCGGGCGTTGTTGGGCGAATATTATTTGCAATCACTCTCGAAGCCCTCCGATAGTTTATTGATCCACGTGTGCGCAAATGTAGAAAGATTATTGCTGGTGAGAGAATACACGCGCCGAATGACATCGATGTATGTTATTTCAGCAATTATAATACACGCATGAATATTCATGCTCCACCTTAATTGCAACGTTTATTAATCGATACGCCAGGGGAGAAGCCATTATTTCGACTCAAATTTTAACCGTTAAATCGCCTCGACGTTACATTGTAAGTTCCGAATCGATATTCAATTAAAGATTCATAAGCCTTATTTACTCGATCATTAAGCGCGAATCCGTGATCAATTCGACGCTGCAACGCGCGCCGGACGTATCCAAATATCGATATCGTGTGCGAAAACGAAGCGAGTGCGGATATCGACAACGCGCTGCCCGTCCGTCTCTCACATCGAGGTATTATCCGAAATTCATTAACGTAGATCCCGAGACACACGATCAAACTCCTTATAATTATGATGACTAACACCGAGGCGAACTTGGTGCTCGTGGTGCGATAACGCCACGCGACTGCGAAAACACACACTCGTAGTTTATAAACGCGACGCAAATATCATCCCGGTAATTGTCGTTAATCGTTGGTAATGAGAATAATTCGTCCATTATTTCACACTCAAGCGAGTCCCCGAGATTCGCAGGAAATAGTCGTGCCGTGTGGAAGTAATGACCCGAAACAGACAGACAGAGAGAGAGAGAGAAAGAGAAAGAGAGAGGAGCAAACTCGCGTTGCATCAATAACAGCAGAAAGATCTCATCGAATCTCGCCGGCGCGTGTAAGTAGGCGACATTTTTATTCGAAAAGTGCATAAAGGAGATATGCATGCGAGAAGCAACATTACTTTGTAACGTGGTCGGACAATTAAACTCGCGTTAGTTTCGCCCTTCTAATATTACGCGGCCGATAATATCGCACGGCGTGGGTGTACACAGTCGATACAAAAATAGCGCTTTCGTTATGTAGGCTCACGCGTTTACGCCATGAACAGGTAATGTAACTAATCCTCTTACGGCGTCGTAAAGATATCCTCGCAATATGATACGTCATGATACGTCGTGAAACACGGCCCGCCGGCTATTAATAAATATTACAATCGTTATTCGCGACGCGAGGAGTTTACGATTCGGCAAGGCGACAATCTACATAGTGCGCGTCCCGCCTCCGCCTCCCGAATTCAATATTACCCGATATAGTGGCGGATAACAAATATCTCTCGGGCTGAATAGCGTAGATTACGATTACGGCCGTGGCTAAACTTGGGCCATTCAGCGAATTTGAATAGCAAATAGGCGGGAAATAAAAACTTTGAGTCAACCTCTATGTATCGCGAAAAGCTGATTACTGGCCGCAAGCCCCGCGCCAGCCGGCTTCCGTTCAAGTCCCGAATATATACAGCTACAGCTACTAAAGTTAACAAAGATTTTGTGATCTTTCAGGAGCGAGAGCGCTCGCCGTGCCCGCCTCAGGCTCGGCTCGAGCTTAGGAAGCTGCCGGATATAACGTAAAACCGCTCGTTTAAAGCCGAACAAAGCGACCCATCGGCGCTCCGCTTTCGCGAGGGTTAATAATGGAATTATGAATTGCGTCGCGGCTAAACTTAATGCGATTTCCCTGTAAGCTTCGCCGTAAGCGTTCCAGCCCGATCAATGCAAGCGTTATAAGACGCGGGGGTGTGCTTTTCACAGCTTCCTCGTATGGTATCGCTATTTTACCAGTGTCAAAACGCTCCTCTCTCTCTCTCTTCGTTCTTTCGTTCTCTGCCGCTCTCATCCTCTCTCTCTGCCTCTTATTTTCAGATAAGTTACACGTGTGAACGCTACACCCTTTTGCCTGCCACCGGGATTTGCGGATCATCCTTTACCCGACAGTCGTCGATAACTACTACTCGAGAGAGAGTTCGCCTCTCGTAAATGAATCGGCAGACGAGATTGTCGCGCAGCCTTTATAAAAGACGCTATTGCTACGGCATTGTGATTTTCCTTGAGCGGAATGTCTCTCTTTTAAAGTCACAGTGCGCCTCCGCCTCCTCTCCTTGCTCATCCACGCGATGATACGTTGATCCACCTTTATAAAATGTAGGATGCTACGATATATCGCTCCTTATTAGTCCACGTGACGCAACTCGGACGAGTGATGTGAAAAATACGAGTCACTCGAAAGTGCAGCGCCATCGAGCGCAATGGGGATAGAAGGGGGTGGGCGCGAACAATGGTTTAGCAAAGCAGCTGCAGATGCTTAGTGAACTTTGTGATCTCCGAATGGACTTGTTGACCCAGTTGTTAATGAAAGAAGGAACTCTAAAATTTAATAACACCGCCACTATAAATACACGAGCGAATCCGCAGGGAGTGCTAATTAAACGCCCCGGATGCGTTGATCGTGACGATTTCATTAACACAACTCGATGGACCGGAGGTAACGCAATAAATTGTCGATAAATAACAAGTCGGACGGCGCGTGCGGTCGTTTATTAATAAATAAACGCGTCTTCGTGAAAAAGAGGCGTTAATAAAGCCGCGTCTCTCGCTTTCGGCTACCGACGTTTCAGCGAGGCGTATAGACGCGGACAAATGCGTACGCGCAATTCGTATTTGGTTACGTGTGTGTGTGTGTATGTGTATCTGTGTATGTATGCAGTCGCGACCAGCAAGCTGTGTGTAATTTTAATGAAACGATGCGACAGTACGAAATGTCCGATAGCTGGACATCTGCCGAGAACATTTATGCATCGCCAATTTGACATGTGCGGCTCAACATATTTCTCATATCCGTGCTTTTTACACGGACGTGGCGGAATTTGCATTAATGCAAGAGCGCGCGCGCACGCGTTGCAGTCGAAGATTAATAATAATAATAATAATAATAATAATAATAATAATAATAATAACAATAATAGTCTTGCCGAAATGTAATCGCGGTTGAATTATTATTTATCCGGCGAGATACTACTTATTGTTGTGTGCACTTGTTCATTGGGGCAGAGATGAAAAGGGAGAAACGCGATCTCTCTCGCTGCCTACAAAAAAAGTCGGGGGTGGAAAGGAGGGAGTGGAGAGAAAGAGGATCGCGGAGATCGAACGATATAATTAATTAAACGTAAGACGCGAAATCGTAAATAATAAGGCGCGACGCGCCGGGCCGTAATTGAAACGCGGAATTTCTATAGAGATGAACGATCGTGCTCAAACAGCAGACACGCCGCGAACCCACAAATCACGCAGTTTACAAGCTTACCTCCGTTTCACCGGAAAATCCCGCGGAGGCCGGCCCGGCGCAAGAAGAACTTGGCGCATCCGAAAGTACAAAGATTTAATTGGGAGATTACTCCCGCCCATCCACCGCGTCGACCCATATCAACCGCAAACACGACTTTTATCTTCGATGCGATTGAGTTCCGCTCTTTTTATCGTCTTCGACGGTCTTCTCCGTGTTCTTGCGCCATGTATTGTCGGGGCGTCCATAGACATCGCGAGAAAACACGAGCGGAGAAAACAAAGCTGGACAAATGGCGCATACACGAGCCCTTTACGTGCAGCGCCGAAAGTTACCCTCGAAGGTCGGAGGGTTTGTTTTACACCCCGAAAATAAAAAGAGCTCCAGTTTGCAAGACGCTGTTTCCTGTAATCTCATACATTAAGGGGAAACTTCCAAAAGAGAATTTCCCTCTTAACGAAGTGGACTTTTCTAATTAATCTGATCAAGAAGGTCTTCTAATTAATCGAAAATCCACCAGATATTATTCCAACTTTCTCTCTTTTTCGAGAAAGGAATATGTTTACTTGAAGCAGAACGCCCTCTAGAGTGCGATACACGTAGAAAATGTTGTGGTAAATGTTGCAACGAAAAGTTTTGTCATCCTACAGAATCGCACAGAAATGATAATCACTATATATTTATTTAAGTGTCTTATATAACTTTGACTTTTTATTACAAAATTGCTGCAATTACTCGAATCTTTTTTACAAAGTATATACTCGGTATATAGATCGTCAATGCTCCGCTTGTTCTCCGGGTTTAGGCATGTCTTCCTCGTATTTGGTTTCGACGTTTCGTGAACATTTCAGTTCACTTCTTCAGCGCGACCTGAAACTGCCGTTTTCCTGCGCGAACTATCTTCTTTAAATGTCTTCAAAAGAAGATGGCAGTTTCAGGTCGCCCTGCTCCCTAAAGATGTGAACTGAAATGTTCACGAAACGTCGGAACCAAATGTATTGTCTCTATAATATCTTCCTCTTGATTTTAGAAGAATTCTTTCGAGGCGTAAGAGCACATAAGAGCAAAATTCTAAGATTCAGAGAGTTTTGCTGAGAATGAGATTATATTCTTTTGGTTGCGACGAACGCAGGCTGTTCTTGGGTGAATTAATCGACGAATGAATTACATGTGCTTCCGCTTGATGTCCGACGGGAAATACATTCGCGGGTCGTTTATCGTTTTTTCCGTAGTACGATAAAGGGCTCGACGTTACAAATACAGCAGGCGTGCAATATGATATGTGTTCGTATTAATGCGCAGATGACGTGTGATTTCTGAGCTTTGTACGTAAGCACGATAATCAATGGGCGGCTGGCGATGAGAACTAGATACTAACGAGCGAAAGTACCTGCGCGTATTTGCTCTTCTCGATTATCAACGGAATAATAATTAACCTGTTATCGAGACTACGCGATTATATTTCTGAGTTGAAAATCTTTTCTTTCTCTTAATGTCGAAATATAATGTAACAATCGCGCGCCGCGCGATTAGCTCTCTTTCTTATCGGCGGAAAAATCGATGTGTGTTTTTCGCGGCGCCAGAGACGCGTTTGATTTTCCCATTAATTAATTAGCGGATCGGCATTCCTAGAGGATTAGATCGCCCCCGATTGAATTATTATTCTCTGATCAAACTTCACGTATTTCCGCGATTTCCAGCCGGAACATCATCGTAAAGCTTATCAGCGAGCACAAAATACCCTGATATTTCGTTTGCAAGGTTCTTTTTTTCCTTTCTTCCGTTTTGGTTGACGTCACGTTTTGGTCGCGAGACTTGGTCCAAGGGCCGGCTTATTAGGACGCGGAGAAGTATTGCGCCGGCTTACATCGGAAACGCGCGCTGGGAGATCCTAGCAGGTGCACCCTAGCGGGATTGCAAAATCTGAAATACGCTTCGTTTTGCCATAGCAAAAATACTGCTAGTACGTGTGCGCCGCGGGCAAAGCGGGCGGGTTATCTTTAAGCAGTTCGTTTGAAGTAGTGCTACTTTTGCCGAAGCTCGTACATTTTCGCTCACGGCAAAAATGTGAAAGACGCGGTCACCTCAGCGACGGGGCTCACAGGCCGCTTTCAACCGGAACGGAGCGATTATACGAGCACGCGGAAGTCCGCCGTCCGGCGGGCCCGATCCCGATGTATCTTTCATGCGATCAGTTGCGCGCGCGCGCGCGCGCGGCGTTATGATAAATCGCGACAACTACGACTCGCGAACACACACTCGTCGGTGCGGAACGGAGCGTCGCTTCGCGCGCCGCATTGCGCGTTTTGCGCGAGAAGAGGCGGAGGAAGGAAGTGGAATAGGTAAAGGCGGAAAGTGAAGAAAAAAGACTGATCGACAGCGCGCGTTTGAACGTTACTAACAGGTAGCGTTACTTTTAAGCGCGAATGCGCAAGTTACTCGTGAAATTGTAAGACGGATTGCTGACCGTGTGTGTCACAGTTCCTTCGCGACGCTGTTTGCCAACGTTTCATCAATTACGAGGGCGATCTGTCTCCGTCGAGTTGCTCGCAGGAAAAATCACGTAACACGATGGCCGCCGCGTCGGCCGAATCTAATGTACATCGGCCGACAAACGTCTTACAGGATAAAACGTTTGTTGTGCAAAAGTGCCAACGAGAGAGGGTGGCGCGAGGGCGTATTTTGCGATCAGGAGCCACCCCGTGACGCCGAGTCTCGAGCTTCACGCGTGGCCCCTCGAGTCGAGTTAAACGGCTTGCCCTTTCGAACAGCATCAAGGAATTTGAAATATCCTCCGCTCGCGTTCGTTCGTTCGAAATCCTGGCGGTTCGCGTCGGTGAGCCTATTCTCGTCGTCGTAGACGAGGAGAACCGTAAGCCGCTTTGTTGCCGGCGATGAGACGAGATTTTCAATACACTGTTAAACAATGTCGAGCATTTACCAGAACGCGGAGCCCGAAAGATCGGGCAGATTGCCTGCTCCTCGCATCAGGATAATGTGTCTTCCTCGTCACCATGGGACCTCGTGACATAACAAAGTGGAATAAGTATCCCGCGGGACACGCGCAAGAGACGGCGGCGTCATCCCGGGTTCCTTCAGACGGGAAAATAAATTCGTGTCAAGACAAATAAGCGCACTCGACGCCTTCACCTCTCCTACTTATCCGTTTGTCCTGACTCCCCTCTCCTCCCCGTGTCTCCTTTCACCCCTTTATCACTACCCCCTCGTCTCTCTCTCTCTCTCTCTCTTTCCCGCCGATATTCTCGCGCACATCCTTCGCTCTTTTTTTTCACAGCCGCAGTCTTTTCCTTTCTCCTATCTAGTCCTCTTTATCCCAGGAGAGAAACCTCCTGCCACCTTCGCTGGCTTCACCGACGGTCCTTCAACTTCTTTCGCGTCACCAGCATTCTCTCCACCCTTCCCTCGTTCCGCCCATGGCCTTCTTGCCCTCTCTCGCTTGCGCTCTCTCGCCTCCGTATCAGTTCTTTGTCCTTCGTAATACGAGCTAAGCGATTCGGTTTTTCCGTGAGTTTTTCCTTATCTTCCCGACGACGTTTTTTGCATCCGCTTGAGCAAACCCCCTCTACTCTACTTCGCCGCCCGCCAATATTTGCTCCCATCTTTCGGCTTATTGGGGCTGCAGAGGCGGCCCGCAGCAGCCAACGAAATCAGGAGCCAGCAGCCCGTCGGGTATTGGCTGTTCCATCGGCGGAGCCGGAGCTCTCCTGGAACCGGCGCTAAAGCTAAGTTAGTCTGATTTCGGCAAACTCGAGTTCTTCTTCCCTTACTCGCTTCTTACCTGTCCCGCCGTCGTTCTCTCGCCTCGCTTGCTCCCCGATCCGCTATGGACTTTGGCTTTCGTTGACCGTCGATCTCGGGTCTCGATCTCAGTTCAATCTCGCCCGCGGAGCTCGCATTCATCGAGTCACGGTTAATGCCATCATTACCCTCGAAGTGCTGCCAGCGCTGATCATCTCGCGCTTCGTTTTCGCGTCCGTCCTTTTTGTCAACGCCCTTTCGCATCGGGTCTCGCATTTCCGGCTTTGCTAACGCAATTGCAGATCTCGTTGGTTCGTGACGGCTTCTCCTCTCTCGCGAGGCTGCAGCCCGTGTACAATATCCGTGAAAATTTAGCTAGTCACGGGTTGCGTTATATCCGCCGTTTTATTGGCACATGACACTTCGCGCCGCCGATCTGCGTCTGTCTGCCTGATGTTTGCACGGTCATTTTACGTTTGACTTATATATCGCGCTTGCACCCGTCGGCACAGAAAACTATTGTCCTCGACGATTTGATAAGCTTGGCCCCATTTTAACGGTTCATCTTTCCGCCCGGCTTTCTCCATCTTACGTCTCGTGTTTGTCATAGTCCACGCGATTCTCGCGCCATTGAAGCGCGTTTGGCCGTTTCTTCAAAATTCGATTCGAACGGTTCGATCGGTCTCCCTCCTCGATAATGCCCACCTACCTATACCCTACCAAAGTACCTACCAATGTATCCTTCCGAAGCGAATGCTCGAGATGTCTGCTGAGTAAGACGGAACGGTGGCTCACGATTTTTCTCGACTGGTACGTATTCGAACCAAACGTGAAATCCAATCTTACATTGGCGTTCTCTCTTTCTCTCTCTCTTTCTTTCTCCCCCTCTCCCCCATTCTCCTTCTCCCATTCCCTTTCTCCTCTTCCCTTTTTAGTGGTAACGATCACGAGCAAAGTCCGTATCACCCGTTACCACAATGGGTGATACATTTCAATAAAAACAGTGTGGATCGGATGGTCGTAAATACACGGAGTTAGATAGGTTTCGCTGGATGTTGTTTTACGAAGAACATTTTATACGAAATAGTATCTGACGGTATATAGAAGAAACTGAAGTAGAACGACCGCCTCCCACTATAGCTCTCAATAAAGCTGTCTTCGCGAGTCGCCGGAGGAATATACGTTTAGGAGTAACAAATATCGGTGACGAGAGCAGCGTTGTTTTAACGGCTGTTGCTTTAACACACGAATACGTTGTCGAAATCGTGCACAATCGACATTTCTGTAATGATGAGACGGAGAGCCGGCGTAAATTAAGCGGTGAAAAACGGAAAGGATAACTTGATGCGCGTATTTCTGCTCCTTTTTCGTTTTCGGCGCGGTGTAACATCAATTTTTAAACTCTTGGCTGTATTTTAAATATATATGAACGACAGAAAGAATTTCATGGCCTTAGTTACACGGAAAAAAAGAATGTTTGTATCAACTAAAAAAATAGTAAAATATAGCATAACTTTTCTTTTCGGTTTCAAGAATCAGTTCTTGCTTGCGCTGATTTACCGATTCGTTGTCTCAGAAATGCATTTTTCAGGTAACGAATCGCAGTGCTAACGTATAATGTTGCAGGTACAATGTAACTAAGAATTGGTCACTGAAGCCAGAAATAAAAACTATGCCATATTTTACTATTTTCTGGATGATTAACACGACCATTCTTTTTTTTCGTATACGCGAATGGATATATCGGCGGATGTATCTCGTTGGCGTTAAATTTCATTATTGAACGTTTTCGATGTAATTATGTGTGCGCCTAAAGCCGAGAGAAAGGGAGAGAGAGAGAGAGAGAGAGGGAGAGAGAGAGGGAGCGAGTTAGGTGACATCGTTCTGATATCAGAGCGGCGACGCTCTGTGTATACAAATAGGAATTTCATAGGAGTACACGCGCAAGACTTGGCGTATACATCGCCGACGCGTCAATATAGCTAATTGTATATCGGCGCGCCACGGTACACAGGACATGTTGATCCGAATGCGGCGCAACAATGCACGACGCCCACTAAGCAGACGTTTAAATTCAGCGACACGTAGCCGCCCTGACAGGATTGCCTTTTTGTAATACGTCCCTTCGGTGGCGCGGTCGCGCCGGCGACACGGAAAAATCACGAAGGGAATTCTGGTGATGGGTGGAGGTGGCGGTTGCATGATTTAACTCGTACCTCTCGTCCCACTTTCCTCTTCCTTTTTCCACCAGCCGAGATGTAATGATCTGAGAAATTGTGCTCCGATATGCAATATCGACGTGAGCAAAGAAGCGAATACCTACGTACCCACCTACCCGCGGTATACATGCATGATGGGTTCGGCGCATCTATAGGTGTCGCACATTCGGATTTATTCATAGCCGTCCGCGTCTATCTCGACGTCGCTGCTACTGCTGCTGCTGCTGCTGCTAGTGGTAGTGGTGGTGATGGTAGTGGTGGTAGTGGTAGTGTCTCTCGCCCGGCTCTCTCGAGAAGCACCTGGTGTGGCGCGTGTATTCGAGAATGCGAGAACGGTGCAGATGAGGTATGTGTTGTGTGCTTTGTGTACGAATCCGTAGACAGCGCGTTATAAATGAGTGGCTTATTTCGAAACTGACGTCTAGACGTTTATTTCGGAACTGGACACAGACTTTCGAAAATCTTGCTAACGCCGCGCGAGCGTCGTCTCATCGGTTTATCCACCGCCTCTCTCGAGGATTTATGCTTCTGCATCCCGGTTTGCACGTGTGTGTGTGTCTCGCGAGACGAGGGCGGATTAGTTTTTGCAGATCGTATTATTAATTAGCGCGCCGTGGAAAAATAGATACTCGATGAGAATCGAGATTTCTTCTTTCATTTCTCCCGAGCGCGGAGCAATGAGGGGGCTTTCTCGATTCTCCCGTTTCATCGAAATCGATATCGATACGACGGCTCGTGTATTCATCATGCAGCGATAACGTTAGACAACAAGGAGGAAAAGAATCGCGGAGGATCGAGTTACCGTAGCTTGGCCAAGACAAGGAAAAGCGAGGTTGAGAGACGCTGCATAGTTAAACCCTCAGCGGGAAGAGGGACGGTAGGGAGGATACGGAGAGAGGAAACGGTCGCCATTTCCTGGTGACGCGAAGACTCCCAACCCAATCCTGAACCATCAACCCCCGGCGAGCACAGTCTCACTCTACGGCGAGCTATTCTCTGAATATTTTGGTAAGATGAACGTGGTTTCCGTGATATTAGAAGGGAATGAATTTTTGCGCCCAGTTTAGTTAGAGGATGTATTGTTCTGCGAAACTGTTTTTCATCCCCCTCGTGGAAATATTCCTCGGTCGTTCTTGAATGCAAACCGCTGCCAGAAACATTTGCAAATCTAGGCCAAGCGATCGGTTGTGTACAAATTTTCGCGGATCGATTCCTCTCTCTCTTCTTAACATTCCGTTTGTCAGAATCCGCTATTTGCACTCGAGTACTTTCGTCTTGTGAAATTAAAAAAGAAAGGCGTATTATTGTGCCTGTTTTTCGCGATACCGATTAATCCTCTCCAGTTTGATGATGATTTGATGGTGTGAGTGCACTGGGAGAAAAAATAGTTAATCTAACTGAAATTGTTGGTTCCAACATATAAAATTCTAATTTATACATCATAAACGTATTGAATGACGTGATTTAAAACTGCAAGAGACGTGTGAGAAAAATTTCAGCTAATTACACGCTTATGCGTCTAAAAATAACACATTCGGATTTGCAGTGTAGTAATTATTTATCTATATGTATGATCGTAGTTACAAATACTAAATATTTTATTTCTCAGTGTAGCAAGAAGGTCATCATATAAAAATGTATGTATAATCTATGTATAATAGAATGTCTGTCTGTCTATTCCCTATACTGGAAACATGATACACTGAGAAAAAAATTTACTAAATTTCAAAAAACGTTTA
Source organism: Odontomachus brunneus (assembly GCF_010583005.1). Lineage (NCBI taxonomy): Eukaryota > Metazoa > Arthropoda > Insecta > Hymenoptera > Formicidae > Odontomachus > Odontomachus brunneus. The sequence goes on along the minus strand of NW_022639494.1, from coordinate 1,401,068 downwards.
TTTGGATAGTACTGTGAAGATATTTGTTTAAATTAAGTAATTATTTTCTAAAATTAAATAAAGAAGTTTTAAATTTGTTTCTTTAATTTTAGAAAATAATTACTTAATTTAAACAAATATCTTCACAATGCTATTCAAACAAACATTTTTTGAAATTTAGTACATTTTTTTCTTAAAAAAAATTGTACATTTTGTTCTTAAAAAAATTGTACAAACTTCTAAACCCTCTGACCGATCTGGACCAAATTTTGCATAGTTACTCTCTAGGATGTTACGGAAAATGTAGGCTACCATGAAACCTGGACACACCTCATCCTCTCCCCCTGATTTCATTCCCTTGACACTTTGTGATAACCCGAGCAACGCCGGATAGTTTCAGCTAGTAATGTATAAAGTTAACACCACGACATAGAGAATGTTAAATTAATGAATAGATAACGCGTGGGACGGTGCCGTCGAGCTCGATTCACCGAAGGTCACGTGACCTGAGGATTGTCGAGCAAACATAAGCGATCGTAACAGTCCTTGACGCGAGGTTAAACGCGCCGGGAGACGTGATTCATGCAACGCGATATATCTATTAAATAAACCGTGTCATAATAGGATTTTGAATACGCGCGCTTGACAACCTAAGCATGGATGCCTCTTTTGTAGGAAAATTGCTTTATTCCCGTACATACACGTACACGCACGCGCGCATACACACATACGTATAGAGCGGATATGAAACGGTTAATCGGCGATCGCTAACGGTTCAATGCTTGCATTTCCATTAGCCACATTAAAATAATAAACAGGATACAATGACACTAGTAAATCCATGCATTATAGAGCTGTCAATTAATCCGCCGTAGGCAGCGACGAATTATTCCGGCGGAACGTAAGCGCAGCGGCGTGTTCCAAAAAAAGGAAAAAAATGAAAATTTATAATTGGAGTATTTTCACTCGGTCGCTCTCGTGTTTCTGCGCCGTTACCGTATTCCGTTTGTTTTTGAAACATTTTTGAAACATTCGCTAAATGCATGCGCACATATTAAATCTTTATTAAGGACGTTTCTTACTCCCCGATTTGCGTGCGCTGCACATCGTAATACCTCCTCTAGTATCCGATGTTTAATTCGTTGAATATTATTTCAGCAATAGCTTACTTTATGGCGTTATGGTTTCGCCGTAAACAAACGTGTTTTCGCAATGTATTATTTTTACAATTTCCTCTAAATATACTCCTCCTATAAATATCTATTTCCATTTGATGTTTCGTACATAAACGCGGCCTCTAACGGGCGTTTATGATGGGAGCCCGCGATGAATGTTTTTTTTTATTTTAACGTTCGTGTTTTTGTTGCTGTCCCAGGACGGTTAAATGCCCAAAAGATGGTAGGATTATAAATGCAAACGTGCATTTAGGTAATACACAGAAGAAATCTGATATTTTATGAAACAACAGAGTACAGTCCAACGGACAGGAAAAAACATTTTATTCTCCCGTAAATATCCCGCGCGCGCATATTTTGCAAAACATATAACGAAGGGACGAAGGAGAGGAGGAGAGAGGGAAGGTGGGTCGGTGGGTGCAGCGAGGAGTATAAACACGCGATAGCCACGTGTAACATTGAGCGGCAATTTTCTGACCATGGTATTTGTAGTACATTAATGAAAAGCTAAAGCGACGCTAAAATCCATCGCGTTTAATCGCGCTAATGATGATTTATTATTACAGTATTAATGACGGACTTTTGCGCATGTAGATAAAAGTACGGCAGAAATCTCTCTCTCTCTCTCTCTCTCTCTCTCTCTCTCTCTCTCTCTCTCCCTCCTTCCCTCTCTTCACGCAGTTACAAATTATCGAAATCACATTTTAAACTGTGAATCGTTTATTAATTTGGCGCGTACTTCCACATTCGCGCTTGGAAACGGTCAAAGGGCGATCCTGCGACAAAGGGATGCAGGACGTGTGTTTGGTTTTTCTCACCCCTCCCCCTTCTCTCTCTCTCTCTCTCTCTCTCTCTCTCTCTCTCTCTCTTTGTTCGTCTCGTAATCGTGTCTCGCATTAGTTTATTTCCGCATTATCTGACGTATCAGCGGCGATTAACATTTTTCACGTTCACCGCTGCATCTCGTAATCACTTGCTGAATTACGCGCACGCATTTCTCTCACAATATCCGCGACCTTTCATCGCAAACACGAAATCGTATTGTAAATTAAAACCCATGGTCTTGAATAACATTGCGTGCGCGGATAGCGAAGGTACACATCCGCCAGGGGTTGCGAATATTATCCTAAAATCAATTACAGCGTATTACGGCGATTAAATCGACCCATTAGCGGGTCAGCGCGGCGCACGAATTTTCGATCGCGGCGCGAGGCGCGATTTCCTCAGCGATTTATTTAACTTGGACGCGCGCGCCAAGTCGACGGCCGCATGATAACGGCGCGTCGGGCATTCGAGTCGCGCGTTAAGACGCGCGGAAATTGTTATTCCGCTTTCGTCGTATCGCGCGAATGAAAACAGAACGAGCGGCACGCAATTCCGATAGCCCGTGGATCCCACAGCCGTTGGCTGGCGAGCGTTTCAGGCCGGTCGTTTCGGTCTGCCCGGAACTCTAAAGCACGAAAATAAATTATGCACGCACTTCGCGTATACGAATGCGCACGGTTGGTTGGGCGGCGCTTTTCACGGGAAACGGCTTAACCGAGGGGAAAGGGTGAAGGCGACATGAGAGGACCGCGTCGGATAACGGCGGCGATGAGGGGTTGCTATGTATAGGGTGACTGTGTAGGGACGAAACGGGCAGAGACAGCGGCGGCGGCGGCAGCGGCGGCGGCGACGGCGACGCGACGCGACGCGGATTCGGGTGGTCGCAGAGGAGGACTGCGGGAAGCTGAAACGTGGCCAAATCGGAATTAACTCGCGCGTAACAAAGCCGCGACTGAAATATTAATTATCTGAAAATTAGTTGGATATGGGTCACCGGACGGTGAGTTATGCGAACGGGATTGGGCGACAGAAGGGAGGGGAAACGGAAACTGAGCGCGTTTCTCGTAAATACGTGAAACGAGAATGAACGCCGCCTCCGTTGCCGACGCCGCCGTCGCTGCTGCTGCTACTGCTGCTGCTCTTTACAACCTCATGACGAGAAGGGAGCCCGACGCGCCGTTCATCGGGGCTTTGAACGGAGCCTGAAAACCGCGTCGACCAAGTGTTGCCGATATAAACTTTCTGGCGCGCGCACGAGTGAGGGAGACACATATTCGCCGCTATCGGTAGTTTCTTCTCGATGCGCCGTGTTGTCGGACGGCGCACGGTAACTTTATCAAAGTCGTTCCCGGGGTTTCTGTCTCTCCACATAGCCGCATCCACCTCGTCCGTGATGATTCAATCTGTCGGACGGCTTACGCCGCGCACGCGGAAGAAAAATATGGCCTGGGCTATGCGGAGGCTGCGGGCTTTGCCTGCGCCTCGTAATGAGAACAGAATTTCGTTGCTAATGGTCGAGATTGTTTCTCCGCGATGAAAGGCTTCATCTGCGATTCGTTAAAAATACTTGCGCGTGCCGGCTCGCGCGATATTTTGTCTCGAGGGGCGAATAATGGCTCTGTGACACGTTAAATTAGCAAACGAGTGTATCTCCCCACCAAAAATCTGCGAGGTAGAGAGGAATTGGCTACTAACAAAGAGAGAGAGAGAGGGAGAGGGGGGGAGGTGGGAATATCTTAAAAAACATATGTGATATAAATAATTTGGGAGGTGTTGTTTTGTTTTCAAAGGGAGATATATATATATATATGCGCGCGACACTATAATTATATATATATATATATATATATATATATATATATATATATATATATAATTATAGTGTCGCGCGCATATATATATATATATCTCCCTTTGAAAACAAAACAACACCTCCCAAATTATTTATATCACATATGTTTTTTAAGATATTCCCACCTCCCCCCCTCTCCCTCTCTCTCTCT
>NW_022639494.1:1370685-1397076 GCF_010583005.1 Odontomachus brunneus | reverse complement strand
TATATATATATAATTATTCCGCTCGACCGTGTCTACACAAATCGGCGCAAATAACAAGCACTCCTCCTCCTCCTCCTCAAGCTTGGCCAAACTACAGGAGACAAATTGATATGTGTGCCGTGTGACACACGATACAAAGGAGCATTCGTGTTCGTTAAATATTTGCTCCGATGTAAGCGAGGAAATGTAAGTAAGGTCAACGACACGCCTCGTGTAAAAAGAGGCAATCGTGGGAGCGGTGCTCAAGGTATACAGGCACACATCGCGAACGCGCGCACTCATATACGCGCACACACAGGTATAAACCTGCCGTACGTTAAGTATATAACGGGATAATGTATGCTCGGAGACTAACAAGGGATGACGCACGTTACAGCCACACAATCACGACCACCACTAATGGAAATGACACACACCTGACTTGCGCTAACTAACATTTAGTTCGAACATGGCGTGTAGGTTCTGTTTGTTTGATTGTTTGCCAAAAGCCCGCAAATATTGGTCGATCCATTTACTATGCACGTTGCGCCCATCCCCAAACGCGTTACAACGCATTCGCGTTGGCTTTCTCCGTCCGGCGGTAGCCGGAGTTTTAAAATATTTGAGTTTCATTATTGCATTGTTTCCCGGATTAGTAAAGGTTGATTACATTCCCCGCCCTTGCCCTGCAGCCGCTCGCTCGAAAATCACGCTCCCTCTCGCGACCGTTTCGCGTCCATTGCGGCATTAAAAAGATCGGCGGCGTAATATGGAGTTACTACCGGCCGCGGGCGCATCCTTTACCTACTTAACCCTTAATGACTCGACGTCGAGTATCACTCGCCGCGAAGCTTCGCCGCGATATGTTTCTATCTAGGCCGCGACTGCTTTTCCTCTCCTTTTCTCTCCTGCATCGCCGCGTGTGATCGAGACAGTGCAACCCCCGAAACAGGGGATTCGTGCCATTTAGACACAACACAATTTGGAGCGATTAAATCCTCATTGCCGGCGCAATTAATCTGGAGAATAATTCAGTAAGATGAAATCTTGTCTGGAAATCAAAGATGTTTCCACTGTTGTAGACGCGATAAAAATTCCATCGTATAAAACAGTTTTGAGAGAGAGAGAAAGAGAGAGAGAGAGGGAAAAGGAAAGAGATTTTTTCTTTTTGCGAAACTTTGTAAAAAATTCAGAAAAATTTCAAAAGAGAGAGAAAGATAGTCAGTTAAATAAGCAACTGAATTAATATTGTCTGCGGCGATTTTTGTAACTTTTTGCACGAAAGATAGATAATTATTATCCGAAGGAGCACGACTGATCGAAATAAAGTCGAAGCTAAGGTCGTGAGCCGACGTAATCCGTTCGTTGTCTCTCCTCTGGCCTAATAGGTGATATTTTCGACGATAATTAAGAGCCACAACACAGACGCGACGCTCTGTCTCGTAAAAAATCAAGCGCGCATCTGTGCGCGGAGTGCTCTTGAGTTGACGATGTAATAAAAGTGCCCCGAAATGCAGTGAGTCAAATTACGCCAACGAGAATTTATGAAACGGCCACGTGAGTGCAGTCGGTGCGTCCGATGCGTCGGCTGACGGTCCACATTGCGCTCAAGCTATATCGTCGCGGCGGACGGCATCTGTTTTTATTTCTTTACATTTGTGTCACCCTTACATTTGTGCGGTAACATCCGAGGTCTGGGGTATCATCGGTGTAGTATATGAAACGACGCGATAACAAAGTTAAGTCACGGCAAATCCTGAAAAATCAATATTTGTCCCGAGCAATTGCAATAAACGATATTCCTACGCGCAGTTGAAATTTCAGTGAGAGATCATTACGTATTTGTAGATTTCATTTCGCGCACATGGAAAACAACTCACGAGAGGCCGTGTTACGACTACCGTGTTACAAAATCGTAAGCTTTCAAATGCAAAACATACAACACTATCAATAAAAATATACGATTTTTCTTTACTTCATCTTTGCAAGGAATAAAATCGACTGTTTTATTCATCGTGCAAATTACTCCGAGTTTTCTATCGTGCTTTTTAATGAATTTCATTAATTTAATGAATTTTATTTTCAATAATCGTGAAAATTAGAGGACGGGAATATACTTTAAAGTTATATCGACAAAATACTGTCTTCTTCCGCAAAATTTACATCGTATTGGTTAAACAGAATTACAAATGCGCAATAAGAGTTGGTACAAAAACGACTTGAGGTATTGCGCAATATATGAAAACACCGCAAAATTTCAAAATTAGCATCTTGAGATTTCAGTTAATGCAAATATTTACTTGATATATATTTACAGAATAAACGTTCTACAACGTATACATACGTATACATGTATACAACATATACATCCAAATGTGTGTTTACTTCGCTCAGGAAGATTTCAAAAATCGCTGCTTTACAACTGAATCTAGAGAAAAGCTTAAAAATGTACGAATAGTTTGCAGAAAGATTTCCATATATGCAGGTTCTCCACTGAATATGATAAAACAAAGCAATACACGTTTATATGAGATCTATAAGTACAAGAAAAAAATAGCGCTAATAGAGTTCTCTCAGTCAGAATTAGAACAAAGCATGATGATTTCTGATTTGTCTGTCCGCCATTTTTAAGGATGACATGCGTGGGAGTGAGGGAGAGAGGAAAGTTTTAAGACTGAAATAACAAAACACGCTTCTTTTTCACTCACTTCTTCTCTATAAATGGTGGACGGTGCTCTAACTCTAATTTGAGGAGCTGTAGGTGACGTGTCAGTGCTTATCTGGCATAACATTTCGACAATTACCCCTATATTATCGTTACGTTTTTGGAGTTTGTCATCCACTTTGGCATTCTCTCAAGTATATTTGATAATCTATAATTAATTAATGATTGCAGCACATGATGCAATATATTCTGCAAAACACAGGCGACGTATGAGGGGATAGAATTGGTATTATTGAAGCAGTTGGCGGTATGCCGTTCTGGCGGATCTAATCTTGACGGCATGTGTCCGGCTTCTTATTACGCATCGACGTAATACGTCACACGCGAATGGCGAAAACCGTAATATCTCTTATCGCGGAAGCATACGCGCACTTGATGCGGACGGATATTAATATGTTCATTTGAAACTCCGCGCGTCGCAAGTTATTGCTATATTATCAAACAATACCGGAAATTGCGAGAATATTAAATATGGTGGCGTGGGCATCCGCGATAATCTATATAATTAATCTAAAATAGCACCTGTAATTGTATTGGCTGCATTTGTGTTTGCATGACAAACAAACGCGTTGTTTAATTGAGACAAATTATCAATAAAGAAAATTTATGTTTGGAAACATAACGTACGGCCGTATATCTCCAGGAATACGTAATTTACGTTATTTACGTTGCGTTACATAAACTTCAGGTGTTTTTTTTTTATAATATGCTATTCTCTTTGGTACGATAGGAAAATTTTTGCAATGAAAACGGTGTATATTTTGGATATTCGTTCGAGAGTTTACGTTCAAAACTGTAGAATTTCTCACCAGTTTTGGTTATCGCACGTGTCAATTATCGCAAATCTCTTTCTCCCTCTTCCTCTCTCTCTCTCTCCCTCTCTCCCTCTCTCTCTCTCTCTCTCTCTCTCTCTCTCTCTCTTTCTCTCGTTGCAACGACAACTGACGAAGTAAATCATAAAGGAACCGCGTGGAAAGCATAAAACGAGGTCAGGGTTATCCGCCACAATCGTTTCCTTACTGCCCCTCAATTAGACATAGCATTTCCTGTTCATCGTCCGGCTTCGCGACGAACTTTGACAACCATCCGAAACTTTTCGCGACTTCGTTCATTCGTCTAGCTTTCCTCTTAAGTCCTCGTAGCTATTAGTTCCCGAGTTCTTAAGGTTCGCTGGAAACTGTCTTCGCGAGCTCGATAAGGTTCTATCCCACTGAACTCGGCGGAAATCTCATCCAAATTTCCTCGGCCGTAAAGTTGAAGAGTCGCGACGAAATTGTATTACACAGCACTGATGCAATAATATAATATTGCTCGTGCGCGCACAGTGATTCGGCTCGCAGTGGGTCGCGCGGGGCCGCGCGATTTTCGCGAAGATTCCAAATTACAAGGTCGTAAAACGATCGTGCGTCGCCGATCGTTAGCCCCCTCCCCCTTTCCTCCCTAGGGAACTAACGATAGACGATACATCGATAAGATCGTTCAGATCTTTCCGTTACACCCCCGCGGGTTTCCCGGTTTCGATCGCTCGGACGAATCGAATTCAGTTATTCTCCGCAGGTCTCGCGTAGAATTGGGTAGTTCGGAAATATTGGAGGAGAGAGAGAGAGAAAGAGAGAGAAAGAGAGAGAGAGAGAAAGTGCGCGAGTCGCGCTGGCTGGCTGGTAAAGAAGAAGTACCACCGTTGGTACGGTTAGGAATCGAACGCGACGATGGAGGGGTTAGGGGCGGAGGGGAATGGAAGGATCGCAGATGAGGACGGAGGGATATTAAAGGTCGGGAGTTGAGACACTGGGTACAGAATATGTGACTGGGAGGCGTCTATCCTCACTCATTTGGTATTCCGTAGGACGCCTACTCCTCCCTATCTATTACCTCCAACTTTCTTCAATCTACGCGTTTTGCTCTCGTTTTACCGATTTATGGATCCGGCGGGTTCACTACGGGGCTAGCTTTGTTTGAATTACCAACCCGCTAAGGTGGTTTTAGGTGGTCGCCTATCAAAGTTTCCAGTCCGCGCTTACCGAGCCCCGTGCTTCCGAGCGAGGGTATTTTCAAATACCACCCGAAGAAAAGAGCGGCGTGCGGGAGAGGGAGAGGAGGAGAGAGAGAGAGAGAGAGAGAGAGAGAGAGAGTGAGAGGACGACGGGACGAAGGGATGGTTAAACGAGACGAAGGGGAATGGACTACCGCCTGGTTTCGCGCGCTCTCTCTTTCTCTCTCTCTCTCTCTCTCTCTCTCTCTCTCTCTCTCCCTCTTCCTCCTTCGCTCTTTTTCTACTCACATAATATCTTCTTTGAACCCGTGATGAAAAACTGGAAGGGCTAAAAAGCAACCTCGCCGCGCACTTCCTTTGACCAACGTAAAGTAGACGACCGCAGACTTACAAAAACGCTAGTCCTACGGAAGCCGATCTTTCACTGCTCGCTCGCTCGCTCGCTCGCCGAACTCGCCCCCGTGTATACTCGTTCGACTTTCCTTTCATACGTCGCGCGCTAACGTCGCGCTGTCGCCGAATTACTCGTTAAACTCCGCTGAGGAAATTAGCCGCGGTATTAATGACAACGGTCGCGTTGAGAAATATAATTTCATTGGCGCGGAAACGAAGCGATTGTCACGTAACGGGGCGTGAAAGAAAACGGAATTGGTGGCGAATTAAAGCGACACGCGTTAATTTCGCCTCTCTTTGAAGCTCGTTACTTTTATCTTTCTATCGCGGCAAGTGCCAATTAAATATAAAGCGGAGGGCGTTCGCGAACAGTCCGGATAAAGTGGCTAAGGGCGCCAAGTGTACAAAAGTGAAACATTAAAATTAAATATTTAAATAAAGTCGAGCTTTCTTCTGCGTCGAGTGTAAATCGAAGTCGCGTCGCAACAGGATTCGCGTTCGCGCGGCTTCTTCCTTCTACTTTGCCGAGTTTTTTGCGCGTTATTTGGATAAGAAGTACCCAATGCACGGCTATTAAAGCGCGATAAACATTGAAATTATCAAGTTGCCAAGTCGCGCGTACATCAACGCAGCGTTGCGTGAAATTATCGTTCGCGTTGCTCGTGAGATCTATGTATCGGTGACGAGGGTATGCGAGGGACTAAGGTATATTTGGCTTGAAAACTGATCCCATCTGCACCTCGCTCTCGCATACATACGGACCCAAATCGTTGAACAAACAACTTAATAGTAGAGACAGTAGACCGGTGGCGATCTGCAGGAATGACTCGATTGCATGCCAGCGAGACGAACGGGATTGTCGTCCCTGAAGAGTAAAGCAATTCCGCGCGAGCACCAGCTTTTCCAGTATCCTATCAGTATCTCAGTTTCGTTTAAGACGTCTGCCATGTCCTACGAAAGGTGAGTGACTTCTATTTTCAGATAGCCCTCCAAGTAACTTCTTATTCGACGTCGCCGCCTATTTTTTTTCCCTCTCTCTTTTTTATCTTTTCTTCCGGGAGACTTTAATCTTCAGGAACAAGATAAATTATTATGTCGATGTTACTTTCGCGCTCACACATCTCTCGTCGCTTTGGATAAGTCGGTAGAGTAAAAGGATTATCGCGTTATCGAGCCGATCGTGTCACACGGTACAAGAGTAAGAATTCAAGAGTGGGAAACAGTTATTGTAGAGTATTGTGTCACATTTTCAGACTTGTCAGGCAATTGTTCAAACGTGCAAGGTGAGTCGCATTAATAAAATCGCGGTAGCAGAGATCCTCGATACATCTCGTACTGAACAATAAGATAAAGCGATAACGAGGGAGCAATTTAGGTACAATGTGAAAATATCACAATTTCTTCCTTTATAGAACTGATCGTCGATCCTTTATTGTAAGCAATCGTAGTAAATCAAGTGCTGGATGTGATTTACCATTAACCATATACCATTAATCATTAACCAGAGAAAAATATCTAATAAATAAGAAAAAATATTTATTTACCAAAAAAAAGTACTAGTAATATATTTTTATATCTCAAAAGCAAAACTAGACACGGTGATTTTTGTTAATACTCATTCATTTATGTCAACTTGATAAAATGAAACAAATGACCACTTAAAAAATCACGATGTCTACTTTTGAGAGATGTCTTTGTATTTATACTAATATACATATTTTTACATTGAGAAAATGATTTTTCTCGAGTGAGGAAATATATATTCTCTTTAAATTGTTGCTTTTCGCGAAAGCAATTAATTTTATTATTTCCATTTAAATGAAAAAAACGTAGATTTAAATAAATATGTCATTGGTACCCACCCAATAAATATTTTTCATTTTTTAGATTTTTTCTCTCAGTGTACATATCCAGTTATCGTTTAAAATTATATGCTATTCACTTCTCTTTATGCATAAGCGGATTATAATACCAGATAATTTGTGATAATTCTTCCGTCGCGATGAGAAAGAGAGAGAGAGAGAGAGAATTGATCGCGTGTTTCGCAGCGATCCGCAAACGGTTCGGGATTTTTGCAAGAATTCGCTGCTCGACGAGTCGCGCGATCACTGAGAGTCGTAGAAGGAACAAACCTCTGCACGGTGTGCCGATCCGATCGATGGAAATCAAGCCTCGGTCGGGTGACCGGGTTTTAACCGTGCTACGGCCATGCATGTCCACGACCCTATGAAATTGCCGATGGACGCTGTCGCTGCTTTGTCATCGAGATTTCGGTCAATTTGCGGATTATCCTCGATCGCGAATTTTAATAGCGATACCGCCAGGGTGGTCGATAGGCATGCACCGCTAGGTACGCGCGGAGCCGCGTACACGCGCGTACGCAGCACACTTACTGCACCGTACGCGACCCCACGCCACACCACGCCACACCACGCCACACCACGCCACGTCACACCACACCACACCACACCACACCGGCGCGGCGCATTATAGATATACACGTCCGCGGGGAATCCCGCTCCAACAAATTTCGTTGGAATTGGAATAAAAGTAATTAGAGACATTCGTGTTGTCCTGTAATTAGCTTGTGTGCGCACTTTCCAGCACGCTACGCCCGACGACTAATGCGATTCTTGTGACAGCGTCGTCCAATTTCATGCCGCAGTATCGCAGCCGGTTATTCCAAGGGACACGAAACGCCGTTTATCTATCTCGTAGAATAAAAAGGGTAAAGTGGTGAGTTAGGGGGATGGGAAACGAACGGCGAGTCTTCGCCTCCTCGGCCTTCTCCTTTTTCTCGAATTTGACCGTTTACGGGCGAGGATCAGCCGCAGGTTGGATCGTTCGCAGCTCGCAACGTGTACATCACGAGATCTTGATTAAGATTGACAAAACTTTACGTACATATCCTCTCTCCACCCTCTCCTCACCCTCTCTTTTTCTCTTTTCCTGCCCCTCTCTCTCTCTCTCTCTCTCTCTCTCTCTCTCTCGTCAGTGCGCGCGAAAGAGTCGATTCCCTCCGTAAATAACGGAATATCGATAGCTTATACACAATGAGGAAAAGCGGTCTCTTTTTCGCTTCCCACTCGCGCCACCGCGAATAATCTTCAACGGTGTAAATTGATAATAAAACTTTGTTTTCCATTTAACTTGGAGCGAAGTGAAGTTTTCAGCAACTTCCGTCGCATCGCGCAACCCGCTAATATTTTACGCGAGTTACCAATCCAGAGGTAAAATTATGAAACGGAAAATCCCGCGAAAGGCGTCTCGAAAAGAGGTCTCCGCGCCGAGCGTGCGAAAGAGTCATTGGCGGAAAGGCTGGAACACATGCAAATAGATATACGCGAGATATATTAAGAACAGACTATTGTTTCACGTGCCGTTGCACAGCCGAGTCTTCCCGAATCGTTCCGAAACTTTGCAACGCCTCCTTCTCCCCTTCGCCCCTCCCCTTCTCCACATATTATACGTGCGCTTTTAATCGAACTTTGAACATCGCGACGTGTTTATTGCGAAGGAACGAACAGCGAGACGTTATTTCTCCGTGTCTACCGCTGCAAGATCCGAGTTATATCAGCGTCAAGCTCAGTTCGCTTTCCTCTCTTTCTCTCTCTTCCTCTCTCTCTCTGTCTCTCTGTCTCTCCTTCTCTCTCTTACGCGAACGGTCGGACTATTCGTACGCCACCAATGCCTGTCTGACTGCGCTTGCCAAATTGCGATACGTTTTGTTCAATACGTGTAACGCCGGCGAAAGCGATCCAAAGCACACGGTCGTGTCAGGCGGCACGGACTAAATTGGAACTGTCCAAACTTCAACATTCCTTCCGTAATTTGTTGCAAATGGTATGCAAGTCCTGACGTTAACCGCGCCCGCGGTTTTCTATGTCGCTCGTAATTTTCGCGAAAGCTCTTTAATTTTCGCGAAGACTTAACGTGTTCGCCCGCCGGCGGAGGCGGTGGAGGCGGCGGAGTCGGTGGCGCGCCGCGCGATTTTCACCGGGCCGCGGTGATTCATGGTCACGTCGCGCCATTGTTTGGCCGCTGTTTATAAATCACTATTAGTTTATAAATAGGACCCGCCGCTAATAAAGTTCCCCGCGCCCGGCCCGACGCTCATCACGATGTGCATCCGAGCAATTTAAGGTGCTCATAGTCGACCCCGCGCGTAATTACTCTCTCTTTCTCTCTCTCTCTCTCTCTTTCTCTCTCTCTCTTTCTCTCTCCCCTCTGTCTCCTTCTCTTTCCCGCGCCGCCTTCCACGTCTCGACCTTTAAAGGTTAAAAGAATGGCGGCTCGTGAGAATATTCTCCGCTCCGTTGATTTTATAGTGCAAAATATGTCTTAACTGGCAGAGAGGTATTACTGTGAAAAATTTTGCCCCCTAGGAATCAGGGTCAATGCGTTGCTAATGCGCCGCTGCTGGCGTTACTGAAAGGTAACGACACACAGCGAGTCGGAATAAACTCTTCCTCCTTGTCGCGTTATTTTAAAGTTACGCGTGGACTCAAAACGTTAATATACGCACACAATCTCTACGGCGAGGAACGACAATTGAATTTGGATATAATCATCGTGTGCACGGCGGCATAAAGCCTTCAATCTGGAGCACTCCCGCGTACATACGCGAGCAGACGAGAAGGAGTCGGGGGATATGGCGGCTCCCCTTTCGCATCGTGGACTTTATTCAAGTAACGCGCGGAGATCAATACAAGCTAGCGCACACGTACGCGCGGTGATTTAGCGCGTCTCTCCGACCAACTTCCATAATAAAGCCCGGCACTCGATTTCGAGGCTAGGTCTCAAGTCGCGGACTTAATTTCACTTGGGATGTTGCGGCTGCCGGTCGCCCGCTCGACTCGCTCGAGTCGACTGCGCGGCGTAGAAGAGTGGAAAGGAACAAAACACGGTCAGGACCGATTGACATTAATTGCATAGCTTCGCTGGGCGACGAGAAGTCGCCCCCTTTCTGGATATCGTTGACAAAGATGGATTAATCCGTTCTGCGCTATCGGACGAGTCGCGACGAATGACAATGGTGGTAGATAACAATGGGGTGACAAGGAGGGTGGGAAAGAGGCAAGGAAGCAAGGTTGCCCTGAGCGTTACGAGTGGAAGGAAGGACTTGCTCAAGAAAAATCGCCGACGGGTCACTCGTGTAACACGGACCAAGCCGTCGCTGCCGTTGTTCGGATTCAGAGAGGGGTTGAAGCTGGATAGTCACGCCGTCGGGAAACGGCTTCCCGAGGCTGCCGCATCGCTTGATGTGGCAGAAGCCGCCGGGGCTGCCACCGAGCAGAGGTGTTTTCCCCTGGAAATTAAAGAAAAGGCGCCGAGCATGGAAAACGTGCGAAAAGAGAAAGAGAGGAAGAGAGGGAGGGAGGGAAGAAACGCGCGCGGGGGCGCGAAACCGCGTTGAACATCGAGAGAGGATTAAATAGCAAAATATCACTCAGAGCGGTGCACTGAGCGCGCGTAGCTTGCAAGCTCCGGCATTTGAGAGGAGAACGATGGGTACTACGTGACCGAAATATTTACCTGCGGACTTCCGAAGAGAAAAAGAGAGTGCGAAAGAGGGGAGAGAGAGAGAGAGACTGCGCGGATGCGAGCGAGAGGGATCATGGCGGAAGGCGAGAAAGAGTGAGAGAGAGAGAGGGAGAGGGAGAGAGAGAGAGGGAGAGAGAAAGAAAGCGAGGAAAGAGCGAGGAACCTGCTCGACCCTGAAATATATAGAGAAAATAACGTTCCCGGTCTAACGAGAGGACCTTGACCACTGACGTGCAGTTCCCGTTGGAAACGTGAATTTAGTTTTAAAATCGTGATCGAATTATTGGCGCATCGATGTGGAAAACCGGCTTCGCCGGGTAGCTTGACAAATAAGGGTTTCCAACTTTCCGAAAGTGGCACACAATTCGGCTCTACTGGCGCAATAGAGAGAGAATGGCACAGAAAAATTCTGAGATTTGCGCGACCAGTGAGATGTAGTTTTTCACGAGATCCGGATGCATGTTGTTTAACGAACAAAGCGATTAATTAGATTAACGCGCCCGATCTATTGCAAGCTGTATCCTGATCTTTCGGCCGATCTAGTGTTTCGAGGGAAAGTTTCGCGGCTTTACCGGATGCGTACTCTATCTGGTAGATTGTATTCAGTAAAAATGTGGACGCATCATGGCCACAGGGAAAAGACAGGGTGTGGAATTATGCGGGTGCTTCCCCGCTCGCGGATGAGATAATAGTGACGGTTTGTCAAAGACGCGCGACTTGTTAAGATCCAGTAGTAAACCCGCTATCTTCTTGCCATTCTTATCGCGACACGCAGCCGTATAGTTATACTCTTCCGCCGTATACATTTTACAACGCTCCATTAACGGCATAGTCGCGCTAAAACGCCGCCCTTCCGTTCCCCTTTCCTATTTTTTTTGCCAGTCTGTCTCTCTGTTTTTCTCGTTTCCGTCTCGCGGTTCTCAAGAGAAATCTCATTTCCCCGCTTCGCGACGTAACCGACCCGCATTTTCACCTTTAACGAGCATCGCGAAGAATAACGTAACGCGCTAAATTAACAATTAAGACCTAAACGGCTGGTAATTAAGCGACGACGCTGGGTAGACGGCAAGAACAGCCGGGGCGAGAGGAAACGAATCTGCTGGATGCAGCGAGCTGTAGGAGATTCCGCTAAGTTCAAGAAGGGATAAAAGAGGGGGCATAAGTAGAGATGAATGAGGACGCGAAGGAGAATGGCGAAAGAATGAGGAGAAAGAGAGAGAGAAAGGAAGAAGGAGAGAAGCCGGAAGAGAAAGAGAGAGAGAGAGAGAAGGCGACGGCAAGGTGAATTTGACGAAGGACGGAAAATCCATGAAACGGAAATGCGACGGAGAAATCGCACGATTTTCGAGAAGGAGGTGACTGAAAGTTTAACATATCAAAGGTAGAACATGTCAAGAATCGGTCTATCAACGTCTCCTCGCGCTTTGACATGCGCATTCTACGAATGTATACGGGTGACATTTTATGGAATAATTTATAAGTAAGCCTCACCGTAATATAAGCAATAATAATAATATTTACCGCGTCGCGCGGGAGAGATGCGAGCCTGTTGTTGGAGAAAGATGTATTATAGTAAATGAAGAGCTCACGAGAGAATCCGATTTGCCGGAGAATGTCGTATCAAGAAAAATTGCTGCTGCATAAGTTTGTGCATAAAATGAACATTATTAAAGAGAAGAGCTCTTTCATTCAAGATTCAGGAGAGACGTATATTTTATCTCAGTCGTAAAGACGGTTATCGCGGCAAATTTACAACAGCGAGGTCGGTTCAACAGTTTCGTAACAATAATTGCGGGAAATTGTGATTGAATTAGAGCGAGAGAGAAAAATGGGAAGGTCGTTTCTAATCAGCGTCGCATCCATCGCGCGAACATTTATAGAATCGCGTGGATTGTCGTGAAATTTTATTTATTTTATTGTCGTTAAATGAGTTCCGTCTCGGCAAACACTAAGCAGGATGTAGTCAATAAGTACACGTCGAATCGCGAATCGGTTTCGACAATCAAATCGCGGTGTCCGCTCAGTCGACGTCAATCAACCGCACGTACGAAAGTTTCTATTTAGTATAGCGAAACATTTCGCTGTTTACGCCAATCGCGAGTTTCTCAGAACGATATTGATTTTCCACGTCGATACCGCGCGCCGGGCTCTCGAAGGGCGCCGCGCGGGTCTATTTTGGATGTAAAAAATGACCGACGGCAGTTAGGGGCTTAATTTCACATCTCATAAAACCGCTGAACGGTGGCCCCGGCTCGGCAACGATCTGCCATTATATCAAGTGAAACTCTGCCGCTGAAAAACGGCTTCGGCGTCCTCGTTGTTACTGTTGCGCACGAATAACTTTCCCTATATCTCCCGTTCTCTCCCGTATGCGGAAGGAACGTTCCGTAAATAGAAGCGGAGGGTGTAAGTTGCGCGGGCGTCGCGCGAGTGAGCGCTTTTCGCGTAACATCGTTCGCATAAGCCACTTAAAGCCTGACCGCCTCATGTTATGCAAACGATGTAAAACAATTAATTGTGATAAAACCTGTTACGCTGTGTGGCAGCGCGCGCATGTATTATAAAGCAATCAGCTTGTAATGGCCGCAACCTACTCGAACATATCTGCATATTAGATGCGCGCGGATGTGACGTCTCGTGATCGCACGCGAAAAAGGGGTAATATATCTCGACGGTCATTGCGCGCACCCGCCGCGATTGATGTAAAAAGATATCGTCACTTTGGACAACGTCGATGTCGCGCCGATACCATCGGCGAATCGCCCCGGAAATTGTTATACGACGCTGTCATGGCCGCCGCGTTTTGCACCGTTACCGCCGGGGACCGCGTCGATACACGATGCATATTGTCAACGGATTTTAGTATGATGCGAGCCACGTGCTCTTATTTTTACGACGCTATTATTTTACCCGTACCTCAATGCGGGTACACGCTTTTTGCGGCGACGCCTGTTATATGTGGAGGGAGTATAAAAGGACAATCTGCGTGTTCCCCGTGAATTTCGAATTTTTTCACCCTGGGCGCTGGGAAGTAATAACGAAGAAATATTATGTGCAGCTCTTTTTATCTTAACGGGGGAATAATTTTTTTTTCGAGGGGGGAATCTCTGGTATCTTACACAAATACGTTATGCAAAGCAATTTTGAGGAGGTAACCCGGGGGGCTTCCCCGTGGGAGTAATTCGGGCTTGACCTCACAAATATCCGCGAGTGTGTGTATAAAATGTACCCGCACGGAAATTGGATTGTTATTTTAAAACGTACAGAGCAGTATATAGAAAGTAAATCGCACGCCCTTGTTGCTGTTATTTGGCCGCAATAATTTTCCAGTAGTTTCATGTTGTCCTCTCAACCTGTCTCACTGTCTCTCTCTGTCTCTCTCTCTTTCCTCGCTCTCTCTCTCTACCTCTTTCTCTCTATGTTTCTCTCTCTCTCTCTCTCTCTCTCTCTCTCGTTTTAAATATGACACGAGTGTGCAACTTATTTGAAATGTACATTAAATACAGCAGAAACGTAAAAGTCAATTTTGCGAATTGATAATCGAATGAAAATAAATTTTACATCATATATAGAAATTTCATTTTGCGCGTACACATACGCGCGCGCTCGTGCAAATAAATAAATTTTATTTATTGCGGCATTATATATTGTCAATTTTTGACGATATTTCTACATTCACGCGTCCGCGCGACTTCTCGTACGAGCGTTCTTGGCACTGTGAATCGGGTCGCGAGCGCGAGATCCGTGACAATCGCGCGACACCGTTATTGCATCTATGGCAGACTGATATCCAGTGGGATTACGACGATTGCACAAATACCGTGAAGTCTCGGGACCTCCAAGTAGCGCGACGACGGCTCTTACATGTGGAGGTGATTGGCAGACCGCCGGTGGGGGGTTAACAGGGTATTGTTTCTGTAATCAGGCGAGATGGTTTACGAGCGACCTTCGCGACTCACTTCTCCGTTTTAATTAAGATAAAGGCAGACGGGATAACAGTCGCACCGGGGGGAGCACCGGGGCGACGGATTCTGCATAACACGTAATATCGATCGGCGTTGCAATCGGTAAATCCATTCAAAATTGACGAACGTTTATTGGCCGCATGTGTCACGTTCATCAACCGCGGAATATTGCGCGTTGTTTTTACTCGCGACGACCGAGGTGACCAAAATGGACGACGGAGCGACGCGATTTTCTCGATTAATTGAAACAATTATATAATTCAACTTATCTCATTGTTGTCTTAATTCACAGAGCTGATATTCGTCTTGGTTTATAAAGCGAAAGGTAAAAAAATATTATTAAGTGCGGCATGAAAAAAAGAAGAAAATCCAGCGGGATCGTCGTCGGAATTAACACCGCTCTCTTTCGTTTAATTGACAACGCAAAAATATTGAGATTTTACGCCGGTATACGCCTTTTGGATGACGTGCATACGTCATGTGCATTTTGCTTCGGCATGCGAGCGCCAAAGCTGTAAGTACGCGAAATCGATCGGCGCACCTCGCGCGTTCGTGAGAGCTGTGCGGAAAAAAATTGCACGTTCGGTATGAGAGTATGACACTGGCCGATGGCCGGCAGAGTCGTAGCACGAGTAACGATAGCACGCGCGATATCGCGCGGAGAAATTGTGCAATAATTATACGAGTGTGCCGGTGAATAATTAAGCGTCTGGTAGCACTTACGATGCATTCGCCCGCGCCTTGAACAGCGCCGGCATACACAGCATATTACATGAGATTTTGCGAGGCAGAAAGCGCGAGCATTCGTACATCCGACGGAGCTGTTTGCATCTGGATATTTGCGTCGGACAGATTGTGACACATGCGACCAATGGAAAATCCAGAGTCTACGAAATTGCTGTAAAGTCCATTTCAATTTCATCGTTATTGTAATTAGATAGGTGCATCTGCAAAATTGATCGTAGTTATGCAAGAGTGATTCAATCCATATGAAGTACGCGACAGAAATGAAGAAAAACATTTCATGCATGATTTTAAAAATATAAACAATATTGAGATTCTTTGCTATTGTTCGACAAGTCGAGCATGTCAATTGTCTTCTTTTTATTTTTACGCTAGTAGCTAAAATATTCGTTGACAGGTTCAACCCTTAAATATGAATAAAAACGACGCAATTAGAGTAAAGCATGGCGCTATTAGTAAAGTATAAAAACTGTTTTTAATTAATTTTAGCCGCTCATAAGGATCTGTTTTGTTTTAAGAAAGACGTATTATCATTGATAACAAAAATTAAAAAATTATAATTTTATAGGTTGGATTTGAATCCTTTATTTTTGCATAACTGTGGCCAGTTATTTCAGCGCACAATTAATATACTGTCTGATGTACAATCAGTATCCAATATTCCTCACTGAAATGCTATACTTATAACTAATGATTCAGTTATAAGCATGGCACTACAATCAGTGAAATCCCGTTAAAGGGATCGGTTAATAACAATGACTGTTACCATTATTGATGCGGTCTGCTAACGCAGACAGTGCCATCGCACGTAAATTGCATGTAATTCCATCAGAATGTTGAATTTCATATCATAACATAATAATTTGTATACTACAGGTTTCGCAGTAAAATCTTACTTACACTATCTTACTATCAAAATCAGTAAGATATAAGACAAACAGTAAGCTAAAGGGCTTTTACTGAATATCAGAGAATATTCCCCGCATAGGAAATTTCTTGGGATCTAATTAGGATTCAGTCCGATTTCCCAAAATAATTATGGTTCTGGTTAGAAGCGTAATGTTTCAAACATACGATTCTAAACGAGGAAGGGTTCTCTCAATATTTATTCTAGTCTTTACTTTACATCGGAATTGAATAAAGCGTATTGAATTTCTAAATAATTTCAGTAAAATACTCAAAGTATTTTACAAATATTTTATTTTCAAGTTTGTTACTTTATTGAGTACAATAGTTGATGTAAAAATAGGATTCCCCATTTTGAACCCATCATATTAACATTATCGATTGAAAAACATGCGAATTCCCATAATACTTCTGTCTCGACTCTAAAGAGAGAACTCATATTTGGGACAAATATAGGATTTTCAACTAGTATCGTGGTGGGGCAACTAATTGGGGCCAATTTGGACAATTGAAATCTGAGTTGCATCCGAGAAAATCTTGGGAAATATCTATGTGGGTCACTAATCATCGTTGCAATATTCCTTTTGCTGATTCAATCAGGAATATTTTTACTGATTCACTTAAAGAGAGTATTAAAGTTTCTGCTCTTATATACATTTCATTGTTCTTTAGTGATAGGCCAACGAACTGACACTGGCATGGCATCACTTTACTGTTATGGCAATCGATGACTAAGCCAGGGCCTTTCGAGAGGCGTATAATAATCACGAGTAGATTAGAGCCGACGGCTGTGGCGCAACGACAGGGTGTGTCGTTGTGAAAAACGCCCATTGAGAAAATAAGTAGGCCGGCGAACGCGTATTGAAAAAGTTTGCAGACATTTCGTTTCCTGTCTTCGACTGGCGCGCAGTATGCATTCGATATTATAGCGGATCGAATTCTCTCAGAAATAAGAGAACGGATTCACATCATCATTCTAACGGATCGTAAATCGCTTCTACATGTAATTACATTCCACGTGAGTTTGCCGTGCAAAAGAAAATGTTGCTACGTTTCCCTCTTTTCTCTGCTTCCATTCTCGACAGAGAATTGGTATCGATCATGATCCGCGTAATTATTTCCGTCGAGAACAAAAAACGAGGGAGGAAAAAACAGAAGTGATCAAAACGATACTTTCTATTTATCAATGTGAGAGCGCGACATCTGCAAATTAGCGCGATTCGTCTCTCGGATATCACGACTCATCTCCAGCCGCGCTGGAACCGGACCGACGCGCACGAAGTAAAAAGATTGATGACGTGTCCCCGATCCGTGTATACCCTCGCGGAACGGGCAGCGATGCAAAATCTTTCATGACTCGCTAATGTTTTGTAACAGTTCTTGTTCTGGCACAAACGTTGATAGATCGTTTCATTGACCAGCGACGAGATGAAGCTCGTCCGTCGTTCGCGAGAAGAACGATCGGCGCGCGATCGGGACGCGATAGAGAGACGGATGAAAAAAGAGCGCGGGAAAAAGCGAGAAAGAAATAGAAAGGGGGGAGGGGAAGAGAAAGAGAGGGGCAGAGAGTGTGTGGTGGAATGAGAGAAGAAAATCGTGGCGAGGTTGGTGAAGCGACGGGTAGTAGAGGGTATCTGCCTATTATTCACGCGCGAGATAGGTCGACGGGTGGGGGTTGATCTAGCTCGATCTATGAGAGCTCGGGGGTGAGGCCAGACTTAGAAAGGTGGGTTAGGGGTTCGTGGCGAATTCTTATAAATCAAAACAGACACGCTATCCCGTCTCATAGGGTGTTTCCACCCTTTCTTGCGCCGGCATCTATGCCTTCTTACTTCCTCACCTGGTCGGTCAGGTTAGAAATAAAGGGAAAGGAAGGAAATAAAATATGACAAGGGGCGCGAAAGTAGGTGTCGGCTAGGAGCGGCGGGGAGAAGAAGCGCGCCTTGATATCTCGAATGTCGATGTAATATTGAGTTTGTCGTGCGTATTATCGGTCGCTACCTATCGGTATCGTCGGGTGAATGTAAATGTCGAGAGAGAGAGAGAGAGAGAGAGAGAGAGAGA
Source organism: Odontomachus brunneus (assembly GCF_010583005.1). Taxonomy (NCBI): domain Eukaryota; kingdom Metazoa; phylum Arthropoda; class Insecta; order Hymenoptera; family Formicidae; genus Odontomachus; species Odontomachus brunneus. Next base: position 1,378,763 of record NW_022639494.1, on the reverse strand, counting down.
GGAAGATAGAAAAAAATTGTTGGCGTGAGACGTCAACACGTAAAATAACGAACAAGGGACGTTTATGCGTTAGTCGCGAACAGATAGCGAATATACACACACGACACAGATGAATCGCTCCTCCCTAGTGACTAAATCAAATAAATAGCCCCGTCGCATCATCGCGTATTTTTCTTCGTTTGTTTCCAGTGACATCGTATGAGACGATGTTGAATTCTAATCACACAAACATGTCGCATTACAGAAAATTGCAGAAAAGCAACAGTCGTTAGTACGAGGATTTGCGCGCGATATAATGAGATATACTGTCCCAGACGCGTTCGTAGCCGTCTGATGCCAGAACCTGCATAGAAAATGTTTTAGGATCTAATTGGGATTCAGCTCAATTTCCCACAATAATATAAAGTCCTAGATGAGAAATCTAAGCAGGGTCTGATTAAAACAGTAATGTTTTAAACATGCAAATAGGAAATACTTAGACAGATCCCATTTGATTATCCCCAACGTTTTTTCTGAAAGATTTCTTCTGGTTTACATTTGTAAAATGTAAACCAGATAAAATTGAATAAAATATATAATTGAATAAAATATATGAAACATTGAGTATTTACTTGCTACAAATATTTATATATACATATTTGTAAAGAGTAAATACTCAAAGTGTTTCAAATATTCTGCTCGAAAAATTCACATAAAATAAATGAATATTTAAAGTGAAACAATATATTTCCATTTTAGAGAGAGCATAAAAAACCTTAAATAAAAAATATATATTACATATATCTTTTTTACTTTGAAATATATATATATATATATATATATATATATATGTGTGTGTGTGTGTATGTGTGTGTGTGTGTGTATTATTTTACGTTTTAAAATGGAACAATATAAACCAGAAAAAACATTTGTATTGTGTCTTTATTGCATTGATGAAACTCTCTCTCTCTCTCTCTGATGCAGAGAATACTTATAAAAGTTTTCTTAATATTTCTATTCTAATTCTGAACAGAAAACTCATATTTGGGGCAATCTATTTTGGGACAAAGTTGGACATTCTGATTGGAATCTAAGCTAGGAAAATATTAAGAAATTTCTATGCGGGAAAGAAGCGTGGTCTCGAGTTATGTTACTAAGCACCGATGGTATTAGCCCATGATACCGCGATACCGTGTAGGTATATCGATACCCGACACTCTGAAAACAGTTTATACTACGCATCGGCGCAGCTTAAGGTTATGCTCCATTTTGCGAATAATGTACGCTCGCGTGTGCGCGCAGTTATGCCGTTATTTCTCTGAATAAGACATCAGCCTTTGGACGTATTTCGGTAGTGAATATTTAATGTTATCGATATTGCCTTAAAAGTCGTTTGTGCGGAAACGGGCGCGAAACCGTCGAGTGTATATCGCGCTGCGCCTCGTCCCGTCTATCCACCCACCCGTTCGCCCATCCACCTGGCGGGCGTGAATTGATGCGAATTTTTCGGAAACGCCACGCCTACGCATCCCGTGCATCTCGCGAATTAAAAATGCAAGCGACGCAATCGCAGCCGAGAGCGCGCCGAGAAATACGACAGCGTTGGCTCGCTCGCGCCGCGAACGCAGCGCAACGCAGCAGCGCAGCGAGTGCACTCGCATTATACCGATGCAATCAAGAATATCGTGAGCCTGAATGCAATCCACCTCCGTGTAATTGCACGCTGTGCGTTCGCGTGACGTGACACAACAAATGCGCATCTAAATATATTCACCCGAGATATAGTTGCGCGCATTTCGGACGAAACAATCGCGGCCCCCCGGGCGTTAAAACACGCCTGTAACGTTACACGCTGCTGTTGGCACGGACAATACGTAATTCCCGGCCGGCAAATCGTTCTGATAATGTTAACAAGAGTCTTGTCCTGTCGGAATCACGGATCTTTTTATTCTTATACATTCGTCCGCCCAATTTGCCCCAATCTTTTTCCCGCGAGTGTGTCAGTTGGTCCTAATCGGCTCGAAACATGCAACCGGAAAGATCCTGCCGTTAACTGTCCGAACAGGCTCTCATATTTTAGTAACGATGGAAAACGATCCGGCTATTTTTGCCGTCAAACACCCAATATCTCATCGAACTGACGGTTAGAACGTGTCCTCTTACTAACGGTCTCTCCTGATTTACATGTGATTTATTTCGAGCGAAGTCAACCGGCCGCATTTATTTCTAGAGTAGTATCCGCGCGAGCGAGCGAGCTCATACGCGCCATCATTTTTCTCCATGTTTTATAATTAAAATCGATCCTTCCATGCCGGTGATTGGCGCAACACCGCGCCGCGTCACGGCGATGGCTATGAGAGTGAGAGAGAGAGAAGGAGAGAGAGAGAGAGAGAGAGAGAGAGAGAAAGAGAGAGATCCGCGAAACAAAATTTGCTAAATATCCCTGGTCACATTATTACATGTCACGCGCTTCCGCGATTCACTCGTAAACACACACCCGGGACCGAGGCCGGGACGAAGAAAAATTTAATTGTTGAAAACGCGCGCGACTACGAGGGAGAAAATCGAGGGAATCGAACATCTGCGATCGCCATCGCGCGCTACCGAAAACATCGCAGTCACACAGAAGCGGAGAAACGCAGAAAGGACGAAGAAAACTTACGGGGGTTCTGGACGTGCACGGGAGACGGAGGGTTGGTTCGCGTGACGACCACCGGAGGAGGCATCTTGGCGTGCAAGGCGGCGAGGCATGAGTTCGCCACGTCGTAGATGAGATAAGCACCGTAGTATCGGCCCGCACTGCCCATTTTCAATTTATTCTTACCGGGCGCAACCGCCATTTTCGCGTATCACGGCCGCAGATACAGCCGCATCCACCTGGCGCACCGATTACCACTTCTCTCTCTCTCTCTTTCTCTCTCTCTCTCTCTCTCCCTCTCTCTCTCTCTCTCTCCCTCTCGCACACTCGACTGTGATGATCGACCGCAATTATCTTCTGGCCGGACCACCGATCAGATTAGGAGAAGCGTGCACTGAGTCATCGCGACCTCAACCTTACGAGTATCCTCATGGTACGTACATGGATACGTACTTATTCTCCTCGTTTCTCGTCCTACGCTGGCGAGTGTCGAAGCGATGCACGTGTCACTTGTTACCGTCTCTCTCTATCTTTTTCTCGTCATAACATGAATTTCACATCCTCGTTAGGGATAACGTGGCATGTTCTACGCAGAGTCCGGCTTTTGAATATAAATTGCGGACGACCACGGTTCTTTACGCAAATATACATCGTGCATCTGTCAAATATACATTGCAAAGAATCACTTGTAAGAACGCACAGCATGAATCCTTTAAATATGCATCGCGAAGAAGAGAAAAAAAGTGCGCCAACTTGATGAACTCGCCACAAAATGGCGTGCAACGGAGCAAAATGTTATTATTGTTGTAGATTCTTCTGCAAGATATAATCAAGACATAAATATATATCTTGATTATATAAATTTATATATAAATATATAAATATATATAATCAAGATATAAATGACGTTTTTTTTAACACGATCGTTACCACGGTTTATTTTAAGGATTTCTCCCGAGACCACCTCGTATATTTTCTTTTTTTACGAAATTGCGCGACTTGGACGAGTGTTAATAGTTATTACTTAAAACTCGTCTCAAGCGAGATACTCATATCTGAATTCAAAGTTAGATAAGAGCTTTTCAATTGAATCGCAACTTCAGATATCAATGTCACATGCAGGGTGTGTCATTAATGATTAGATATTCTATATATCATAATTTAACTGAAAAACTTGGATCTGACTCTAGACAAAAATCTGGTCAAGGAAAAAGTACTAATCCTCGCCACGTACCAAATCTTGGACATTTTTATTATCTTTTTAAATAGAAATATTTAAACTTTTAATATGGAATATATGTATGTATAATGTATATACATATATATATATATATATATATATATATATGTATATATATATGTATATATATATATATATATATATATATATGTATATATATATATATATACATATATATTATAATGTATAATATATTCAATACTTGTATACATATTTTATATGTTAAAAGTTTAAATATTTGTATTTGAAGATCAAAAAGAATGTTCAGGATTAGGTACATGCCTAGATATTGATATTTTTACCTCATTTCATTCGAAACAAGTTTCAAGTGACAACTATTAACGCAGATTTGAATTCGATAGCGCCGAAACAAAATTTTTGCCGTCGCAAATCATGAGAGATCGTCGTGTCACACATATCGGCGTTGACAATGAACGCGTTAAATCGCGAAGAGATTAAACATCAGCCTCGCCGATGACACTCAATTCCTCCCGGATCAAACACTCCCGTGAAGAATCAGCAGGACGAGTCGCGACTTTCTTCACTTGGGCCAACTTGTAACACATCGATTAGAGTACCTTCCGAACACGAAAACTCGACGTGCCGGTTAAATAATCGACATTGATCACATGCACGGCAATTCGATTCTGGGTAACCACGGCGAATACCACTTGGAACTAATTATCCGGGCAAGTATTCCGTCCTTGCATTCTCGTGATGAAGCGCACTGGGCACTGATTTCGATACTGTTCCTCGGCCGCGGAGGCCTCGATACACGCCACGACGGGTCGGCGGTCGGTCGGGATCGGTGGGCTGGGCAGCCGAACGGAAACGGTGCGGTTCCGCGGACCGGAAGCCTGGACCGGAAGCGTCACGAGTCAACGGGCGCCTCTCTGATTGCGCGCCGCACAGTCGCGGCTAGCTAGATAAAAACGCTCGTGTATGTGCCGCTGACGCGGGAGCCGTCGATTGCGGGCGACAACGCGGACCTCTCTGTGGTCCACGCTCTCTTTCACGGAGCTCGCGCGCAGCCCTCTGCAGCGACGAAATTGGATTTCTTCGTGGCGCCACAAGGAACGTTTAATAAACGTTACGTCTCCCGGCGCGCGTTCGGTCAGGCTTTTTAATTGGTGAGCCGCGCGCCCTGACTTCATATTGGAGCAATAGGAATAACTACCGTCGGCGATATATTATCACGCCGCGCTTCCCGGAAGCTTGATACGCGAGCGCTACATAACAATAGACGAAAACGGGTCGCTTTAGTCGGTCAATTTCGCGGCGGGTTTATCGCGCAGCAGCGGGCCGACTGCTATTAGAAGCGCATAAAGATATCGCCCTGAAAGCGCTGATTCGCCTACATTGAGGGAAGAATTTTATAATGAAAGCCACTGCAGGCTTTTGTAACCGAGGAATAGATCGACATTCTGCGGTAATTCACTCTGCCCTCTCATTTCATATCCGCTACTTATACTTTAGGAACTTGGCGAGTCAAAATTTTGACCCTATGTTAAACCTTGAATTCTACATTGCAGTAGGAGCTAAGTTAGCAAAGTAGCTTTCAGTAGCATTTCCAATGATACTGAATTTATTCCTATTTTGACTCTGAATATGTCTGAAATTTCCCTTTTCACTTTCTTTAGCGTCAAAATAAGTTGCGTAGGCTTCAGAATACCACAATTGATGTTTAATGGAATAATGAGGTTGATCTTACCGACAGTCTATTTCTATATTATCGAAAACGTAATAAAATTGACAGAAAATATGAAATTATATGAAAAGAAAAAAAGAAATTATAATATTCCCTCCGTGTAGATTTTCATTCCAGTCAGAATTATGCCGTGTGTTGATACTGTCGCGGATAAAATGAAATTTTCAAAAATGTTTGCGTATAAATTAAACAAATCGTGGTGTTTTCCAAGTCCCGAAACGCGGGCGATACGATGTTATTATCGCGTCATGAAAAAAATAACCGGTCGTTAAAAGTCCATTTGACACACTTGTTTAATACGAGTGCAGTTTAGCGGAACGAGAGCCGGTATCCTCTGAAAAAGAGCGAGGGTAATGATAATAACGGTAATCGTAGCATAGAGTAATAATAATTGCGTGTAATTCCCGGCGGGAGGGCTGGTTAACGCGTTTACTTCGTTATGAGATGTAATTTCATATTAACGTCTTTGTGCCTATAAATCTAATCCCATTTTATCTCGTTGCCGCGACTCGCAGGCGCTAGGAATTATGATGCACGGTTCATGCGGAATTATGAGAATCGTCTGTATTGATTTTCGAGGCGTTACACACTGTATATTGTTCAAATTTTAAGTAGCTTGGCGGCAAGCCAAAACGCTATAAATCCACGTATTTGTTGACGCTGCCTTGTATTTGTTAATGTTACTTATTCGCGGCCGTGGCATTTGCGTTCGTAAATCGCGCGTTATTCACTTCTGCGATTATAAATGTTACCGGGTCAAAAGATTATAAATGTTACCGTTTACGCAACACACACGCACGTACAGAGAAAGAGAAAAGAGAAAACGCTCTCTAAAGTACAATCGGTGTATTCTTCACTGAAATGTGCTATATCTATAATTGGTGGTTCAGCTGAAATTGTAGCACCGCAATCAGTAAAGTCTGGCTGAAAGAATCAGTTGATGGTAGCAGCGACTGTTCCTATTATTGACGCAGTTTGCAAACGCAGAGCCATTGTCATTGCAATCGTATGGAAGCCGGTAATTCTATCGCCACAAACGCAGAAAGTTGGATTTGGTACGGCGCACATTGAAAAAAGACTGATAAAACCAAACTTTGGTAAAAATGGGATTAACCAAATATTTTGATATTATATAACCAAAAAATGTAATCGCTACTACTTTGTCTTACTTTCTCAGTAATATATTTACTTAGCCACTAAGCAAAGCAAAATAGAGCGGCGATTAAATTTTTTAATTTTATAAAATATTTCGTTAATCCCATTTTAATCAAATTTTGGTTTTGTCAGCCAAATTCTTTTTTCAGCGTATGACGGATCTGTAGTATATAAATTTTGTAGTGAAACTTTACTCTTTTTTCCGTTGGTAACAAAATCAGTGAGATACAAGATAGAGCAGTAAAATGAAAGTATTTCCACTGAAAATCAATGAATATTCACCGATGATTAACCGCTTCTTTCACTGACTTAATCGGAAATATTTTTACTGATTCACTCTAAGACAGCGCGTTGTGCGAATATTCCGAGATTCGTTGCTACACATAACTCCGATTAACCGATAAACGCGATATAATCTACGATATAATCCTATTAAAACGATTTACGCTTTTAAAATAGACCCGATCGTTCATCACGGTGCGCAATTAATAAATCCGTAAATTACATCGCGATGTCACGACGCGAAAATGGAGCGTTCTCTCTTTTTCTCTTCTCTCTCTCTCTCTCCCCCTCTCTTTCTCTCTCTCTCTCTCTCTCTCTCTCTGTCTCTCCCTCTTTTTTCTTTTTTAAGTGAGTTTTCAGCAGTAAGAACAAAAATAAAAAAGCGCGCCGCGAACCAAAAAGCTCCCGTTTAAAGCCAAAACGCAATAACGCGCGCCCGCGTTTCGGAGCGATAATCGCCATGATCCGAAATTACGATATTTCCCGGTAGACGATATTTTACTCCGCCGGCCTTTTGACAACAAAGCGTTTTTGTTTTTACTTTGACGTGCGTTATATCCAACGCAAAACAGTCAACATTAATCCGAACCGAATAGTAGATGCGCTTTGTGACGCGTGCAACTGTTGCGCGGGGCAGACGCAGCGTCGGATTGTCGTATAAAAAATGTAATTGCAGTTCCAAAATAATCCACACAACCGCGTGCACCCACCCACACACACCCACACAGACGTATACGCGCGAGCCGCCGCGCCCGGTCGTTTGTTCCGCGCTTTCCGTTTTTACATCTCCTGCAGTCGACCGTCCGTCTTCAATAATTAATACGTTCATATCCGGTTATGCGGATACGTTCTATGCGCATTCCCTATGCATTCTCCCGCTGCGCACACTCTATCCGAATGGTCATCATCGCCGGATCCGCGCGTACGCCGTATGCTGATCATTACCAACTGAAACCAGCGTTTCTGCAAACAATAGACACCGTCGTACGGTTATGCTTGAGCTATCGCGCCGCGCAATTATCGGAATCGATTATCTATCCGATGGAGCCGTGCGATCTGCGAGGGGAAAGGGGGGG
>NW_022639494.1:1366367-1370615 GCF_010583005.1 Odontomachus brunneus | reverse complement strand
GGGGGGGGGGGGGGGCAGAGGGAACGTGAGGGACGGCGCGCGAATGTCGGACGCTCACGGCACGCCGTCGGACTCGCAACGAGACTTGACTCGCGGCTAACGAGATTTTGCCGATCCGTTACGGAAACGGTCAAAGGCGCACTGCTCGTCGGCCGCACTCCGATCCACCTGAAGACGCACCTTGCGTCGCACCCGCTTATCGCTATCGCGCGCTACGTGTGCAAGACCGACCGTGTGTGCAAACACAGGAAACGCCAGCGGCATAATTACGAGGAACGTGGTGGGAGCGCGCGCGTGCGCGCAATATTCCCTTCTTCGTCTAAGCGTTTTTGTTTTTATAGAACAGACCAGTGAAGGAGAGACAGACAGAAAAAGAGAGAGAGAAAGAGAAAGATAAAGAGAGAATGTTCTATTTCCACGTCGCGACATCGCGACGTAATTTACGGATTTATTAATTGTACGCCATGAACGATCGGAGCTATTTGAAAAGCGTAACAACAAAAATGGAACAAGCAAGAGTGGAAGTATGACGATTGGATGGATCGAAAGGATAGAGCACTATATTGTCGACGTACAGAGGATTGCATATATGTCTAGCCATTCCTTAGCTATGTACTAATCGAAAATTACTAACATTTTCGACTTAACGCATAGGTAGTCAAGATAGTCAAGGATCGTGACTGTTGATTATTCAAAGAATATTACAGTACTTACCTTTAAATAGCGAGCATAGTACTTTTTATCGTTATCCATCTTTATGATTATGTTACCATTAATAATGTCACCATTATGCGTAACACGTGAACGAATAACCGCGATTATAAACGCAAACAAAACATGAAGCTGTCCAAGTGTCACAGCTGTTTGACATCGTTACAGTTTCTTCGAGTAATCAACAGTCACGACATTTGACTATTTAGAAACGAAAGTTAGTTTGAAAATTTTTAGTAACTTTCGATTAGAACACACACACACATGACTAGGGAATGGCTAGGCGTATATGTAATCCTGCATACACCTGTATGTGTATACCGTATAATCTGGGAAACGGCCGAAATAAAATAACGGCGGACTATACAACGCGACGTACCGTATTCTCGGTCTCGATATAGGTCGACTTTCGCTCCATGGTTTTACGTGTTATCGCGGAATACTTGCAAATGTAGAACGTCAGTCGCGTAACGCCAAGTTTTCTAATAAGAACTTTTCCTCTTTATAATAGACGCGAGCCAAAGATCGCTTTCTTCGTGGTGCGTGAAAAAAGCTCGCGATCCTAGAACTGTGCGCGTACGAGGTCGAGAGATAAAAATATTATGAGCACTGCGGTTTACACACGGGATAAAAGGGCGACTGTGCTGAGAAAAAACTGCTTGACATTTGAGACTATAATCATGCACAGTGAAAGAATTATAATCAAGGAAAACTGCCCTCATAAATGATAAGTGTTACTATAGCGTTGGTGTTAATGGACTTACGTGCATTGGAATAAATAACTTTGAATTTTTAGACGAAATGAAACGAGATTATATTTTTACGTTGTTATAATTTCGCGAAATAATGTATGTGCGAAGAATAGCGGAAGATTATAGACTAAAAGACGCGAGTTGTTTCGTAAAATTATAACGACATGAAAGTCGTTTAATTTTATTTAAAAAGTCCGAAATTATTTGTTACACAACGAATGTATATTATTACTAGCACTTTTCCATTAGAATAATAAGAAGATGCCGAAAATGATTGTTACTTTTGATAAGATTAACCATTGCTCCTCTCGCAGTGTGGATTCATACGGAAGTGCGTTTCGCGCGATTAGTAATACCGCCAAAATTCGTGCCATTAATTCGCACAAGCAGGGTCTAATTAACGATTTACTTTGATCCACATCGCTATTGCACGGCTCCCGAATTCGCGATGCGGCGAGCGTTAAGTGAAAGACCGGGCGTAAGGTCCACCGCGCGCGGCGAATCTACGCAGTAGAAACAGACGCGGACGGTACGCCCGAGTGAGCCGCTCCGCTCGCTTATCGCTCTGATTCTACTGGTTACGCTTCTGTACGCGTCGTCAGCCCCAACTGGTGTTAATTTTCGATCTTTGGAGGTAATATTTTAATGAGAATATCTCAATTATTTTTGCAAGCTTCAGCTTGCCCCCCTAGGATCCTTAGCGTTCGCAGAAAAAGTGCTTATATTCTGTCGCCTGCAAGCATTTGAAATTCGATTTTGTTCCACATATCCCATAGTTTTCTCTCTATCTCCTTTTTCCTCATTTCCCTCTCCCTCTCTCTCTCTCTCTCTCTCTTTCTCTCTTCTTCTCTCTCTTTTATGACTATTGTTGTACCGTGGCAACTGACTGTTGAATTTGAGCGATCTCTCTCTTGAATTTATCTTTCGCCTGTTTTCAAAATCATTTTATACAACCATTATGTTTCATGGCACATTTGTACGTACATAATAATTTATCGCACTGTACATTTATGTTAAATTTTTAATGAATGGGTTATCCCAGAAGCGCCTAATAAATTTCGCTTCTCTTTCTAAATATATATATATATATATATATCTGTTTTTCTTTCACTTTCTCTCTCTTTTTATCTAGTTTTTACATTTTATCGCGTATCTCGAAGCCACCCGCACGTCCGCCTTCGTCGTCGGGCTCGCCACGATGTTCTCGTGCGGCCACTTGAGTATGCACGTCGGCCTAAGTGCGACTCTTCGTACGTGCGTCAGCTACTACTCGGTCGGTGGTGCACGGGCGACGAGCGTATCGTATCGCACACGGGGAGAAACGACGTGGCTCGGTTACAACGCGAACGTACCGGCGACAATGGCACCGACGGGACGCGCGACAGGAAGATGGCCGTATCAAATGCTTAACGGTCGACACAATGCCGCGGTACATACATGTACCGATACGTACGTACATACATACATGCGCGCGCGCGGCTCGCCCCGCGAGCGCGATTGTCGGCGCACCAAGCGCACTGGCGCACATTGTCACTTCCGTCGCGAAACGTTTGACCACGAGCGCTAATTTCGCCAGGACGCCGCGAATCGGATCTTGAACTGTCCGCGGCGAACGATTACGAGCGACGATGCGAGCGGAAAACGGACAAGTTAAGTACCTCTGCTCTCTCGCTCCGTTCGTTTACACCAGCTGCGAACTAACGCGTTTGCGAAACGCGTTTGACATTTCTCTTCAGCTTCGCTGTTCTCTCCCTCGTATTTTTTTTTGTTTTTGTTCCGGAGCGCGAACGTGACGGTTCTCATTGACGCCGAAATTTCGGGCTGAAATTGGGTTTTTCATTAACCCAATTCGAATTGGAAGTTCTGTCCCCTCTCTGTCGATCTCATTTGCGTTGTATCTGTCTCGAGTTAAAGAGAATATCGCCTCTCGGTTAGACAGCGTGGAAACAAAATTCCTGCGGGAGGAATTTCCACGAGGGAGATACGCAAGGAAAAATCACACGAAAATATTGGAGTCGGTAGTTTGAGCGGGCGCGCTGAAACCGGCGGCTGTGCCGACAGATACACGCGACCTCCCCCTGTCGCGGCAACTGCGATCACAAATGTATGGTAATTAATATATATGATCTGTAATGTCCAAACATTTCATACAGTCATCAGCGAATTAAATGAAAACGGAAATGACGTCAACATTGTTCCGAAATTAGATGTACACAATGCACCGGTATAAATGCACGTGCGTGCGCGCGTGTGCAGCAGGGGACATTGTTATTCCCCGGTGCGACGCTCGACCACGTTACAACGCTAATTTCAAAGCGCGCCGTTAGCGAGTTGATGTAATTTATGATCGCGGAATAGAGACGTGATCAGAACATTCGTGCCTGGCGTTCGCAAAAGATACCGAAACGATCGTCAACGCTCGCGTCGCGTTGCTTTTTTTCTCCCGCGCGTTTTCGCGGGAATATAAAATCACACATCCGGGCCCATTTGTCACGTGGCAAGTTGACGGCAGACAGCGGCGTTACATTTTCGAGGACGGTGCTATCGGCCGCGCTACACCGTACTCGTTTTAACGATTTAATCTACGTGGCTCGTTTACACCGTCCTCACACTCTAAGCCGATCATAAAACAATCTTTAATATCCATTATCTGGAATCGATATCAGCCCGGTATCTCGAAACTTTCGGCGGGGGCCACTTGGCGTTACGGTGCATTTAATTGCCGAATGATCGTTAGAAAGACTATGAGACCGCGAATTAATGTCATGGATGCATTTATCGGCTC
>NW_022639494.1:1328686-1366069 GCF_010583005.1 Odontomachus brunneus | reverse complement strand
GGGGGGGGGGGGGGGGGGCAGACGGTGAATATGGGCTAATGGTTAAAGTTGATTATATTACCAGTCATACAACCAACACTCGAGCGGTTAACAAGACAATCTCTTTAACGTAACGCAAAGGTGGAACGAAAGAGCAGAGAGAGAGAGAGAGAGGGAAGGGGGGAGAGGAGGAAGGATGGTCGTCCATGTGACTCGTGATCTCGTTGACGTCTGCAGATTCGTCGCGAAATGTCGTTGCTGGCACCGATCTTATTATACCGTTTCTTTTTCTCTCTTTTGCGTAAGAAAATATTAACTGCTTATAAAACTTTTCACACAACTTTCTTATTTATATAGAAACGACTTTTTTTTCACCGACTAAGAGCCACCGGCTCTTAATGCAAGGAACATTTCAAAGCGGAAACTTTGATGGATTTCAATAGCGGGTAAAAACTACATAATTCTATCCATTCTCTCTCTCTTTCTCTGTGTCCATCTCCTTTCCCTTTCCCTGTCTCCTTCTCTCTCTCTACGTAATGCGTTCAAATATATTTCTTTGGCTACACGTATTTTTTATCCCCTTTTTTACCACCAGTTGCTCTCCCTTTATATCGAATTGCATAAACGTCTTTCGAAGTCGTTACAAGGCCGCTCGTACGGCTTCACGGATGTATTGTTCTCGAATCCTTAGGTACGAATACACTCGCCGTTCGTATGTTACAATTCTCACGAGCGCTGAGTGTCTCGCCTGTATTTCCTCCAGAAACTTCATTCCCAGACTTTCGCACGTATACGTATCCCACTACTCACCACTTACGCGAATACACTCAACAGGTTACTGCACCCACAGAACTTACTGCTTACGGTGTATTCAGCGCGATTCGTTTTGTTTCTCTAATATACCGTGCGTTTTCTAAAGGTGAACGAGACGATTGAAGAAGTAAAAGTAAATGGAAAAACTTGGCGCCGGGGCGAAATTGGAAGAAGATGCTGGAGGTAGTAGGTTTGCCTCCTGTCCGAGAGAGAGAGAGAGAAAACTAAACGGCAGTCGTCCGGATTAAATAACGGATCGTTTATATTAAGCGACGATTTATCGTCGCTTCCGATTACGAAGTAATCAGGGTCTTGTTTGTACGGCCGTATAAAGCACCGTGGGGACACACAGTGTCTCTCACGAAGACGCGTCGTAAAATTAACAGAAACGGAATTACGTTCGTGGCTGCAAGACAGCGCGTGTCACACAAGTTGCACAGTCGGCGCGAATTATTCGCCCGCATCGTCCTCGAGAATTTTCTCGAGTTCTCTTCCTCGAGCTTGTTTCTCGCGGTTTCGCTCCTCATCGTCACATCTCGTCGTTGACGTAGAATTCAACCGTTCTCGCGATTGACACGATGCCTGCGCTGATGGCACGTTGCGCTCGAGTCCCGAATGCAAAATGCCGATCGAACACGATGCCAGAGAATAGAGGGAGAGAGCCGAAAACGGTGGTGGAGGTGGTAATTGAGCATTGGTTACAGATTGTGAAGAGCCACGGGAAGGCCGGGACAAGAGGGAGCCGGGTATAGGGATCGAAGATAGAGCCGGGTGAAGATAGAAGAAGAGCGAGTTTCGCATTAGGAGTAATAGGCATTATCTCCATCGATCCCGGCTCGCTATCCCGTTTCTCCCACCTTGCCCATCGCCCTCGTACCATCTCCCTAGAGCTGGCTGGGTGATTGGTTCGTTCGAGCTAACCTGAGAAAAAACGCATGGGAATTCTGCCGGCCATGGGCACGGCGAGAGCGGCATCCTGATCGCGAAATGCGGGCAGCGGACTCGAGAAGAATCAAGAAAGACGTACGTGACGTATATATTGCCCAAGACGCCGCTCTCGCGTCCTTTTCAATGTACCGTCTGGATAGGAAATACAGGCTGGTCTATGCGCGACTCTGTGCTCCGCGGAAATATTACAAACGAGAAGATAGATATAACAAGAGACTTTCTCTCTGAAAAGATATACAATTAAGTGTAAACAATACAAGAGGCAAATGAGAGCCGAACATCGTTATTAAGGTGATTACATTGGAAAAAATTCATGTAAAATTCATGTAAAATATTTACATGAATATTACAATATATATGAAATCTCCGAACGTTTCGACTCTCAAATTTGGACCTTCCTCAGCCGTATCGAGTTTGAGTGATAATTAAAAAAGAAAAAACCAAATAATGTAACAAATAATGTAACGTTGTCAAAGTCTGTTCAATATTAAAGTTAAGTTGCGCATGAGTAAATATTCCGAAAGACTCCAAACTTCAGGACTGAAACATTCGGGGATTTCGTAATATTTTGTAACATTTATGTAAATATTTTGCACTCGATGTAATCATTTTTGCCTCAACAGAGGTGTTTGGCTCTTATTTGACTCTTTTATTAATATTGCAAACGAGAATCTCATGCCAGTACATGCATGATTGACGATTATCGAAAAATCGTTTTCTCCTCAGAAAAGCTTCGGCGCTAAGATGAATCTGTATAATTTACGATTTGAATTTCCGATTTCGTGGCGCAAAGCGCAGTGTATTGTGAAACCTTCCCGCCTATGCGGCACACGTGATTCAATGCCTCCTTGAACGCCATTACCAATCTTATTAACGGTGTGCACGGTGTTGAAGTATTAAAATTCGGGCATTTATTTCGATGTTTATTGTAAAATTTTAATGGACGCGCTGCGCGGCCCAACTAATTATCTAGATCATCATTTATTTAAGGCTCATTTATAATTATTCGCGTGTAGCAATATTCGAATATTTCAACAAATCTAACAGTGTTATTCAGAAGTTTAATGGTATGTACTTTCGTGTACACGTGTGTTCGCGCATTTATTTGAAATTTATGATAGATATATATATATATGTGTATATCTCACGCTGTATATTCTACAATATAACCAAAGCCGAAGTTTCACAGACGAATTACCAATATCCGCAACTTTCTCTCTCTCTCTCTCTCTCTCTCTCTCTCTCTCTCTCTCTCTTTCGTGTCTAACTCCTGCCAATTGATCGGAACACAGGATTTCGAATTCCTCCATTTTACTGCTCGACTCGACAATAGTCTTCGCGAGCCCCGTAATTCTATCCCGCGGCAGCGATAACTAATCAGGATAAATTAGGGCGTGTCGTTACTCGGAACTTCAAAGTCAACGACGGGCGTGAGATACCGCGGCGCAGTTTTTACGACAGTTTTACCACTTTTCCATCAGCGCGCACGGCCGTGGTGCGTCACGTGGAAGAGGGATGACGGTGACTAATTGTCGTAAAGGCGATCATGATATGTCCCGGCTCGTAAATCTGATTGGCTCCGCTTACTGACCCCGCGTTCGCAATCTTGCCAGCAGGATCCTTCGCCACATCGCGCGCGCGCACACACACACACACACACACACACGTACATCCTTCCGCATCCGAATTCGGGTCGGAATTTCAGATGCTCTGAAATCGCTCGCAGTCTTTTTCAAAGATCCGGAGATATAGCATTCCTTGACGAGGCGTCGTTGAAGTAGGGACCGAAGACGATCTAGATGCGATCGCAAATGTCTTCCAAGTGGAAATCGCGCGAGCTACATGGTCGAGGGCGGAGAAGTAATGCGATGGTATTAAAATTCCGGGCCGCGCGCGTTGGTGCGCAAACTTGAATGCATGTATTAAACATGCAGATACAGTACGCGTGTAGGGATGTATTCGCATTAATATTTAATATTCCCGTGATTTCTTATTGAATGCTCAATTGAATGTCTTTCCTCGTCATTTTGCAGAATAAAATTGTTGCCGCACAATTATTACCTCTCTTCCTATCGTACTTATTATAATTTACATTATATGCTCTCGTTACAACGACCTGGGTGATCCGCTCCCTTCAAGGCGATATCGTCTTTAACAAAAGACCGAAGTAATGTATGCGGATGCAGTTTATCTTGAATCTTCAACTTGTTCGAGATTAAAATTCAGCGACCTATATCCCCCATTACTTTCTTTTTTCTTACGGGGAAATAAGAAACTCATACAAGGTAACGCGAATAACGCAGGCGGATTTACATGCCTCGAGATTTGCGTTTTCAGCGTTCTCAACGCGTATGGAAAAAGTGGTCGAACGAGTGCGAATAAATTTGACGCGAATTGGTACGCCAGACATCTAATCACGAGTTACTTTGCCTAAGACCAACCAGCTCGAGCGCAAAAAAATACAATTGGATGCGATCGCGAGGAGAAAACGGACTTTACATCGCGCGCGCGCGGCGCACACACACGAAGAAAAGCTAGCCGCGGTGGAAAGTTCACGACAGTGAGAGGAACAGAGCGAGCCAAGGCGTGGCGGAGAAAACTGAGAGAGAGATCGGTGAGACTAAGTGCATCACACAGTGGGAGCCATCTTTACTTGCGTGGCATACGGTTCATCCCGGCAGAGTTTCAGGGAAACCAGAAGATAGCTGGATAGGTAATGCGATGCGGCAGCATCATCCCTTATCCAAAGGCACCCCCGTCCTGCCTTCTTCTCCCTCTCCCTTCTGCCAGCCCCTGTCCGCCCGCTCCTCTATCCTTTCTTCTCGCAACCCTTCCCCTCGGCCTCATCGTCTACGACGGATCTCGGTAGTCTCCGATAAGTAGGTCTCTATCGAGATTATCTGGAGCACCCTGTAAGATTATTACAACGTTTGGGATATGGCAGCCCCAATCTAATAACCGAGTTGTCCTCCCAAATTCATTCTCGCCCAAGAGGTTGTCGCTAACCCGCGTCACCTTTCATTCGGCTCGAATTCACCGTCGGGTCTCATTCCAGTGCGGGTGCACCGCGGGTGCGTTCGCTCGTTCAGCTCATTCGGAATTAATACGTTCGGATTTATAAACGGTTCGGGAATTTCCGAGATCTTCGGGGGATAGTTCTCGCATGAAGAAGACGGCGCCGAGCGCGTGTATAGCGCGTAACGTAGTTACCGCGAATTCGCCACAACCATATCCCGAGCACGGTAAACGAGCTCGCGCGTTTCCGAAGATCCCCCGTGAAATTTTAGGTAGAATATTGTGGAACTCGTAAATAGTTGAGATATCTCTTCTTCCTGTGCGTCGTAGATTCTCATTGAATCTGTATGTCCCTTTCAAGGGTCGCGCGGAGTAAATTACACTTCCAAACAACAGATACGCGAGTAACTTTGTCTCTACAAGAACGAGATCTTATTAGCGAAGTGAGAGCACCTCGTCGTCCTCCTCCTCCTCGTCCTCGTCGTCGTCGTTGTCGTCGTCGTCGTCGTCGTTGTCGTCGTCGTCGTCGTCGTCGTTGTCGTCCAACGACTTCAAGAATCGTCGGCGCACGAGAGGAGGACGCCTTGGCGCGTATGCCGCGCGTTGCCCGCCAGCGAGGTAGCGACGTAAAATTTTTAATAGGGACGCGCGGAAAGTGTAGTGCTGCAATCCGTAGGACATTATACGCTATAACGAGGGTGTGAGTAGAAGGCGTTAGCCTCGCACGAAGTGGAGTCCGCCATAATGCAGCACGAAGATAGCGTCCTTTCTCTCCCGCGCGCGCGCACGCGCGCGCGCGAAGGGTAATAAATATGCAAATAAACTTTGCTCGTTAACCTATCGGACTTCGATAGACTCGGGCGATTTTCGTTTAGTTCGGTTGCGTGCATCTGATAAAAATGCTGTATTTCGCGGATGATCGCGAAAAAGTCGCCGTCTCGGGGGAGACGTGGCTCGGCTAATTGCGAGGTTGATATAGATATAATGATGTAGAGTCGCGAAAGTTAGGCAGCCGTGCAGAACTTTACGGGCATAATCCGAGCCGAGTGTTACGAGGCGCGTTCTTCCTCGCGCATATACGTTACAGTCGAACGGCGTTTCATCGTATATCAGCCGAGCGCTTCTCGATTCGATTTATGCAAAAATCCTCCCTCCTCGCAGTTTCGGACGTTCTCGTTAATTGAGACGTAAGCGCCGCCGCGTGATTTACTCCCCGATTCGATTGTATCGACTGACATCTCGCGCGGTGGAAATCTAATTCGGCGCATCCTCTTTGCAAAAGTGAAAATTGCACTCGCCGCTCGACACACCGGCTGACACGCGACGCGCCGTCTCGCGAGGAAGCAACAGCTTCCCAGCTGCTCTCGGGATCCTGCTGCAAATATATTTACTGCGAGCACATTGCGTTATGTGTATAAAGGCTAACCCGCAAGGTATATCGCGGTTTTAAAGCATCCACTGGATAATTCAAACTATTTCGCAACTTTCGACGCTCACCGCTTTAAACCGCCTTGCACAGTCGTAGGTGAAGAAGAAATATGTCGATACTTTCAGAGTTCTGACCTTGATGTCTTTCGCGATATACGTGTCGTTAAACTTGTTGTAACAAAGAGACGCACACATGTTACCGACGCCGCGGAGCTCGCTCGTGTGTATATACAATCATGTTTGCATTTTTTCCAAGAGTACTTACACATTTTTCACAGATACAATTATTTTGGGAGAGAGAGAGAGAGAGAAAGAGAGAGGGGAGAGATAGTCGCTTGTGTTTTACGAACCGCGTTCCCATCACGCGACGCCGTGACACGAAATTATTTGCTCGGCAAAAACGTAACTCCATCTTTATCTTTATCCCGTGCATTATGGAAAGCCACGCGAAAAAAGAAATAGATTTACCACTACGTATACCGGTACACGTCACTGTTTTTGCTCGCGGCATGTTACATTGGTAACGCGTTAGGTGAATGCGCTATAATATTAAGTGGTGTCTTATGTAGTACCTAGCTACCTACCTATTTTCAAACGCCGAGCACTTCCTTCCACCACCATCACCACCCTCTCATTCCGCGGTCTTTCTTCTTACCGCGTTACCCCCTCCCCCTCCCCCTCGCATTCTCTATCTATCCTCGCCGGTGGAGCGTAATTCAATTCAAGTCGAGCGGAGTGGAGGCATCAAAATATTAGCATATTGATCAGCCTACCGCGACCCGCTCTCTTAAATCCACGAGCGTAAAACGCACTTAATGCGAGCAACCACTTTGGCTGTTACTACAGCGAATGCAATATCCGTCGCACGGAGTAACCGTCCGCGTTGTATTCGTTATCTGACAAGTTTTTACAACATGCATAAAGAAGGCGTCGCGTCGCGACGCACACGCGACTACACGTTCCCTCGTAAACCAGACAGGCGTACGAAAGTACGTGGTGACAATACAGTGTCGCGTGAATAGATATATTGTGTAAAGCGCATCTCAGCTAGTCTCGCAATGTACGCTCTCGACGCAGCTATATCCCGCACAAATAATGTTGCGCGCCTCCTCTGAAGGGACTCCACGGACACCCGGTGGTTTCGGTTTTACGGTGGGCGTAAAGAAGAATTGAAACGTCATTCGAGGGCCGGGTGGAATAAATTACTCGCCGATTGTAGAATGCACGTAGACCCTCGGCGGCGTTGCGTGTCGTGATCCTTTTATCGGGTTTATAGTGCTTTACTGAACATTTAAGAGAAACGGGACGAAGGAGCGAGGGAGCGCGCGCGCTTGGAAATGAAACGTCTCTCTCGTGGACGGGGTGCTAATATGTTAATTTAACGCGCGCCATGGATATATATTTATCTCGTGGCAAGGAGATCCGCATTTTCCCGACACTTCGCAAAACCGGAGAGCGTTCAGGTTTTGTCCCGAAGCAGATGCGACAAAGGCGGAATATATCCCTAAAATTCCTCTGTGAAATAGCTCCATTGAGGGACGCGAGGCGTACGATAATAATGAATTTTGAAATATCGGCACGTGAACGTGCCTAATGATGGCGCGTTTTAGCGCAGGGACAACGGGCTTTGAAGAGGTACGTTATCCGCGCTCGCCCTTTCAAACAACCCTTCAGCGCGACACGCGACCTCCCGATTAAAGCAAATTTCACGCTGAAATAGTTTTCGCGCTTGTAATATTTCTCGGTCTTCTTTGCCGAGACGACGGGTGGAATTTAGCGGAGCGTCGCGAGGGAGTGACACTTTTTGCCATGTTGAAAATAATTCTTTCGGATTGTATGTCACTCTCTATCTCGAATTACGCTTCCCTTAATCGACTTGTCAAACGGATTCCGATACGAAACGCGATTATTCGAAGGAAGAGCTCCACTCGAGTTAATCTAATGAAATTAATATTCATTCGTCGCGCGCTGCTTGTTTTTCCGACGAAATAGGTATGTTTAACCCGTGTTAATCGGGGGAAGCCGAGAAAGAAAGAGAAGGAAAAAAGTTAACTTGTTATTTAAAAATAATCTCTTTGCTAAGCGAGATGTGAGTCAACTAGTCTCTGTCCATTTTTAATTACACGCTTAGGGAGCGTTTCCGTTTCAGGAATGACCCAGTTGACGGGCTAACAATGTGTCCGACGCAAATTAAACGGTGAATATTGATAAAACAAATTCCTATTAATAATAATATTGCTAATTAACGTCAATCAAAATGCACGACTTATGTACGATAATTATAAATTTTTTAATGTACCAAATAACACACGCATCATATGCACACACATAATATAAAAGTCGTTTCACGTAGACATGAACTTTTTTCTCAATTTATTTCGAGTCGTTGTACAATCAACCGTGTCATTAACAAACGTCCATTCGATCCGTGCGTTTCGCCTCGCGAACGTGAGATGCGAACGATTCAGCGGTATTAATTCCGCGAGAGATCAAAAAGGGATAGCAGAATTATATGCCGGCGAGACTCGGCCGGCCGTATAAATCAAAGCATCCTGGCGTTATTATTACTGTACATCACTTGGTCACTCGGGCAGTCGATTTCGATGGCACGTCGAACCAAACGATTTACGGTAGGTCGTGCATCTCGAGGCGCGAGAACTCGACCCGGCCGGCGAACACGACTTCCGCATCCGGCTTACAGCTGCTGCTTTATAGGGTAGGTAGGTAGGTGTACGAGGGAGTGCTCTAGTCACCCAGCCAACCAGCGTTGCGCCAGCTAGCTGGCTAGCCAGCCAGCCAGTCAGCCAGCCAGCCAGCCAGCTAGCCAACGAGCCGACACACCGTAGATACCAGTTTGACGCCTGCTGGTCGGAGAAGCATCTACCATTAACGGGGGAAAACATAAGAAGGAACTTACTAGTCATACCTCCTGTGCAACATCCCCTGACGCTGACACTAGCGTAGTCATAACGCCACGAGCGACGCGTTTCTTGCCGTGGAAGGATGAGATGATGAAAGGGCGTAGAAAGCGAGATGATTGGCAATTAAGTGCCCTCAACCTTTCACCGAACAAGAGAGAAAGAGAGAGAAGGATAGACAACGAGAGTGAGCGAGATTGTGTTATTGTGTGTCACTCTCTGGCGAAATTCCGAAATATTCTTCGCGTCGTTATCGGGGAATCCGGAGAGAACAAACGGGATGTCGCGGAAACGCGCGACATCGGCGATCGAACAAGCAAACGACGAATAAATAAGCTCGCGCGCGATCTTTTCTCTCTCTCTCCCGTCCGATATAATATACATTTGCCGTCGATCGAATTTTCGCGTATGCCTTTTTCCTCGAGATCGTCTTTCGCGGGCGAGTCTTTTTGATGCCAAATTTTAGATTTATCCCTCGATGAAAGGGGGTCAGATTTTGCCCCGGCGTCCGAGGCAGCCGGCCAAGTTGTACGCAGAGACCCATGCGGTTTTCCACGTGTCTACCACCACGAGACTTCACGCTGAAACGGACAGTAGAGGAGAAAAGAGAGAGAGAGAGAGAGAGAGAGAGAGACGAGCGGAGAGGAGAAAGAAAGGCAAGAGAGGGAGGGGAAGAGAGAGAAAGAGAGAGAATTTCGGCGAAGATTCCGATTCATACTTCGTCCACTTCCGCGATAGTACGCTTCTTCTATATATCCCAGCGTCGCCAGTATTGCCACCCTCGTTCTCTCCCCTCGGGAGCCGTATACGTAGGTATCGTCGAATATTTCGAATTCTTTGTCCCCGCGACAATGTCTTCCCTCTCTCTCTCTCTCTCTGTCTCGCTCTCCTCGCTTTCGTTCTCTCAATCTCCCTTCCTGTACATAGCGCGCCATTTGAGGGTGCAAGGGAGCAGTGTACGAGTCCGCTTGATATTACCGCGCTCCGTTTTTACGGGAAAATGGGTTCTAAGCACCGACGGCGGACTCGTTCCCGGCTAAAACAATATCATTTCATCCCTCCCCTCTCGGTACCTGGCTTCCCCGCTACGGTCGGATCGCTTGTTTGGCCGCGACAGGTACTGCCTCGACTTTTCGCATCGCGTCGCATCCCATCGGTGGACTACGAGCGGCAGCTATATTCGGTCCTCTGGGTCACGACCATACCGGAATCTGTACGACTGGGCGGGCGCGGCGGAGCAACGCGCGCGGCGCAGCATGGGCAGTAGTCGCAGCCATACCCCTTCGTCTCCATCAAGTTTAACTTGGCGCAGCGAATTTCCAAGTACCGTTTTACGAGTTTTCGTTGCCACTGGGAATAGACGGATCAGTCGTTACGCCGCTCGGCAAATGTTATTCCCGAAGTGAGTACCCGGTCGGTATGCTCCCGGCCATCTCCACGGAGGAAGACTGATAATCAATTTTGCAACGCGATTCCAATTCGTTTGCGACGCATTCGGGGCTACGAAAATGTCGTTAGCTGGCTGGCTCTCACCCTCATTCTATTACGGCGGACGGAAGTTTTTCAGTTCTCCCTCCCCCTTTCCTCTTCTCTTCTCCCCCCTCCTCTTTAAATCGCTCAGATTTGCGCGACGTCGCAACTGACGGATTAGCCGTGTTTTTCGACGATTATGAGAAAGTAATTAACGAATCCCGTCGGGGACACACCAAGCTCGCGGCGCGATGTATATGTACGTGTCTTATATGTTGGCGATTATATGCCCAGGTATCGTATCGATCGCAGCGCGTCTATGTGTCGCGTATGCCCGCCGACTTGATACGAAGGAACGTGTCGAAGAGAAATAGTTTTCTTCCACAATTTGTAAACGTCACTCGCAATGCATATAAATTCGCGCGCTATGCGAGACGCGTTTTCTATTTAGCGATAACTTTTTTAAACAAGAGTTATCGCCGTAATATTCGAGCAGCGCTGAGGCTTTGCAGCAAACTGTTACCCACGATTTACGTATTTATCATGTCGGGTTTGGAATCGAAAAATACCCACTCCTACGCCCAACTCAGCAGAAAATGAAGTATGACTCCGGTATTTTCGAGGAAGGATACTTAAGAACGTCGGTTTTTCCTTAATGCAAAAAGGCAACGCTCGCCCGAGAGAAAGAGGAGACAGAGAAGTAGGTGATATCGCAGAACAGTAGTGCCAAGTAGAAATGTCATCCGTTTCAATAGATTCTACTAGCCGTGAATTTATCACGGATATCGACATTCACCGTACGGATCGTAACCCAAATCTCAAGGAGTCAGGTATTACGCGCTGAAAAGTTAAACAGGAAATACGCCGGGGACGGCGGGATTTCTTCGACTCGTGAGATTACTCCCGACGGGTAGACGGATTATCGCGAATTTCAGAGTCCATTGTGTAACGATTACAAACTATCGACGATACCTCGAAGATGAATTTACCTTTCGAGGAGCTGGAAAACTCGAGGGGTGGGAAAACTCCTCTCTCCGTGAAAAGTCTCTTGTCCCTAATTTATCTTGATTTTCGTGTATCTCGGTGAACGAGGGCCCGAGGCTTTATTGTGTAGCTTTGTGTTTCAATAATGTCCCGCCGTAATTTTACATCTCGACTGTTTCCAACTTCTGTTTTCATTTCACTTCGAGATAGGACACGATAACAGCTCACCCCAGGATTATTAATAAACATCTGAATTCGTAATAGAAAAGGCATTCTATTATGACTCCTCCCGCTGCTCGCCGACGGGAGTAGCCGAGGCGAATAACACCGCTAGTAAATGAGAGACAAAACGGAGGCGTAGAGAGAGAAAGCTTACGCTAACGCTTTTGTCGTTCGAGCTCGCTGCTATTGATTTAACGCAAGCGAAAGAAAGCCCCACCGCCGCCGTCATAGATTGACAGTTTCTCTTGAAAGCAAATTGTTTTACACAAGGTGTACAAGTGTGTACAATGTATAGCCGCGTTTTTATTGGAGGCACACACGCGAGATTCATCGTAACGTCAAACGTGCAATCCTCTCACGAGAGTCGATTATCGTGACAATTCGACAAGCTGAATCTCGCGATAAACTTCGTTAGAGCCCCGCGGTTGTATCGCTATCGCAAATATAATGTCACACAAGTCGGATCAAATTGACTCTCAATAACCGTCTATCGGAGCAAGTCGCGTCTCGAGGCGGGTTACCGTCACGACTATAAATACGGATCTTGTTAGATCTTAACGCGATAATGCGCAAGGTCTCCCTATGATCGATACAATTGTTAAGCCGGCCGTATTAGCTGCAACTAATATATCGCAACAGCAACGACAGATAATGGCGCCAGCACGCGGCCGAGGTAATATTTGCCCAAAATATCCGTTGCAGAGACAGCGCTCGCGAAATACGAAACTGCACAATAATTTCACGTGTCAGAAGTTTACCGTGAAAACTTGCGCGACTTCGACTACCGTTTTCTGGGAACGACTGGCGTGCATGCGAACGAGGGGAAGACGTCTCGCGCAAAAATTGCGCTCGAATCCACGTGGAATATCGCCGTGGATAATAATTTCTTTCCTCTCGTTGCTTCCCATCGATTGAAAAACAAACAGGTCGGATGAAACATTTTTACCGCTCTAATGATCGCGTAAAGAGATAACGGCGCGAGCTGCTCGCGTTACGTGGCATTAAGAAGTGGAGCGCGTGTGCCACACGCGCGTATACAACGCATCAAGGGACGTATCGCTCTGATTATTTAAATGTTTAATATCTGGCGCGGCGGTATAAAATAACAGAGCGCTTTCAGGGAAAAGGATATCTCTCGGATAATTCGCGTGTGCTTTGATCTGTTCACTCCAATCCCCGGCTAAATGCTACAAACAGTCGCGTTATAGCGAAACATGTTTCACGTGTCTGCGGTCAATTATACCGAGCATCGGTAAACTCGTATTAATACTATAAAGTAATATCCGGAATGTACGATTAATAATGTCCGCGGTAAAGAAAAGCGAAGGATTTAATAATCTCTCATTTTGACGATATTCGACGAAATAGCATTATTCGGTTTGACGTCAAGGTTTCATTATCCGCATCGCGCGATTATCAATAAAACATGTAACATAAACACGCGCAACGGCTATATTAGATTAATATTTCCGATACAACTTAACTTTCTCGTATGACATCCATCAAAACCCGTCACAGAGCAAACATCGTAGTTATCAACTGCCGAATAATCACACAATGACGCCGAAAACGCGGATATCTCTCGTTTGACGTACAATGTGCGCGCGTGCGCGAGAAAAAGAGAGAGAGATTTTTCGGTAACATCCGCGAAATTGACGTCAATTGACAGCTGCTCCTTTTGTTAACTCAAGAGTACGATTCAACGCGTGACGTGTATGTGTGATTCGATGGGAGATCGTGTTTCTCAGTCCGGTGTTCATAATGGATTCGGCGTAACGAGTATGTTACTTTTAAGTCGGGTAATTTAGAGTCGAGGATGCTCTACGCGAGAATCGAAACAAGCCGCAATCAAAGGCAGGCGCGGAAAACGCGGAAACTTAAGCGCAACCGAATAAAGTGGCCCCGTAGCGGGTAGTTGGCAAGAGGCCGGCTGGGTGGCCTGGGCGCGGGGAGGGCGGCCGCGAGAGGGTGAATATAGAAAGGAGGGTTGGTAACCGCCCCTGTAAGGTACCTACGTGGCATTGAGCGCCGCGGATGGTGGTGGCGCGGGCTGGCGCGCCAACTAAAATTGAATCTGCGAACGAAACTTGGGTAACCTCGTCAGGAAACCGAAGCTAAAGCCATCCATCGCCCGCGCTTTCGTTGCCGGCCCCGGTTGCCGTCGGCGCAGCCATCGTCGACTTCCGCTTTATCTGGAAGAATTGTTCTGCCTCTTGTTTTTTCCCTACCACTCGAGTTCGTCACTTCTTTTCCGTTCGCGCCATTCCACGCGGCCGCGTTTCCGCCCGGACGACACTCATCGGAGACGTGGATCTACGTGTACTCGTGTCTCGACAAATTAGTCTGGGACACCGGGACGCGCGACGATCGAGCCGATGTTTGACACGGGTCAATTCATCGGCCGCGGTCGATCGCTCGGAGCTCGCTAATCTTACGAAACTCCCGCCGACTCGGCGCGGAGAACTTGGCTACTTGTATCGCAAATGGTGTAAGTGCTTCGTGACATTATGAATTTCGATGGCACGCGAGTGTGTGAGCCGAGGTGGCGTCTGTGTCTCGATAACTCAACTGAGAAATGGCAACAGACTCTGCTTCGAGCTGTTTATTCTACGAAGATCTCTCGTAATTTCGATCGATGTTTGTATGATCGAAAGGGTGCTCGAGTAGACGTAATGGACGCTACGCTACATAAAGCCCAACACCTTATTGCGTTACTCGCCGCTGCGGAGGCATTCTTTCCCGCGAGCTATCGATTACCATTTTCCAAAATGGCATTTTGCGATGCAAATATTAACGCCCGTAAGAAAGCCTTTGCGCAATTCGTGTACTACGCCGTTCGCGAGTTGCGTTCAAACGTATTTCACGTATTAATGGCCAGCTCCTCGCTATTACGATATATCGAGCAGACAAACGACTTTACGAGCACTTACCCCTTAGGTGCGAGAGATCTGTATGTGGAAAGTGCATCCACCAGTTTCCAGGGGGTTTGGAAAAATCATTGTCGCGAAAGTCCTCTCCTCTCGGCGCGGAACAAGAG
The DNA here is from genome assembly GCF_010583005.1 of Odontomachus brunneus. Lineage (NCBI taxonomy): Eukaryota > Metazoa > Arthropoda > Insecta > Hymenoptera > Formicidae > Odontomachus > Odontomachus brunneus. The sequence goes on along the minus strand of NW_022639494.1, from coordinate 1,351,255 downwards.
GAAAACCGACGTTGTCGCGCATATCGAATAACGATATTGATGCAATTCGCATAACTACGTAAACTACATTTGTTAATTTGTTCAATTATTCTCTATGCGTCATTATTAATATGTAATTTTTGCGGGAAATATAATATTCATATGTCAGAGATATAAACGAATCGCGTGTACAAATAGACATTTCACGAGATGTGACATTGTATCGCTATGATATTATTTAAACGCGGAAATGATGGAAAAAGATTTTGCCGTTACACGACAATGTATATACATCATATTATGGTAAAAAGAGGAAGAAGGATATCCAAAAAAATCATTATTGCAAATCAGAAATGACTTGATATTTCCGTGAATCACTGAGAAATGTCTTGGTTGAGCTTTCGATCGCTCATCACGAGGACGAGAGTAGCATCGGAGGTGTTTCGCAGTTTGCATTTGCACGATCAAGGAGCATTAGTTACTTCGCTAACAGGAGTTCGCGATGAGAGACCATTGACACGTCAACCGTAACATTACGTAGCACCATGTGACTCGCGGCATGCCGAGGTACAATGTAGTACCACCTGACGCAAACCCATCATTTATAACGTAGTTTTCAGATAGCCCAGATTAATCGTCCTAAAATTATGTCGAAAGTTTCATTTGAAAGCCGTACACTAAAATAACACATCGTCGTATCTATCACGTTATGCGCTGTTCGACAAAAAAAAGGTACATATATTCATCGTGAAACCGAGAGAAATTATAATTTGTCAATTCCGATGTCACTTTACCGTGACAATCGTGTCAAACTAATAAAATCAGAAACTGCATTTAAAGAATTAAATTGCATTTACGTTTCCACCGATCCGACCCGGGATATTTCCAGTACATTTAATAAATTATTTCCCTCTTACTCATCTGGTAAAGTACAAAAAAAAGTACTTGAATGTAACTTGTCGATTTGATCGAGAACGACAATTTTTGCTCGTTTTTTCCCGCGGAGATAAGTTCCGTCCTAGGTCCGAAACGCTATTGGAAATGGAGCTAATTTAGTTAAGTCGGGATATTCAATCGTACCTCCTCAATTCCCCTTGTTACTGTGCTTAACTCTGCGCGCGTTGTAAATAACGAACGCCTTGTAGTCGGTCTGAGAGTATCGGATGGGCTGCGAGGCGCCATTCATAAGTCGTTGTCTAAGTCAATCGGAGACTGCATCTCGTAAAGGAGCTGCGACAATTGGAGGAAGGTTTGCGCCGGCAAGACAGAGAGAGAAAGAGAGAGAGAGAGAGAGAGACAGGAAATAAGGGCTTCGAGAAGCGCGCTCCTGGAAATCCGCTTTTGGTTGTTTCGTTCCACGACAATTAGCGCGATTGATCTTCGACGAACGAACGAACGAACGAGGGCGAGGGCGAGAGAACGAGAGGGCGAGTCGCCGTACGAGGAAATGTCGCGACGTCTGGTGGTCTTCGATAAATTCCGTACACCCACCCTCGTCCCACATATAGCCGACCTACGCATACTACGCAGGCGAAGTATACGTGGCGATGTGGCACACGGCGTGCCGGGGAAATCGCGCCCTTGTTACGCTTCCACGACACGTACGCTCGCGATGTAACGGTAACTACTGCTAGTACGTGCTAAGTGTGCGCGGCTAGGGATTGCCCTATTGGCAGCTGTACATATTCCACTCTTAGGATTACGTACACGTATGCAAACATAGCCGGCGTGCGAGAGCGGGGCCCGGCGCCGCGCCGCGCGGTGCGATGCGGCGCGGCTCCGCGTCGCGTCGCCGATATATTATCGCGACTTTTCGCGCCAAACGGAAGATGTTATCCGGCTTAGGGTGTGTATGTGTATATGCGCGCGCGCGAAGGGAACCAATCGCTTCCGCTCGCACGACCGTACGCGGTCCTTCCGGCTTTTTACTTGAGCGAAGAAAAATTCTGGCTTGAGCGCCATTTGAGTAGCGTTTACGGTGCTCTGGAGCGGCGCCAAAGGCCTTTCCCGGATTTCGACGCGCCCGGTTTAATAGCAATTATGCATTTTTAATCGGCGGATAATCGCGCGGCTTGAATGTGCCCGTGGCGCGGTTATTACCGCGGCAGGTGTTGTCACGACGTCTGTTATCTCCGCGGCCGAATTAACGCGAGCTGCAGCAGGGAGCCTTTCTGCCGTCCAACGAATTCACTTCTTTCAGATGCTGAAATCAATCACGAAGTTGTTGTTAAATAGTTCGGATCGTTAACTGACGGGTTGCAACGCGCATTTGAATTTCAATGCGGGTGACGGGCGGTCGAACCTACTACCGCCCTTATCCCCTTCTCCACGAGGGAGCGTTTCCTTTATAAGCGTCAAAATGGGAGCGCGGGATGGTCTTAACTTTGCGAAAAAATGTATCATGGCAAAATGCATCGAAATAAACCTTCAATCCATCTCACCCGTGTTTACAATCTACGACAAAAATTGAGATTGACAATCGTTAAAATTTTTTTAGACGCTCTCTAATATTTATCCGAGACGGCATTACAGAGTTTGACTCAAACTAATGTTCTTTTGGCAGATTTTTTAGCTTCCTTTCGCATTTGTGGTAGAAAAATGAATTCGATCAAACTAGCAGACAGTTGCAAGCGGAGGTCCGCAGATACACTGACGCAAGCACCAGATAGTGTTTCGCTGTTACGAGTTACAAGGCTTTGGAGTCGCGAATTTGATTGGAAAAACGTTAAAATTTCAGGAAAGAGAGTTTCCGAGCGTTAAAAAGAGGGTATCCAAAATTCCTTCTGTATAAAACGACAATTGAACAATTTGACCTCTTCGGTCCTGGTGTTCAGTCGGCGAGACATTTTTTCCAATTTCATTTCCATTTGTAACCTGACTCTTCTTGCACTTAAAGTGTATAAAATCATATATTCAGCACGCTGGACTATTGATTAATACGTGGGAAATTTTGTCTTGACATCTTTTAGAGAGAGTCAGAGTTATGGACTCGGAAAGAACTTCCTACTATTATTAATTGATAGTCCAACATACTGAAAGTATAGTTTTATCTTCAAGTATAAAGAGAGCCAGGTTATAGACTCAGAAAAAATGTCCAACTGACTAAACACTAGAACTGAAGAGGTTAAACTTGCAAGTTGAGTCTGCAGATTTAAAGATTTGTATAGAAATAAAAGATCGAAACTATATTTCGACATTAGAACGCCTACGCTTGAATACGCGCTCAACTTAGGTTACGTGACACTTTTAGTCATCTTCGGAGTAGCTCCCCGCGTAATTCCCCGCGATACATTCCGCAAAGCTCCGACTGTTGCGTCACGCTCCTGATTGTTACTGCCGCGCGTTCACCTGTTACTGTTCGTCCTTTGTCGCGCGTATCTCTTTGAGACAAGTTACGTTCTGTTTTTAGCGTTACACATCACGCTAGTTTCGCGCCATGGTGAGTGCTTTGACATTTGTTCGACACGAAACACCCGCGCGCTCGCGCTATTTTTTTTCGCCTTCATGGCACGCGCTTCGAGGTGTGCCGCCCCCCGCTGTGCACGTCTTCTTGCACGGATATCTCTCCCTTCGTTTCTTTGCAAATTGAATTCGCATTCACGGCTATCACCGTCGGTCTTGGACCGCCTATCCCCTACCTGCTTTCCCATGACGGAATTGCCGTCTGTGTTGTCCACCATTGGCTTGTAAAAACCTGAAGTGTTATGCAATAATCCTTACATCGCTCGATTGCCTCTTGACTTGTCATCTCCGATTTCAGAGCGCATTTCGTGGCCACCATCTATTTTTCATGATAATTCCGCTTCGCGGGACGTCCACTCGCGTGACGCTAACAGCTTGACAACTTTTTTGTAACATTGTCTGGTCTGCGCTACCTGCGGTCGCTTTCACGGTTCGCGGTTCATTCGCGTTTGTCTACTTGTACCGTGAATTATTACTATCATCGGATGATTGCGATCAAATAATCATGTAGCGAACGTATTAGTGGGATGACATGTGAATAATAAGGTTTCACACTGTTAATTCGCGGTCTGGCTCTTATTAGCTCAACCGATATTTGCATCCACATTAGTATTTTCAGACAATATAACGTGCCTCTTTTTAAATTGCATTTATTTATGAAGAAAAATATCTATGTGAAATGTTTGTACGATTAGAGTATAGTTATGATAGAAATTTTCTGGATTTTTTGTAGCATGACTATAAAAAAAAGATTTATTTCTGATAATTATTTTTATGCGAGTGTTGATATCTCTCTCTCTCTCTCTCTCTCTCTCTCTCTCTCTCTCTCTCTCTCTCTCTCTCAATAAGTCTCTTTTGTTTGTCTCATTATATGATTTTTGTAATATTTAAATCGGAGATATTACACACACACACACACACACACACACACACACACACACATATATATATATATATATATATATATATATATATATATATATATATATATATAAAATGTCTGTCTATTCTCTATAAACTCCTAAACACTTTGACCGATCTGGACCAAATTTTGCAGTTACTCTCTAGTATCCTGCGAAAAATATAGGTTACCGTAAAAGCTAGACCACCTTCCCCTGATTTCATCCCCTTGACGCTATGTGCTAATCTGGGCAACGTAGAGTTTAAGTTAGTAATTTATAATTAAGAAATCGAATTTTGTGCATCTTACGCTAACTCGCCTTTTACAGAATCCAAATCTCATTATCGAAAATGCCGATTTTTCCCGTCAACGAAACTTTGACACGGGCGCGACGTTAAAAGTAGCAATTTAACAAATCGCGTCTGTGCGAGAACGACGTTCTCGACTCGAGCAGCGTGTACCGCGCTACAAGTGACACGGCCAATAGAGCGTGTCTGACAACAGAACGTGGCGGTTGAATGTATCTTAGAGCGGCGCCTAAACTCTAGCGCAAAGCCATAAATCTATACTATAAAGCGGCACCTGATTTGTTGGCGGTCGCTGCTGTGTGGCTGAGCGTAGTCGCTGCAGTCAGCTTAGGTGGTTCTATCTTCTGCGGCACGCTGTGCGCCGGTATCGGGGCCGGATTCGTCATAGTGGTCATCGTCGTGGGCATCATCAGGGTCGACATGGTCAGCATCTTTGCGACGTGGTGTTTGCCTCGCCGTGGTGATGGTTGAAGGGTGCAGCCGGTCACGTGATCGAGAGGGATCCTCGTGATAGCAGACGACGGTGGCGGCGATGCGATCGCGATCGCCGATCTCTGCCAATATTCCGCCACTTGTCACGGGTTCAAGCGCGAGAGGGTGAGACGCGCGCGGATTCACGCCAGATGCGAGCGGCTCCTCGCGGGCGATCGCGCCGATCGTCGATCGAGGTCGGAGCGACGGTGATTACGAGGTGGATCGGGCGCTCGTGCTTTCCGGCGGAAATGGCATCACTCTCGATCGGTTAATATCCGCTGACTCGCACCGCAGGGCCTACTACGGCCTACGTAGTCGTCCCTTGTCCACGAGGAAAGACGGTGTTGCTCATCGCACGCTTACGCCTCACGATCTATCTGTCGCGCCGTCAACGTGAATCGCCGTAATTCCTCTTGGCCGCGTCATTACTTCACGTCGTCGTACCACCGTAGTCGCTCTGGAATTCCAGCGCGGCGGTCAACATTTGCCGCCGTCTTGTTTCACCGTGAATTCGCCGAACTTTTCCGATTCCCCCTGGTCAACCGCGCGAGTTTCGGCGAGACACGAAAAAGTCCGATATTAATAAAATTCGAAAAGCCCCCGAATTCGTCAGTTAGCCCTCGAACACTCACAGTTTTCGCTAACGAAACGATCACACTCGCAAATCAAGTTCTCTCGGCAATCCCGCTGCTTCTTCGTCAGCGCACTATGTCAGTTCGTCTCGCAAACGTTTCTTCTTCGCCCTCTTCCGCTACTGCTTCCGCTCTCGCGTCGCTCTCGCGTGCACCACTTATCGGCGATACACCACGCAAGGGGTTGAAGCGCGTACTGGCGCACGCGGCACTGCGTGCGGAGGCGTCCGTGCGTGCGAAGTGGAGTGGCGCGCGTCGCGACGTCGAATACGCGTGCCCTGAACCACCGGAGTAAACGTCACCGACAACGACGATTTATGTAGGACACACGGTAAACGGACAGATTTGCGCACCGTCCGACGATGCCGAGCGATCGTGCACAGGGGAATCGACGACAGCAGCGATAGTTGGCGGCGGCGGTGGCGGCGGCAACGGCGTCGGCGGCGGTGGCGGTGGCGGCAACGGTGACGGCGGTGAGGTGGTGGTGGTGGTGGTGGTGGTGGTGGCGGCGGTGGTGGTGGTGGTGGTGATGGTGGTGGTGGTGGTGGCGGCGGCGGCGGCGGCGGCGGCGACGTTGGGGTTGCAACGACGGCGACGTCGTTCTCTACGCTCTCCACGCTGCGCGCGGTTACGTCACGTCTGGCCGAGCGTAGAGTCGGAACTCGTCTGGCGGGGAGAGCGCGAAGGGACGCCTGCCTTTGCCTGCCTGCCAGCCCTGGACGCCCGCCGTCGCGACGCCCAGAGGCGCCGGCGTTCCCGAGCGTCCGCGGAATCGCACGAGCTAAGACGCGAGCCAGCAGTCGCTCGCACGCCGCCACGCCGAAAGGGTTGTTCGATGCGGGAGCCAATGCAGCACCCCGCGATGATGCGTCTCGAATTATTGGCCATGCTTTTTCGCATTTTAATCGCACGCTCTGGCGAATGCCACCACAGCGATACAGCGTCGTAGCTTAAATATCGATTAAACCCCGGGTCACCGCGAGAGTGTATCTTGCGATAAATTTCTCCCGAGTTAACGGCTATCGGATATTAGCTCCGGTATAAGTAGTCATTTCCTCTTTAAGTCAGCCCCATCGGTTTATCATTTTCCTGTTCCCTCGCTTTTCTTTTCCTTTTTTCTTCTTTTTTAATATAATTAACGAGGAAAAGCTGCTGTGGAGATAAGGATAATCGACGTTCTTGCAGAGATTTTAGATTAATATTTAGACGCGCGGGTAAATGTTTATTCTGCAGACTTGTACGCGATGTTGCTTTTTATCGATTTTTTTTTAATGAAAACTAGTGATATATTTAGTTTCTCATAAAGAGAGATACATCCTGAATAAATAATTATTTTATCGCGATTGTTTGTATCCAATTTTCTGTTTTAGTTTTGTTTTACACTGCTGAAGAACGTTTTTCTTTTTATTGCGCAGAGTTAATCTATATCAATTTTGCATTTATTTTAATGCATACGTTGTCACAATCATTTCTGCTTTATTGTAACGATGACAATTATAAAATATAAAATTGTGTCTACCTATGCTGCGTGCAATAAGCCGGCAAATCGATGTTCTCGCGATAATTTATCGTTTCTGTAGAGTTAGTAAAAATTTATATTTGTTTAATTTTTTTACGACCTACTATTTTTACGCAAGAACAAATGTTGTTAAGTGTAAAAAACAACTATTTAGAGCATAAAAGCTAAAATAGGGTAGCAGCTTTGCATTTTTTTATCGTATAAAATGCTGTGTAATTATGAATACAGCAAAAACTCATTCTTTGAAAGATTTTAACTAGTTTCACGAAAATTTACGAGGCAAACGCAAAGTTTAGACTGATGGTTATTTTCTTTACGTTGGAAATGGAACGTGATATATAAAATAATATTGTATTACTCTTATTTACATTAGAAGAATTTTAATAAAAAAATTATTTAAAAACAAAATTATTTAAAAACTTTGCACTTTGCAGAGTTAACTTTACATATATCTACCAAAAGGTTGCACAATACACTGACAGGAGATACAAATGTTAATTTTTTATGTGATAAATATCTATTAATCTTTATATCGTAGTTATATAATTTATACGCGTGATACACATATACGCACACACACACACACATTACGTTTTGATTAAAAAATCGCTTTTTACGTGCGAACTCGCGCAAAGAGTAAAATTGGTTTAACATATGCTGCGAATATTCGCGTTATATAGTTTAGTTATAGCAACATTGCTTGAGAACTGAACGAATTTGTAAAATATATGTTATTTTCATGATATCCGATAAAAGAAAAACGAAAATTACTAGTAAAGAAATAATTGAAAAGGCAAGACATATTTTCAATTTTACATTTGATTTTTGCTGCAATTTCCAAATGAAACCGATCTCTTCGACGTAGCTATCAACGCCCAATACCCATTGGGGTTCGAAGTGGAACAGTGCGGCGTCTGATCCAATGCGGTTCGTATCTACTGATCCATTAAGTGGCGCCACTCGCTGGTGGCAGATCGAACTAGGGTGATTGCGATGCTGAGCTTCGACCGAATGCCGAAAGGATTTCCTCGCTGTTTTCGGTAACATTGATGCAGGGCAAGGACAGGAGTTACGTTTATCTTATTGAGCGCTTCTTGATTGAAGTTGTGAGAAAGAGCGGAAGTTTACGAGCGCCCGCGGTTCTTACAAACACGGGATAACTTTGTTTGTCTGGCGCTGAGATCCAGACACGACCATCCCGAGGAATCGCAAAAATATATCGCACAGACGTGTGATGAGCGCGCTCCAGATGTTTTTCTTTTCGCGCAGCAAAAGCGATAATAGCTGACGGTAATTTATTTAATAAACCTTTTATATAAAACGAGACCGCGCCGTCACGCTCAATGTCCATTAGGGACTCGAAGCAGCGGCGGTGTCTGATCCAATGCGGTCTATATCTACTGATCCATTAAGTGGTACCGCTCTCGCAATTTTAAAACGCACGGAGACATTTATACGGTTTAATATTTGTGCGAACATATATTTTCGCGATTGATTGAAAAGATGATTACTCTTGCTCGTCCGGTAATTAGACGATATTCATTAAGCTTGGAAATTGCAGTTTATTGGCGTTTACATTTCGTACTTGCTGCGTAGCCGTTTGAATCAACTGATATACGCAAGAGGTAATTTCACGCATGGTTTAAAGTGACATTTGTGGTATTAATGAAAAGTTTTCAGATGCTGCGTATAATGAAGCTTTAAAACATTGCACATATTGATATCATCCTGCGTATAATCTCCAGTATTGTCGCTAATTACAGAGCTAACCGTTCTGCAATTTGGCGCAAACGCGATACGCTTTATACGTGTAATTTCGTAATAAACAGAAACAAGTGAAATCACAAAGCATATTATCGCCTGATTAAATGGAAAGTCGACGCTTAGCTCCCACAATTTCGATATCATAGTATGAAAGCTCAGCTTTCAATCAGGCCATCAATACGTTTGCGCGAGTCACCGGATTAACCCGCGCCGCGCGTTACGACAAAAGTTATTAATTTCTTCGTGGATCTAATACGGGACAAATTTGCGGCTCTCGTGCTTACGTTGTTAGTTCTTTTTTAAGATCCTGTGCGGAGCGGCTAACCGCAAGGGTGGCCGCTCTATAATATTCTTACGACGCACTTGGAAATTTCAACGGCCCAGTGATTAACGCTTTATGACACATGTGGTCCCCTGCTGCACGAGATCGGCTGCACGGGACACTAAACGTTCTTCGTAATTCGGTAACTTTCGTAATCACATGCGGGCCGCGTGTTTCATTAATGCGGGATTGACCTCAAATTTTAAGAATCATAATCTCTTTCGCGCTTCCGGCGCATATATACCGATACGAAAACGCGAACACGAGGAGCGAGAAACATCTTAGTGGCTTGCAGACGAGCTTTGGCTCATGTTCAAGCTCATAAATAATTCCGTTTGTGGCCGCGATCGTAGCAGTCGCCGATTGCGAAGCGTAGCGGACAAAGTGACACGCGAAACGCACGGTGACGCGATTCTGAGCACAGGAAATCTATGAGCTATTGGCATCAGAACTGCCAAGAAAGAATCCACCGACATTGATCGCGACGTGTGGATCTCGCTTGCTGCTGTTATGTTGGCATTGCGATAATGACGTAGTTTCTCGCTTGTCCTTTCACAAGGCGAGAATTTTCACAAGATTGCGAGTCTCATATTCGGGAATGAATTCTCACCGGATAAGAAGTAACATTTCTTGATCCTGAAGTAAATAATTATTCATCGTTTCTTTCACAATGAATTTAAATAATTTTTTTACATGTTATACTTTATTATGACCCACCCTGTATTATTTGTTTATTGAATTAATTCAGAATTAATGTGATGTATACGCGAGAGGAATTCACGTTTGGTCGTTCGCGCTAGCTCTTGCACAAAGCTAGAAGAAGAAGGAGAGAAAGAGAGAGAGAGTGGGGGGGGAGAAGAGGCAAGGGATCAATATTTTCGAAGGAAACGTTAACTTGTATTAGATAAGTTCTCTTTTAAACAAAGCAGCGTGATTGGGTAAGCATCCTCGATAAAGATCGTATTATTACCGAGCCTTGTTACCACAGCCACAAGGGAGGGGTATCGAGCGGAAGTATGTTGCGCGCCAGACAAGATTCCTCATTATCTCGAAATAACGAAAAGCCCGATGGCGCAGCGCCGGCGGATGCGTCGCGACAATCCGATCCGGCTTTTATCATACATTCCCCGATTACAATTACGCTTTCGATTACGATCACGCTCTCATCTTTCTCTCCCTCTCGCCCCCTTTCTCTCCCTTTTGCGTCGCGCTGCAGCGGCGGCAGCCGCCGCGGGGTCGCGCGGCACGGTTGAGACGCTGATTGCGGATAACACGGCGGAATAACAACGATGCGACCGGAGCGGCTTTTTATTTTCCGCATATTAGTTTAAATTCCATCATAAATTGGCCCTTTCACGGAAGGCAGCCCGGAGATGGGGCTCCGAAATGGGACGAGGACCGACGGGGAAGTGTAGAGTTCCGGGACGGAGCGAGTTAGGAGCGCGAGGGAGAAAGCGGCGGCGAGGCCGGGTGTGTGTACGCGCAGATGGAAGATGGAAGGACGGAGGATGAGCCTCGGGCGATTCGCTCGACATTGCTATGTTGCAGTAATTGCAGCTAATTAAGAGCTTGAACTCTCCCGTCTCTCTTCTCTCTGTGTCCTAGGGCCTCGTGCGCCGGGTCTTCTCCAGAGGGCACGAGGTAACCTCTGTGCGCTATGTCTTTCCATCCGCCTAACCGCCGCCGCCGCCGCCACCGTGCCTTGTCTGGCATCCACCGCCGGGGAACAGTATATCAAAGCGACGACTCGACTACCGCGATCAACGACCAGTACGTTTTGCGGTAAAGGACAAATACCATTTCTTCTTCACCCTTTCGGGCTGATGGCTGGCGCGATCGCCGCCGCAGGTCGGACTGGATAACTAACGGATGCATTAGTCACGGGATGAATATTCTGCGAACACTGAGATCAACTAACCCTCGAAAGAGACCTGTCCGTCCAAGGTATGTCGAAGGTATAACTGGTGCTGCAATGGCGTACCGGCGATAAAACGATAGAGAGCTTTGTTCGCGAACACTTTGAGCCTTTGGACTTTGCCTAAATCGCGGGAAAACCTGAAAATCGCTTCAATTCGAAGCGCGGAAGAGGCGCTTTGAGTAGTGTAGCGGTAGCGGGCGATTTTTTAACGCGCCGCTTGTATGATTTTGCTGCGAGACGTTGCGGGATTTACTCCGCATTCTTTCTACCTTTCCCCGGTCAGTACTCACGTGTCTTTGCGCCGACGCATTGAGGCCAGTTTTAGCATTAATCAGCATTTAGCTGGCATAAAAATAATAGTCGTTAACAGTTTACGAGAAATTTAAGTGGCAGACTAATTTGAAATTCATGGATTTTGGAACGATGATTTTGTACCTAGTGGTTGGCGGAAAAATAATGCGCTTTATTTGCAGCCTCGGGCGGTCGTTCGCATAAAAAAAACCGTACGTTTCCAGCGGCAAAATACGTAGTAGGTGTGCGCAGACAAAATAAAAGGACGGCGAATGTTTGCGAATATTTTCGCGTCGGGGCTCCGAAAATTCTACCGTAGAACAACCTCATTGTAATACTTTTTTATGGAGAAATGGAAATGGATGTAAAGACTATAAAAAATTCAACCTATTGTCACGCTCCACGCACATCTACACGTATTTTCATAAATACGCGCGATTCTTTTCTCGTCGAATGCTATTCGAGCGACACCGCGGGTAACTGAAAGCATTGTTTCATATTCGACCAACGTTCCACTGCGAAATCTTTGCTTCAAATGCGAACGTGTTGTGCTCGGCTTACAGCGCGCGACATAATATTTAGAAATTAGATTTAATTCAACAAAAGTTTGTTTTTAATTAAACAAAAATTTTCTTTTCTTTTATTTTTCAGAAACACGGAAGAACGCAACAATGTACGTAGTTCGATCGGTGCGCAGTCACAAGGTAAATCGAGGTGGAGTTTCTCCTCGGCTAGTCGGCCGCGACTAATTGCCGAAAGTAATATTCGCGAGAGCGACATTCGTCATTACGTAAGCATTCGCGAGATATCGATTGCAGACGGCGACATTCCCAGATGTCTAATGGCCGTATCGCGCGATATGTTCTATGGCTATGGGTAGCTTAACAAGTCAGCCTCTTCGAGTCGGGATATTGTCTCCCGGAGTTTCGCCGTCGTTACCACGCTCGCTTACGTTTGATCGATGACTCCTCCATCGGGCTGATAGGCGACATCGGTTACAACTTGCCTTGTACTAGACGCAGGAAGTTCATACGTCTATTGCGCGTACACACATATGTCAGCCCCAAGATTAACGGGACAGCTTGTCCACGTGGCAATCCATATCGGAATGACACGCGAGAGAAAATTTATGGACGATAACCCGAATCGCTTTTTTGCGTTTTCGCAAGATGAGCGGGAGTTTGTCGTGAATCAAATCCGTCGTGAATTGAAATGCGAAAGACGCACGTGTCCCGGCCTCGATATCGTCTGAATCTGTGCGGTCGTATTAACGGAAAATCCAAAGAGAGATGTTTCTCGCGGTCACAGATTGACGAATGCGGTTCTTCCCTTCGTTGACTGCTGCGTATCGCCACGTTAAATTCATATCAATCTGAGGACTGAGAATTTCAATCGGATCAATCAGATAGTCTAAATGTTGCTTTTGCTTCACTTGACTCGTCCGAGTCAATTAAAGTCAGTTAATCCTCAATCTATCTAGTTTGATACGCTCTTTTAACTCTCGGGTTTTAAACACTCGGAAGTCGAGCTATTACGCGGATGGTAAAATATCTTGGCCGATAATGTGTAGAAGTTTCCATTATTATCTAATAACCCGGAGCATCTTCGCAGCTGCTCAAGCATAGCGCAGCTCTTCTAGCTCTTCTGGGTATACTATCTATTCTAGCAACTCAAGAAGAAAGAAGTATAAGGTCCATCTACGACGTAACCGTAATAAGTTCACCTGCGTGTTGAACTTCTCGTGCTCGGTACACTCGTCGACACGTTCCCTCCTACGATGCAAGTTTGTATCCATGCGGTAGAGATAAAGAGAGAGAGAAAGAGTACGGGATATTATGTAATTGTAACTTTGCGTGAGGTATAATACGCTCACAATAATTTTGCATATTTTCCCATAACGCTCGTCGTTATATTGTTCTTTTTTCCTTATCATATCTCACCTGATAACACGCGGCGTAAATATCCGCAAAAAACACTTATCAATGCGCGTTAAGGAAAAGGTCAACGTATGTAATTTTCACCAGCGACTCGTCATTAATATGAAAAACATTGTTGCGCAATTGTTACATTCCAAGGCAAATAGAAGTAAAGTCCACGATAGAAGTCACCGTCTACTCCATTGTTTTAAAACGCCTCTGTCCGTTATGCAACGCGTATTTCGTGTATATTCCAACGATCGATGGGAATCTAGTTCGAATTTGATACCCGCGCATCTGGAGGCGCGATGTAGTGTAGCTATATCGTTTCTCGTGACTAGCAGCTTTGTGTCTCTCGCAAGAAAATTTCACCGAATTATTAGATCTCCGTGCACGCATAAGTAAGGACGTGCACGCGTAGACGCGCCATCACGATCAAGATGATATAGCGATCCATCTGGAAAGTAGTTGGGACAACTTAGTTCCGTGCGTGCGAGAGTTTCCGTGTCTCTGTCGCTCTGCCCTTTCTCCCGTGGGTGTCCGTTGCCATATGTGCACACAGTTGTATACATACAGCACGCACGCACGCATACACACACATACACACCCGCTCGCACACATAAATATATGTATGTATGTATATATATAGGTACAGGATGTCCCATGACGAAGTGTACATACTAAGAAAGCGTGTTTCTGTGATTAATTTAAGTAGTAAACTTCCCATAAATATGGAAAAAATTCACAATAGTTATTTAGATACACACAGGCATTCAAAACTAAAAACTAGATTTAATTTGCTCTTTTTAATCTTGGAAGAAGGCTCTTTCAAATAGGAAGGAGATAGTGAACACCAGACGTGCATTAACAGAATATTAATGAGGCATGTCAGTAGATAAGAACCAATCACGAAGTTCTTCGTACGACTACTCTATCTATTTTAGATTGCAATGTACGATGTATCGCAGCCGAAAGATGTCAATTTGAGCAACTTATGTAATTTTTATTTTTGTGTTCAATAATATAATAATTTTTATAATATTTGATTTGTTGACTTTTTTCTTTCAATAATAAGGCACTTCAAGAAATGTAAATCAACTTTTAGCTTTGAACGTCTGTACCTAGATAACTTGTGAATTTTATTCATAGGAAGTTTTCTGCTTGAATTAGTCTCGGGAATACGCATATATACGCATGTATACGCTCTTTTAGCATGTATAGCTCGTCATGGGACATTCTGTATATCTATATCTATATCTAAATCTATATATAAATATATATGTACGCACACCCCCTCTAACATGACGTACGGCCTCGTTCGTGGAGTAGACAGTGGCTAATCTACGTGTACGAAACCATTTAATACACAGCAAACAAAGGTGGACTCCCAACGCGCTCACGCATACACGCGCACTCGCACACACACACCCTCTTTCTCTCTCTCTCTCTCTCTCTCTCGTCCCCGGCCTCGAAGGTGTGCTCGTGTACCTGCAGGGAGAGTAAATGGTAGCAAGATAGGAAGCAGTCAATAATTCACGCATTACTCTCGGTTATTATGCTACTGTGGTCTGCCGTGGCCGTGCGGTCGGCGATTCGGCTTTACGTTTGCTTTACCGACCATAGTATCGGCCGAATCGCGCATACGCTGATTTACTAATTCGTAACCGTGCACCACGTCCGATAGAACTCTATCAACTTATTCATGGGAACTCGCAAGCCTCGCGCGAGTTACTCTCCGCCGCCCTTCTCTCTCTCTCTCTCTCTCTCTCTCTCTCTCTCTCTCTCTCTCTCTCTCTCTCCCCCTCTGTTCTCGTCTCGATTTCTACTACCACTATTACCACTACCAGCATCGCGCTCTGGAGTGCTTACTGCGAATGGTCCTTGCAGGTGGTGCACCATCTCGAATTGTTGCGCGTACGTATCTGCATGATAATGGAGCACGCGGATAGATCTTGGCTGCGATCACATCTTCGAGCGGCGCGGTAATTTCCAACCGTGCGCAACACCGAGATGAAACATTAGACGTTTCGACCTAGTTGCAGCCAAGATCGCATCGCAAAACGGAGCTCGCATCGCTGCGCGAACGCCGCTGCTCTTGATTCGTTTGTTGTATCGGTCTTCCGCTTAGCTTTCGCGCGCCCGGCCGAGACGCCGCCGCATCAACACTGTGCAACGCAGACAAGATGGATGACGAGCCATTTTCTAACGATTGTTCGTGCGCGGGTTGCAAACGAGTCCGATCTGTGGATTGGATCGTCGCGCGACCGTGTTTAACGAGATATACAAATGCACGAGTGCGATTTTATGCAGATCGCATTGACGAGCCTATAAGCCTATGAGGTGAATCTTGTCCCGACGCGACGTTTCTCATTAAGTTCATCATATTGCTGCTGATTTCACATTTTCGTGAAATCGTTACGCAGCTATTGTTCGCGCGAGCGTTGAGAAAAATCCCCGCTTACGATCATTGACTGTGACAAAGGGGGCGCTTGTCTACGTTCTCTTCTGTGTCAAGAGCTGATCCATGAAAAATTAAAACATGTCTTACTGCTATTATTTACCCGGGTGTACAGTGACAGTGAAGAAGAATAAAGAAGCAATGGGAAAAGAAAGATCACTTTTTTGTACGTCTGAGCAGAAACTCCGGCCTGTTTGTCTTACGCTAATTAACTGAACATGAAATATTATCCGCAGACGCCTGGGGTCTTGCAGGTCGGAAGCCGGGGAAGAAAGAAAATACCGAACGAAGAGGAGACCAAGTTGAGGGTTGATTACACTCGGCGCTTTTTCGGCTGCTCTTGTCGATCTTCCTTTCGAAATATAAATTATTTTCCAAGAAATGAGGGGAAAGAAAAGAAACATCAGAGGACGGAGAGATGAAATCTAAACACTCGGAAATTTCCATCGCATTGCGCATTCTTTTTAGATAACGACAGCCGCGATATGCGAAATGTACGTATGCAAATTGCGCGCCGTACCGTTACACGTTCTTCACTTATTAACGTCCTCTCATGCGCGTCATGCATAAAGGAGGTACACTAGCCAAGTACTTCGAAAGAGACCGCACACGCTTATTGCGGATTTAGTTCATTGCTATTTTTTGCGCAATAACAATCGTGAGCTTGTTGGGAATGGCGAAGAATACCGATTGTGCAAAATTGAGTTTCGCGAGGCACTTTCCCGTTCGCCTTTCGTGTCTGCTAATTTTCTAGTCCAATCTTACGAATATGTCTCTCTTCCCGCGGCTGGATTCACGCCGTCCAAACGTCGAGATTCTTTTGGAGCTCAGACAGACGTACGAAACCGCTTTGACGATCTCTGCTGGAGAAGCAGGTGTTTGAAATCAGGATATTTATACAGCGTAGCGCGAGAGAGCTCTGTCGCATAATTACCGCGACCACACCCATATTTTCATTCGGCGACGCAGCACGTCGCCACGGCCACTTCCCTAAGATCCTCTCGTTTTTACTATACACACCGAGAGTTCCACACCTTTAAAATTTCATCGCGTAATAACCTACATCTGCGAAAGAAAGAAAAAAAGAAAGAAAGAAATTGTCGCCGCGTCGGTCGTATTGAAACAACGACGTATCGAGATTCCGTTGGTTCTGACGATTGACCCCGCAAGATAAACACCGTCGAGTCCTCCGCTGTGTTTTAGGACCGTTGCAAAAAAAGAAAGTAGGAAAAGGCGGTGGGCGGCAAGAAGAGGATGGGGAGTCTCGTTGCAAGCGACGAAGAAGAAAGGGAATCGCGTTCTGTAAGTACGCGCGTAACCGGGAATTCATTTTCTCTTAAAACGTCGGCGCGCGCGCGCGGGTCCCTTTCATTATAAATGTTATTAAACGCCGGAGGTCCTTTAGAGCCGGCGGTGTTCAACATTTGAAGCGTCGAAGTTTTTCCGCTCTCTTTTGTGAGCTTTTCGTCGCAGCTTTCCCTTCTCTTCGTGACCTACGTCTCCTCTTCTGAGCGTCGCCTTTACCCACCTACCTCACCTTCATTCGGTAAGGGTGCTTCGCGCTACGAAGCGAATGTTCGTCCTACGAACGTAGCAATCTCGCGCGGGTCGAAGTTTCCCGATTCGGATGCGGCACGGATTCCGCGACAACCAAGTCCCGAAACATATAAGCAGCGGACACGGAGACACGCGTGGACACGCGAGCGTGATAAACGCGCGAAACGATGAATCGTGCACGGATATCCGTAAGATTTACTTCGTCTCCCTTTGCATTTGATGCTTCTAATTAACCCGGTAACGCGATAATAACAATTATCCGAGTACGAAGTTTCTGCGGAAGTTGCTTCATGGCTCGCCGCTTCGCGGCTTGTGTACGTACGTATGCGTATGTGTGTGCGCGCGGTGTGTACGTGTGTCTGTATACAAGTGCGCATCGTACACGTGCACGCTCGGTCACGTGTGCACCTGTGAACTCTGGCATACACTTGTTCGGTAACGTTTGACGTGACGGCATCGCGCCGCATATGTTTCTCGTAACAACCCTCGCCTATCATCCGTAGGTAGTAAATTTAGGTTTATCCGGGGTATCCACGAAACGACGTTGGTATGAGAATTAAACGTCGTCTCGTTCCTCCGCTTGCGCAACCAACTTCGCCGAGTTGGAATTACCTTCGTCGCGGAGTAACAGTTTGATTAATGGAGATTTCGCGTCGATCGCGATCGACGCGATTAATAGCAATGAAATAAGGATCCATTTTTTCTTCAAATTTTTTTTTAATACAGAGAAAAATTATTATAGTAATTATTATGAATATAGTTGGTGAAATAATTCATGGACGTCGTTATATATACTCGAAATATAAGTGTGATGTCATTGGCTATAAATCTAATTTCTTTTGAAAAATGCACACTGAGAGAAAAAATGGTTGATCCAATTAAAATTATCGTTATTTGTGACCCCAACTATATTCCTTGGTTATTCTAATATGAAAATGGTAATAGTAATATGCATATATATATAAGAATACTATCACTAATGTTATAATAATAAAATTTAATAAAAAAAATAGTTTCCTTGTGTAAAGGCCTATAATATGCAACTAAAATACCATAATAAAAGACCTATAAGAGCTAAATGTCGAGGTGTGTGTCAAAACATAAATAATTGTTTAAATAAAATATAAATATAAACATGAATAATAAACATATCATATACATATAAATATAAACGTTTCGAGGATCTCAATTTTAAATCCTTCTTAGTCCTTTTCAAGAAATTAATTAATGAAAATAGCAGTATACTAATGTTTGTATTTATGTGTATACTAGATTTTTCATGTCTAACTCATATTTTTATTCATGTCTAACTCATATTATTATTCATGTCTAACTCATATTTTATTTAGACTGACAATTACTGATGTTTTGACGCATTTTTGCATTTGACTCTTATAGATCCATATTGCTTTTTATTATGCTATTTTAATTTCTTGAAGCCAAAGGGAATTGATGCATAATTTTCAGGAAATTATTGCATGTAAGATGTCCGACAACACGATGGGACACGGCGTTGGGTTCCAAAGGGCGAAGCCTAAGCGATTTTCGTCGGCGGCCAGTGCGGCTTAAGTCAGCGTACCTGTCCGCGGAGAATCGTACTTTAGCACGGTTTCTGGTTTTGCTCATGGACGAGGGAGGCAGGGCGCGGAAACGAAACAGAGGAACCGGCAATTTACTGCCTTTCCTTCCTAGAAAAGGTCCGGCTAAATAAAAGAGCCGGAGGTCTTATTAGGAGATGATGGGGACGACGCTATGCTCCCCCTGCCCACGCTTCCCTGGGAAACAACACTGCCTTGAGTTAACGGAACAGAGACGCAGAGGGACGCCGGTGGATGGAGGTAGTTTGTCAACCCAGGGCTTGTTCCCGGTCCCGGGCGAACCTAATTAAAGCTGTACACTTTTCTTTCATTACGGCTTCTCTATTCGCTAGTCCCTCGGCTTCAACATTCGTCTTCTTTCTATGAGCCGCGCAATATACCTTGTCACTCAATACAATATTACCTGTCGCTTATTTATAAATGATTTCTTTTTCTCGTGTCGTGTAACATACGTAACTCGCGTAAGAGACTGCTCTCGTAAGGGAGGCATGTCGTATCGTCGATAGCCTTCGCATAAATAAGGGAAGACCGGATCTAGATGGTCCCAGGTTGCTCATGTGCTTGTTTTTAGTATTTATCTTGAGAGGAATAGTGGATGTACTAAGTGGCGAAGTGGTCCTTTTAGAACATAAGTATTTTTTTCCAAATTTCATCAAAATCGGGATAATATTATAGTCAAAAAATAGAAGAAAATTAATTTAGTAGTAGTAAAATAAATGCTCGATTCTCTTGAAATTTTGTGTTAGGATTCTCCATTCTATGAGTGAATAAAATTAAACAACGTGTTGCTAATTAGAATGAAATTTTTCACAAATGTACAATACACCGTTCCAGATAATAGAAGCAATATTCATTCATAAAATTATTGAAATCGAGCATATGGACGAACGAGATAAAGTTGGTTCATAATTAAAAGCCGGCAGGAGGGTTGTAGAAACCTCTCACGGAGACCTCGAAACTACTAACCAAGATACATATTTTATACGTGGCCTTCTTACTCTACACTACTAGGTAGATGAACGCGATACCACAGCAAGAGGACTACGTTGCTGCACGTTTTGGTTATTACAAAACAAAATATAATAGGATTGTGGTGGTGGGCACAAACACATAGAAGAAGGTTGTCTCTATCATGTTTGTACAGTCAGTCGCAATAATTAGTTGTCTGAGATGTTGAACTCCTGATATATGGGACATCGGTCTCCTTTTTCCAATTTCTAATCAGTCTTTTGCAAAACGAACACCCTTGCGACACGATCTCGATAAATTGCTCCGTGTAAAGCAATCGAACATTACACGACGACATCCGGGAAGCCCATAAGTTTTCGCAACGTTCGCACGATAATAAGCACGGGACATACAGAGTAGCAACGAAAACGGCCGCGTCTTCTGTCGGTCGACTCGATGGCGTTTCTTCGCGAGGGAAGCGGCAGCTTCACGCTCCATGTACGAAGAAACGTATCCCTGACACGAGGTTTCAGCCGGGAGTTCCACCGCGTCTGCTTCGATACGGTTCGCTCGCCCGTACGTTCCACAACTGAGTCCCAGCTTTCGGGTGAATTAGCAACAGCGCGGCTAGCTATACTTGAGCAGTCGTGTAATCTCGCGTATAGGCTGTCCCTTTCATAAACGCGCAGGGCATTGTCGGTTGCACACGAATGCCTGGGTACCCAGTGGTTACGGTAATGAAATTGCTACGCTACCCCTACAGCTGATATTATTCCGCTTCCAACAGGAATACCGGCCATTGCGTCGGTTGGTTTAGGGACCAGCCGAGTGATATTTCGCAAAGTTTCCTCGAGCTATTCGCAAGCACTATCCCATTAAGCAGACGTAGTATCCAGCTGGTAGACGCGTTGCGCCGTAGTGCGACCAAGTGCGTGTGATACTCGCCCGAATCACTTACGTTAACGCTGCCAATTGAGTTTGTCATCGAGAAGGATTATTTCACCACTTCCCTCGGCCCGACGGATTATATTAGCGTTTTCGCAAGTCCCGAATAATAAGGATCCATAGTGATTACCCGCTCCGTACAAACGGATCAAGAAATTGTTCGAAATAAAGCTATACGTGACCTGTTACGAGTGACATAGTGATTCACAGTGATTTTGCAAAAAGAAGATAGCATCATTCGTATTTTTGCACAAGTAGGGGAGAGTTGCCAAAATCGTATCTCATCAATTAATTTTTTAAAATAATAAAATAGTAAAATAATAAAATTGTAGTATAAAATAAAATATAATTTGCAAATATTTTGTTTAAATTTCTCATTGCTTATTTATTTTTCATTTTTACTGTTAGATGTCATTCATGTTCAATAATAATTAAGGTTTCTCATGAGTCAAAATTACGATATTATGTGCCACTTGGATAAAAGTGAGTGAGAAAAATAGAAACTGCAGCATACTTTGTTAGTTCAATCTTAGAGCTTTTCTCTCACTCCCATTCACGTTATCCCCAAAAATGGCAAACAAGATACAGACCAATCAGGAATCATCACGCTTTGTCTTAACTCCGACTAGAGGAACCCTAATAATAATAAAGAAATTGATAAGATACAAGATTGATAAGAGACTGGACTATAATTTCGGCAACTCTTTCCTGTGTAATGAATTTAATGACGACTAATGAGTAACGAGTCCGCAATATGTGATATGTGAGAAATATTTATGAACTCGAGTTTGAGTAGATGGGCAACGTTCATCGTCCGAAACATGTGGCTACCAGGGACGTTATTTTTACAGCTAGCTGTTCCCCTCCTCCTGTCTCTCGACACAATTAGCCAGCTAGCGCTGTGAAATTTAATTAACGCTACTCCAGAGGCCATCTCAATGGATTTCTATATTTTTTGCGAACGCATAATTCGGCCCGCGAAATTTATTTTGCGTCATAAAGCAGCCCATATTTATTTTAAAATTCTAGAGCGAAGAGAGTAAGTAATGTTGAAATATTATGCTTAATATAAAACAGCAAGCGGCGTAATATAGGATTGAAAGTATAAATTACGGGGAAATTTGTAAATGAATCATTTGAAACTGAAATATGAGAGTAAGCCGGCCACGGTTGCGTAGTGAACATTCCAGTTCTGTACCTGCGCAGTCAATATTTACCTGGCAAACGCCGTGCAATGAATTCGTGCAGTCTGTGCGAAATGACGTTTTATGTTATGTTTACATTTTCATTATTTATTTTACGCGATATCAGCTGTTCACCACGTAGAACTATTTAACGTAATTCAAAGAGCGGCAACGCTCGACTTGACCGTTTAGACGTGGATAAGCTTAACGCGAGATCATAACTTATCCGTCGGCGGTAACTTTCGTCTCGAAATGTCAAATCTAATAAAACCGAATCGCGTGCGCGCACTTTACGTATTATGTGCCCTTTAGGAATAATCGGAATATATATATATATATATATATATATATATATATATATATATATATATATATATATATATATATATATAT
>NW_022639494.1:1274742-1328584 GCF_010583005.1 Odontomachus brunneus | reverse complement strand
ATATATATATATATATATATATATATATATATATATATATATATATATATATATATATATATATATTCGGGATTAAAACAGATATCTCTAAAAATATGCTAAATTTTGTAACATCACTTGTACGCGCGCGCGCGCATGAATATTAATAATAATAATATAATAATAGCAGCTGTGCAAATTCGAAAACTTTATATCCCGATTGCACGAGCGCGCACCTTTCGTCCCGTAATGCAATTGATAAAAGGATAATATTTCACTTCTCCTGTTATTTCATTAGCGACGCTCGGAACTGATTTCATCAAATAACACGGTAGACGTAACGCGAGCTATCGCTACGGTTAATGGCGCGATCGCCTCGTTTTAATTATGGTGGTCATACGATATCATCCAGCGTACGTTGGAATACGTCCCGGCGCAAACGGACGCGTCAGTCGGCGGATTATACGCGGCATTTAAACGTAACCCCGCCCTCGCAACCGGTAACGTTCGTACAGGATTAGTCCTTCGATTAAGCTTAACGCACTCGCATATCACTCAGAATGTACCCACGGCGCTAACGACACGACGATTTTATGCCGTGTAAGACTCAAGACGGCGGCCGCGCGGAAGATCACCACTTGGAAGGAGGATCGTATAACGACCATGAGGAAGTGAGAGCCACTGGCTCCTCTCGGTAGCAGTTCAATTACAGTTACCACGCTAACGACTGCGCCAGAGGGCCGATAATGTCGCGATACGGGTCAGGAGCCGGCCCGTGGTTCCTTTATGCTAACGAATGCTTGCACAGTGAGAGGCCGAGCCCCCAGCATAGAGACGATCGTATATCGGCTGCCAAAGATAGTGGAGAAATTAGCTGAAAATGGTGATCTTCGGCGCTTATTGGGCGCTGGTCAGCCTTTATTCCGAACGTTATCTTGCACGTTGAGATTGGAAACGCGCGCGGGCGCGTGTGCACTCCGCGCCAAGGGGTTGGCGCTTCCGTAAACTGGCCTTCGTCGTGAAAATGTAATCTCCAGAAGAGATCTTCAGAAACACTGCGCGTTCGTCCATCGTGCGAGGTTCGACATACCGGCGACGAAAACGTTTTTCACATTCGTTTACTCTGCGAAATTAATTAAACCCGTTTAATTAATCCCCGGGACCGCGTCTCTTAAAAAACCATTAATAATTCACACGAGCACAAAGAACCGGGAGAAAATAAATGACTCCGTGGACGGAATATTCAAGATCAGACCGGGCGCGCGCGCGTGCAGGAACGAACAAACGAACGAGGGCTTCGATCTCTCTCTCTCTCTCTCTCTCTCTCTCTCTCTCTCTCTCTCTCTGTCTCTCTTTCCCTCTCTTTCACCCTCTCTCTTTCTTCCTTTCTCTCTCCACGATCCCGGGAGAACGGTGGTGAAAAAAACAGCAGCGGAAGAACGGCGAGAGTGCGAGCTGACGGGGCGAAGTAGCACACCCGCCGAAATGCGCCATTGTGCGAATCCCGCGGCCCGTCACTTCGCGCGGCTATTACCGCGATAATATCTCGGACGGTGCAGCACAAAATGCCCAATTAGGTATGAAGAGCGCGAAAAAGGACGGCGCCGGCCGACGGCGAGAAAAAGACGACGAGATAGGAACGAACAGCGAAAAGTGGCCGAACGGGTTAAAGGGGTTAAGGGGAGATGTGACAGTGAGATATAGAGAGCGGTCGCGAGTTGTATCCGAATGGGCAAACGGCGGTCCGTAACGGGAGGTGGAAGGAGAGAGCGAATTGTACATGGGAAAACGCGATGGTAGACGAAAGAAAGGCTACGGGGATGCGCGGTACTCAGGTAGCTAGATAGCTAGATAGGTAGAAGAGGGCAATGGTAGTGCACCCCTTCCCCTGCCGGCAACCGTCAGGAGGTGGGCCAGTCAGGGGGTTTTGCGCAATGCGCCCGCTGGCGCTGCAGTGGAGGGTTTATTCCTGATCTCTGCGTACGTTCTTCCCTGTTTGCGCGCCATTGTGTGTCACACAGGCTGTTGCAGTTTGCGACTTTTTATGCATGACTCGCGCGTCCTCGTGATCTCTCGTTGCGAACGCAACGCGCGCGACGAGGTAAGATCGGCCCCCCACCGCTGCCGCCGCGACTGTTCTTAGTGAGTCGCTCTTTCCCTTAACCCCCGATCCTTCTTGGTTCTCCAGGCGGGAATGGTCGCGATTGACTTGGTGCGAGACTCGCGTCAGGTGGGTACACTATTTATAGCTCGTCGTGCTTACGCAATTTGCGTGAGAGAACTCGTGCATCGAACTAAATCGCTTCTGTTTTCTAATTCGTGAGATCGAACGTCGCAAAAAACGGGATATGGCGGCGTTCTCTACCTATCTACCTATCTACCTACCTACCTACCTACCACGCGTCGATCTCACTGAAGAACAGTTATCCCGTCACCGTTTACGACGAGTTTGTTGTCCCGCGCTCGGATTGCTGTCTACATTCGACGACGGACCATTATCGATCTGTTCTTAATTCCCGTTGTTACACCGTCAGCTGGAAATTACGAGGTGACAGCATGAAAGGTTTAACGTTGTCGGAATTAAATGATGATTTTTGTATTCCTATTAATATGCGAATTGTTTATTAATCGAGTAAATCTCGTTGAGTTATTACTGTGATAAATTCCTGTATTAGCGCGCGGCCGTATAAATCAGAAATAATAACTTTATTCGTAATGTTCGAAAATTTCATGAGACCGATACATAAGCTTATTATATGAGAATTATATGAATATATATATTTCAAATCCAAACTTCGAAGCTCTTCATAGTATAAGTATTTGCTATTTGAATTTAACGTGTTTTTGAAAACGATTTGAATCAAGAGAACGCTTTTGTTTGTTATCCCTAATGGAGAAAATTTAAACTTGTTCAGGAAACATAGATAAAATTATTGTCGTTCTTCTTGTACATTGAAATATATAATACGCTTAAAAAATTTATACTGAGCGTATTAGAATTTATTCCTGATCTATATTAGGGAATTTCACTGAAAGAAAGAATAATTTATGTCTTTATATCGGTTGTACTGTGGCACAGAGCTTGATGCATAATGCCGGAATTACAAATTTTGCAAGAATATTTACGACGTGCAACACGCGAAAATACATTGCTGCGGTATCGCATGATCGAATATGCATTTACTTGGCCTTTAATATGGCGTCTTTTCCATTATTAGATGGCACTCTAAAATATCGTCCGTGAACGTGACTTTTCACCTCGGCAAGTAGCTGAAAGTGGCTTACAGCACCTGGTGTAAGTTTCTTCCGTCGGAATTCTAAACCGCTTGAAAGATGAGAAATTTCATCCAGTCGATTGCTATTGAAGTACCTTGAATGCTTCGAAGAACTACGTGGATCTATATTTATCTCGGCTTCCAAGTTCGATAGCCGTGGATCAAAACTACGTAATGAAAAGTTAATGCCCGAGCTTGGACATCGTTTGGGATACAGGGAGTATTTCAGAATTATAAATGAAGACACACACACATAACTGACTAGTTGATAAACTTTACAACAATGTTGGGCAATAATTGATCGAAATTTTATTTGACTAAAAGACTTAATCGACAAGTCAAAAATCACAATTAATCAATCATTATATATATATATATATATATATATATATATATATATATATATATATATATATATAAAGCCACGAATAACTCGATCTATTGATGAAATAAATAAGACGTTGATTTGATTGATTGTGTATTGATTAATAATTAATTTCATCAATCGACTAAATTATTCGTGATTATATGAAGATTGATTTACTTCGATTATTAATTTGCCGATTATTTGAGTCAAACGAAATCGATTAACGCTCAACACTGCTTCATGAAAACTAATCGTTTTCAAGATATTTGAATCGTTTGCTTTTCGTCTTGTAAGTTACATTTCTTGTACAATTGTGTACGTATTATGAAATAAACAATTTTTAGGTAGACAACAAAAAGTTTAAAGCTCATCCCGGACAGTTCGTTTTCCAAATAGTCGTCGTATTATCAGAAATGAACACGCGTTTTACGTACGGACGCGTAAAGAACGGTTCTGTCGGTCGCGAATGGATACGCCCGCCGAGTTTTCCCGATTTAAATCTATCGTGACGTTTGGCTGCGGTCGTCCTCCGAATCGGCAATAAAGTAGCAACGTAGACGCGCGCCAAGAAGATTGGTTTTTGTTTCGTGTCTCTACGTCGATTCGTTCGACGGCGAGTTACAGACCTTTAAAGTTTCGGCACGCTCGCACTCAGGTATTAGCGAACACGCTGGCGCACTATGTGCTACGCGTGCATTCGCAGGGTCAACGACCTGATGTTCAGACGATCGTGCTAATGTAACGCGTGAATGGACCTGCTTACGAAATCGACAAAAAATTGCAAAAAATTACAGATCTCCCAGAAGAAGCGTGATTATGTGTGGGACACGCTTATATCTTCCCTTCGTGTAATTCCGCGGGCTTTGCTCATTCTACGAGGAGAGTTCTTTTCAGTAAAAATTACTACATAGAATTTTGTAATCGAGAGAAATCGATCGGCATTCATTAACAATTCATTATTCTTTCATTTTTCACATGCGTTATCTGTATTTTAGGAACTGAAATGTATTCTCTTAAAAAAAATGTGTTATGTTCCTATGAAAATTTGCTATGTTCCTTAACGCAAGAGACTTTACTGATTTCTGACAAACGCATTCGGTTGCAGAGAACTTGGCTCGTGAAATGAAACAATAGACACATTTCGAAAATTAGTTCGTCACCTTTTTTTCATGAAAATTTTTCTCGTTAATTTTCTTGAATTTAATTAGTCAGTTGGATCTTCACTTACAATTCTGCGCTCTTGTTTGAAACCATGATAATTTTTCCAACGAAAAGGTATTTTTCTCGCAACATACAGTTACTCTTTCATAATTACAGCAACGTTGCGCACGTCCAACAGTTTGATTAATTTGATTTGTTGTAATTATGTTTTTTACGTATTTCTCTCAACCGCGCCGGTTTGTGTCACGACGAATTGTTATTATTCGAAATATTATTAAGTGATTCCGATTACATTAATTACGGTTATGGATCATTATTACATAAAGTAATGACTTTGATAGACTGTAATTGCTTAATTTAATACATTTTGTTTCAGCCATTTAATATATTTGCTTTAAAATATGTTTACTATGCGCGCGATATTGATCGTTATTAATTAAATTACTTACTGCAAAGGTTGTTATTGATTACTGCTACATTTTACATGAGGCTTCCGATTGTTAACGCAAGTAAAATAAACAAAAGCGCTAAGTAATTAGCACTTGCGCATATGCCAGAACTTTCTGCACATAAATTACGGCTTTCCAGCCTTTCAACCACGCATTTGGCAAACGCCGCCTCTTTTGCGCCATTCCGCCGACGATACAAAACTGTTAGCCGTGATATTCGTAATGTGCACCGCCGCGGAAAAATGTCGGACGTATCCGAATTAATACGCCAAGCCGTCAAGAAAAAATGAGGCGCTAGAAACAGAGCGTGTTGCGCGCAGCACGCAAGTGGGGCGAGATATTCGTTCTTCTTTTTTTTTTATTCCCGCTGCGAAACTGTTTTCACAGATCGTAATTCAGTCCAGCGTACTGAGGCCCATCAAACGTAATCCCGGTCTCGGGCGTTTTAATCCTGAAACGCTGGGGAATAAGTAAATTTTACACGTGTAAAATAAGAAAACATACTCTCGCTCTCTCTTTTTCTCTTCTTCCTAGTTGAGGCGGAAGCTATCCCCGTTCCGAAATATACACTATTTTTCATTAATTATTCGTCCGGTAGCAAAAATGATTTTTTCGATGAAATGTAAGAGAAGGGTTTCAAAATCTAACATTTTTGCTGCCAGTAAATATTTGGCACTCCCGGTCAGCGTTTTAGGGTTAAGAAACACTAACTCGAGCGAGGAAAGCGCGCCACGTGGCGAAGCGAAATGGGAAAGCAGTTTTTCGTATTATCTGTTGACAATTCATTATCGGGTTCTCGGAGACCGCTTCCGCCGATCGTAACTGGTGGACTAAAGTCCATCAATCGCGGACGGCCGTTTTAAAAAGATTATTCGAGCCGAAGAAACACAACTCGCGGAAAAGCGAAATGGAAAAGTCGCCTTTCGCATTATCTGTTGACAATTCATTATTGGATTCGATACACCCGCTTTCGAATTCCAATAGCGGAAAGTTCCTCCGTGCGTGTATGTACGTATTGTATCAACAAACAAACACGCAAACACACGGGCCGCGTAGCGACCTGCGCTCGCGCCAGTTATTCGTACGTGCACTTATACGCGTCCTCGAAATAAACCCGACGCGAAGGGTGGGCCCCGACGGTGTGTTTGTTTAGAAAATAAGAACGCGTCGTTCGAAACTTGTATACCCAACTCACCCGACTCCCCTCTTCTTGCTGCCCCCTAACCGCCCCGTTTGCACCCTCGTCCTGCCGTCCGCCCTTACCGCGTCCCGCCAGCCACCGGCAGCCCACGCTCGCCCGTACGGCGCTCCCGTATTTTTCTTCCCGCATTCGAAACGTCCCCCGCTCTTGTGGTTTTTTCGTTTCTTCCTATATATTCGGTACCGTAATATTTTAGCAATAGCCCCAACATCACCCCAAAGAAAACGCCCGGCCACCGTGGTGGTGTATGCGTAACAGCGACGACGGGACCGTACCTCTCTTGTAGATATGATAGGCACCCCTCCTCTCGATACCGTGAGAGGTTGCAATCGAGGAAGGATACATTTTTTCATGGGAATTTATAGCCGGTATAACCAGTAGTTAGGGGCTGAAAGGCCGGTATGGCTAAAGTGTGGCTCTGAAGATGGAGAAAATGAATTTCGAGAAGGATACAGTTGGGGTACCCGCACGAGAAGGGAAGAGTCTTTCGCAGAGGATCACGGAAGGATCTCAGGAAGAAACGCATAGCGAGAGAGTAAAGAGGTTTATGTGCGGGAGTGTCTTCTCTGCAAGTCCACATTTCTCTCTGACTACAAATTAGATAAAGTCGATAACTGGTTGTTCACAATTAACGTAGCGCTTTCGGCAAAATCGGTAGAATCTCCCACGTCAAACTCCGTCAACTTTCCGTCCCCCCTCTGGCTTCACCCGATATCAACAGCCGCATCTCGAGAGTGTATCGCATCGTATTGCACTTGAACGTATTTTCCCCGCTACACTCTAAATATCCCTCGCTTATGTCCTTCCGCCACTCTCCCGGTCGGTCCTATAATATTTCAAGCGATAGCGACAGGCTCTCCCTACGACACACACACGCAGCACAGACACATAGAGAAGAGGGTTCCTGTGGAACTGCGCGGTGCGGATGTACAGTGTACGTGCAACATTGACGAGCCGAGTACTATCCTTCCCTTATCGATATCTCTCGTACATCTTCTCCCTACGGCACTCTCCCACACTCACACATGCGCGCGCGCACACACACACGCATATACAGACTCACTCACGCACTCACACCTTTCTTTTAACCAGCAGTTCTCCATCTCCTTCGTCGTCCTCTTTCTTCGGAGCCCTATGCATCATCATTTTCGCACTACCTCTCACATCTCCCACTGCCAATTTCCAGCGTGCTTACACATCCGTATCGTACATTGGTATTCCATGTTCCTATCATATCACACGTCGCCTTTGGGATGGAGGGCCTTGTGGAGCGGGTGGCGAGGAGGGTGACATCGCTGCGCGCAGTATCCCGATTCTAGGTGGGTCTTCGGGGCAATCGGTCTCTCTCCGCTCGGCGCTCCCGAATAATTTATCCAAAAACGGCCTATTAATAATTCAGAGCCGTCGTTTCGCTCTATCTGATCCCCCTTCTCCCTCTCTCTTTCACGGTGCGTACGACAAACAGCGGGGAAAAAAGAGGCAGATGGGGCGGAAGGGCGGGCTCGCGGGGAGGGCGTTACGCGAGAATGTTCATTAGAGTACGGCCGGTCAAATACGCCCGAGGGATAAATAATGCCGTGACGATGTACAATCGCGTACACAGGGATTGGTTGTGCCGGCTGTTACGGTAAACAAGCGCGGAAAGATCAGTTTGAAACAATAAAATTGTACGTATCGCGCGACGCAGCTGTTTTGTCGGTTATCGCGGACATTATTGTTATCTCGTTAAATTACTAATTAGGTCCCTTTTGGCCGCCTCAGAATGGTGTGCGCACGTATGAGCTGCCCCGTTGGCGCGCTCGAAATCGCGCGGTATTAACCGCGCGCGCAGCGGGTATAATGGTAATTTAATAATATGATTGTGCTTTTCAGGAGAATTATAATTGAGTCCAGTGTCTGGCCCCGCGCGCTCGACGCGCACGGACCTATCAATGTGTCTAAGGCACTTCTGAAATTCAACCGATTATATTCAATTAAATTGGAAAACATTTCACGTAAACGTTAAACAAACGCGTTTGCGATTGTAGCAGCGTTTATGAATTGTGCGCGTGCGTGCCGCAATGGAAACGAACAAAAGTATCGTTTTTGAAATTGAAATAAAGTTTATCTTCATTAGTAAAATTAAACCAGTTTCGATGTTTTAAACGCGAAATGAACGTGCGCCGTTCTATAAAGGGTATTGTATTATTAAACTCAAAGGGCACGTTTGACGTTCTTTAATTATTATTCGATCATCTGCAATAGCTCTAACCGAAACGCACGCGCGATGCGCTTAATATAACGTATTACGTGTACGTTGCATCAGCGGCTGCTTTTTATTTGATAACAACGCCGATATCTAATTTCGTAACCGCGGCCGGTTAACGTTGCGGGATTATAAATCGTCTTTGCGCGCTTCGCCTCGTTCGGCCCGTCCGCCGTTCGGTGGAGCGGTCAGAGAGCAGAAATTTCGCGGTGAAAATTTCTGAGCAGCCGTGGAGAGGACCGCCGGATAGCTGCGCGCGTGCGGATTGACCGTATCGATTTTATAGTGCGCGTCGCATGAAATTTTCGAAGCCGCCAGCCGACTATCTCGCGAGGCGAGGCGAGGCGAGACGAAACGAAACAAATAGTACGCGAGGGCAAAACGAAACAAAAAAGAAAAGCCGCGATGACCGAGTGACGACAGCGCGGCATGCTAAAAATGCACATGCGCATAACTCAGCGGTTTAATCGCGAATGCAACTACGGCACGCGTAATGAAAGCGCCGCGAAAAACAAGCCGCCGGCAGCAGCAGCAGTAGCAACAGCAGCAACAGCAGCAGTACCAACAGCGGTAGCAGCGGCAACTACGGCAGCAACGGCAGCAACAACGGCTGCAGAGCTAGTAGTAACAGCAGCGATAGCGCCGGCACGTAACACACGCGGGCAATATTTAGGAGGGTAGGAAAGGGTAGTAGACAACATTCTTGCGGTGAACTCTCGTAAACACTCGCTCGACCCTAGGGGTGGGAGGTCAGTCCTATAAATCCAACCTCTCCCAACCGTCCAGACATTAGGCCGAATTAAAAAGTTATTTTTTCAGTGGCTTCCTTTCTTTCATTGCTCGAGTGTTGCGCGCTTAACGTGGGCATACGTGCTCTCGCTCATTTCTAAGGCGTCCCTAGTTTTCACCATAATGGAACGAGAAATGACTGGCTCGGGGGGCGGGGGGCGAGTGGGAAAGTAGTTGGCTACTTTTCCAGAATGCATCTTGCCGGTTACGCGCGGCGGGCGTTACTTCGTAAATGCGTAGTAAATGCGTCTTACCTGCTTCCGCGAGGCTTTGCGAAAGGAGAACGCGACGATGCACCGTTTCCCTCGGCGTCTCTTAACCTTTTGTTTGGCAATGCTAGCTGCTCTCAAGTAACGATCTCTCAAACATCGATTTTTCATTTCAAACAATTCATCTTGCTGTATGCAAAAACGGTGGATATAAATATCATTTACTTCAGTTAAACACACAAAAATCTTTTTCCTTCAATTCTTTTGGGTCTGCCAAATAAAAGATCGACGTGTCTCACTGCAACGTTAGTTCAACTTCGAGCTGAACCTGACTGGAAATTTATCCCATGGTCCTGCTCAGATTAATCAGTTATCTACGCACTCCGAGTGCGTATACGTCCTTTATACGTTCATTGTTCTAATAAAAGTAAGGTCTTTAATCTATATATGTAAAGTAGAATGTCTGTATGTTCTCTAGAGACTACTAAGTCCTTTGATCGATCTAGGCCAAATTTTGCATAGTTATTCTCTACGATCCTGCAGAAAATATAGGCTACCATGTGAAACCCGGACACTTACTCCACCTCCTCCCCCTAATTTCATCCCCTTGACACTTTATGATAACGGCGCGCAACGCCGGATAGTTTAAGCTAGTTATTAATAAGGTTTTGATTGCCATACTGTCTTACACGATTTATCAGGATCCGATAACACCACCTTATACAAACCAAGTAACTGATTAGGACCAACCTGATCAAGACTATGGAACAAATTTCTAGTCGTGAAGCGATCGATGTTATTACGGAAAACTATGCAATCACGGGATATATTTCAACGACGGCATGTATTATCGACCAGATCGCGATATTTAACGCGGCAAGACGTAATTTACTTTAATTGCTAAGCGTTTCCCTATTTGTTCTCTCGTGATCGATTGAGCTGTCGCATTGGAACTGTGCGCGCGGCAATTTTAGTCGCGCTGGATTTTCCCGCTCTTTAGTGCGCGGAAAAATATCAAGCACGCATCGAGTCAAAAGAGCCGGTGATTCGTGAGAGGAAGAGAGAGAGAGAGAGAGAGAGGGAACAGTAGGAGAAAGAGTCCGACTTTTCTGCAGAACCGCTTAATTGTTGAGGTTTTAAGTATGTAACGAGTAATCTGCCCGACGCCTAGGTCTGGCTTTGTCGAGGGACTTCGTTACTCCGTCGCGCAGAAACAAAGGCTGTTTCTTTAGTATTAAGTTTGTCGGCGCCGCAGTAAAACTGTTAGTTTATGCGGGTACTTTATTAATTAATGGAGGAGCTCCAGAGGCGCAGTGAATGCAGTCGGTACCCCCGTTTGCTCTGACTTTTGTCTCGTTACTTTCTTGCTGATTGCTGTTAGATACGCAATGGAATGACTTTATATGTAAAATTTCAGCACGTTGTTCTATCTCTCTCTCTTTCTCCCTCCGTTCGTTCTCGTTTGCAAAACCTCCCGTAATTTCGCACACTTATTTAGCGCGGTGAAAACACGTCGCGCTAGTCATGTAACTGAGACATACGTTAAAATTCAAAAAGAGCAAAAACAAAAAGAACAATCGCAAAGTGGCGTTGTAGAACGATGTGCCGTTAAAAAGAAAATCAAGCAAAATCTAGTACCATAGTTTCTCGGAAAATTTCGGACGAAAAATTGGAAGCCGTTTCCGCCTGCTTTTCCCCTTTAAGGGAAGTAACCCTCCCTACGACGCTACACGGGAGATTATGTTTTTACGCTGAGGTTTGTAAAAATCTAGTTCTTGTTGATGCGTAACGTAAGATACGCCACCGTGATCAGACGAAATGGACAGTGACGGAACGCTTGCATATTTCATAAGCTCCGTTGGCGAGAAAAGGAAAGCACACCTCTGAGGAACTGAGTGTTTCGGTGATTAGCATGCGCGTCAGAGCGTGCGCGCGCGCGCGCGCTATCTCTGGTGAGAGTTCTTCTAGAATTCTGTTTAATTTCTGCGCGCATTAGCCGGCTGCGCATTTTCTTTTTCTTGAATTCGCGCGAGTCGTCCACGGATCTCTCGGATCTGAAGTTTTTGCGACACGTAATGTCGACGAGCGGTAAACTAAAAGTGGCCGCGCGTTGTAGTCGGCCGAAAGTGGATGCACGGCGAGATGGTGGTACGTGTTATTGAAGAAGAGGCGAAACGCCGCTGCCCCGCTAGGGAAATTAAGGGGCTTTTTAATCCCACAAGACGAATCGCCGGTATCTCGGAGAAAATTTCATTTTCTTGAGGCATAAACGGAAGATAATAAAAGTAAGCAGCTAACGCCTAACATATTACCCGTGATGCAACACTGGAGACCTTTTTTGATCTGTATATAATCATCTTATCGAGTATTATATCCGACGTATCGTGCGCGCCGCATAACATCTTGGCGGATAAGACGCTATTATGCGAGATTAAGGTACGTTGCCGCTGCGTTGCCGCAGCGCGATTAATTGTTTCGAGTGATAACTGGAGGTAACACACAGAGGCGAGCTTTTAATTGACGACAACTAACTCCGAGAGCACCGACGAGATTTTTATCTCACCGATCATCGAGCGCGATCGCCTCGAGGGAATGAAAACATTTCCTTTTCCCTTCTCTTTTTTTTCATCGTTTTGCCCTCCTCGAATGGATCGCGCGCGAGAACTTACATCTTCTCGTTTTAGAAAGCTCTCGCCTCAGATATGGCGTTATATGCGAGATACTTGCAAAATACATAGCACGCGAAGAAACCAGGCGAAGGAATAAGTTCTGGAATGTAAAGCATCGAAATCGCCCGGAGTATCAGAAATGTCGAGTGGCATTCGGTTTACCTCTTTCGGTCCCGGAAAAGGTCGAAGAGTTTTCCGCGGCGGGAAAGAAAATCGACGTCAAAAATGTGTGGAACGGTATAAAATGACTAAGTGCTTTCCGAACGATTCACATGCCCGACGTATGTCGCTTGCGGTATTTTTGTCCGCTGTGTGGAGATACTCTTTTTGGGGGAGAAATTGAGAAATACGGTTTACGATGTCCTTAAAATTATCCCGCGCAATTCTCCTCGCAGGAAACGTAAGCCATTGTCGGTAACTCTCAATTTACGTTCGTTCAATCGCAAATCGCGGATGGGAATCGATCGTTATTTCCGTACAAAATGTCTGCGAAACGCAGAGAAGAGAAGATCCACATTTGTTAAATACTCCACGCCACCAGCTAAGCTTTCGCTTGCCGTTTTTTCGTTCGCAAAACATATACTACATGTACATATGTCCACATCCATCCGTCAATCTGGTCGAGTATTTATGCACAACGAGGTGAAATGCAGAGGATGTGACTGCGCGAGGCGAAAGACCAGAGAAATAAAGAGGGGAAGACAGACAGACAGACGGACAGATAGACGGAGAGAGCGAGAGAGAGAGAGAGAGAGAAAGAGAGCGAGAGAGAGAGAGAAAGACGCAGAAAAGCGAGAGGGTTAGATCGAGAGGGTGAAAGATCGCAGGGCGGACGTGAGCGGGGGTGAGTTAGGGGCCTGCTCGGAACGACGCTCGCCCTTGGGCGTGTAATTACGCGCTTCGTTTCTCGAAAGCCTCCAGGGTCAACGCAAATGCGGACGGGTAGCACAGCGCTACAGAGAATACCATGCCTTCGTACTCGTCACAGCGTTGTTTTTGCGACGACCCGATGATTCTTTCTCTTTCGCTTTTCCTCTGCCCACAGTGTTCCGCTCGTCTATCCATGCACTGTTACCCGTGTCGAGCTGGCGCAGTAAAACAGAGACCGTTTCACTTTCTTTCACTTTCCTCCGCTGTCAATTCCATCCACCTTTATAGGTACAGGTGAACATGACAGCCGGCCAAGAGGGTGGACGTGCGCGCCGCGATCGCGACGACGCTATAACAATTAGATATCGCAGCGTGTTGCAACATCGCCGATAGAGAAGCAAATCGTTAAATCCACCGTCGGATTTGTCTCATGTTGACTCGGAAACTTACGGCGAGGTCTCGCGCGTGAGATTGCTTTATCCTCGAGCGACAAGCGCGCGCGCTCAGAGACTCATTAAAGCGCTAATTTCAAAGACACGGACACGAGAATTGATAATATCCAATATCGATTCGTAATTAGCAAGTTAATAACATTGCCTTTTCTCCGTCGTAGCCTCGAGCGCCCCGTCGAGGCGGGCAGAACGTATAAACCGGCCGCTATTGTTTCTATCGAGTAGAAGGAAAGAAAAAAGAAGAACTCGCGCTCTCTCTTTCTCTTCCTCCCTTCCTCCCTGCTTCTCTTCCAACCCTCTTTTTCTCTATATCTTCTCACGAAGAACGTCAGGTACAGAGCGCGAGCGCACAGCGGCATAAACGTAAGGTATCCTTTGTGGAATATTCCGCGGCATTCGCCGCGAGTCCGACTATAAGACTCCGCCTCTGCAGGAGTCAGTTCTCTGCCTTTGGGTCGACCATTGATCCCTTTCTTGTTCCCCAATAGTACGCAACTCACTCGCATATGGCCTTCCGCTGCACACGCTCGATGTTTACGGAGCTTTTAAACGCCTGCGGCATAATTCTCATGAGCGCGAGACAAAGAGGGCGAGAGAAGGTGGGCTCTCGCCCTTTTGCGCGAGACGAATGGATCCAGAGAGAGAGAGAGAAAGAGAGAGAGAGAGAAGAGCAGCCACGAGGGTAGATCGAGGTCGTGCGAGATCAAGCATCGGTAACCACCAAGTCGGAGCTAAGGCTATGCGCTTCTGGGTATGTTTTGCTTAGAGAGAACATAATGCATACGCCGGCCACGGCGGCGAGCTTAAGCGCGAGCGAGAGTACGCTACGGCAGGGATGTCGAGGGCGATGCGGGGAATACTCCGCAAGGATTCGCCGTAGGGCTCGTCGTGGCAGAATTGCAGCTACGACTTCCAGATGTGTATAAAGGGGCGGGAAGAGAGGTTGCTAGTCGGCTCAGGTTACCACAACACGCCGGGGGCCTCTCGAGGTTGGACATCCCGGTAGTTTAGCGGGTCCCTATACCTCCCTTTACAGCTACGGCGTTCCTCCCACGCCCGTCCTGTGTTTGCTCACAAAGCCGGTAGAGAGAAAGGGCGAGGTTAATTAATTAACGAGTTTTTACTTAGGCCAGACCAGAACCAGGCCAGAAACCAGGCGAGGCCGGCGAGGCCGCGCCCCGTGTGTTTGTTGTATCCTCGGCTTGTTGGTAATTGTTAGTCATTTATGTAAACGTAATTTGGGAAGGTTTGGGTGGCGGCTCTAGCCGCGGGTAACATTTCGCGCTAAATCAAACATAGCTGTATTCCAGCAGCAAGCGGCGCGCACGAACAGCGCGAGGAAGCAGCGGCGGTGGCGGCGACGGCGGCGGCGGTGGTGGTGGCGGTGGCAGCGGCGGATGCTTCGTAAGCGTACGCAGCGACACGTACAACTCTCGAATCCGGCCTAGGCGGAAAGTTTATCACCCGTGGATATGTGTATATATAGGTGTACGTGCCACCCTCTCCACCGCCTTCGGCTGGCACCGTGAGAACGCGTCTGGGGAATAAAACCTTCTGTTAATACAGCGGTCTAATCCAACGCGCGCAACTCGAATCTCTTTCGCGCGATAAGATACGTTGTTACGCTTCCATCTGTAAATATCTGTAGGAAAAATCCCGTTGGCTAAGTATCTCGAGATACATTACGAGAATGACAACTTCAAAAAGTCGTGCTTCATGCTTCTTTGCGCGTCACATTTTCAGCTTGAACGCGAATACCGGTAGCCGTGCGGATTCTTTTCGTTATTTCATGACGTGACATAATACAGATATTAATTACGTAGGCAAAAATTCACAGCAATGTTCAGCATATAATTTTTCATTTTCACTCGCGGTACATAACGAGTCGTGCGTTATAATTTCATTATGATCCACCTGCGCACGCAAACACAACTATGAAGAAATATTTTTCCTAAGACTGCCGGTTGAGGCTCATCGTTGGAAGAAATTTATCCTCTTCATAAGCGCGTTCAATTATTCCGTCGAAGCGACATAGACGCGAAAAAAAATGTCCAAAAATCGTACTCGATAAATCGATTACCTTCGGCGCAATGCACACCGCCGCCGCCGCCACCGCCACCACCGCCGCCGCTGCGTTGGATATGGATGGCAATCGTGGGAAAGCTCGCGCTGGAGCAACATCAAGTGCCCCGCGGTGAATAGGCTCTTTCTCTCTTTCTCTCATGGCCGTCGCGGCCGGCGAATCAACGTCTCTCTTTCTCTCTCTCTCTCCCCTTTTCTCCTTCTCCCTTTCTCTCCCACATTCTCTCTCTCTCTCTCTCTCTCTCTCGCTCCCGTGTTCACTTTATTTACGCGTGCGGGAACAAATACATGTATACACCAAACGCGGTACCCATAGCCACCATAAAGGCTTACGCGTACCCATAAATCCCAATTACAGCTACGAATGCTGCAGACCAGCGGCCGTGACACGCCGCAAAGTGCGGCCCGTCCATAAATTGTGCCGGGCCGGACGTACCGAATTTTCCATGCAATTTGAATAAGAGATACGCATTTGGGAAAATATGCGCGCTAGCGAGCGCTCGCGCGCGTGCGAGCTTTCGTCCGTGCGCGCCTCATCTCGCCGGTGCACGTGAAATTTTCAGAGAATGTTACGCACGATCCATCCGACGCACCGGTTTATCGCGGCGGTCGGACCAGTTTTGTATTCATTTCCGAGCGAAACTGAAAAGAACCCCGGCCTGTGTGAGCAGCGTTCGCGTAGCGTTTATCTCCTCTCGCTCCAAATATAATTTCTTTTTTTTGCAGAAAAGAGAATTAGCAGGAATTCTCCGCGACTTTATCGAGGAGTATCTCACTTGTTCCTTAACGTGTTGGATTGGAGCGGGGAACAGATAACCCGCTCGTAATTTGAGCTATGATTTATTCAGAATCGTTAAGGCGAAGCAAATAGAGTAGCATGGGGGAGAGTAGAACATCCGGCAAAGATCAGTGTTGTACAGCTATGAAGGATTCACTGGTTTTATTACATTAAATTTTCACTTTTGTTGTTGCGTTGTTCTCCATTTCGCCGGGTTGCTCTTCGTTTTAGTTCTACCGGAATTTTTTCTCGTGCTCCCGGTTTTTTCTCGTGTTTCTCTTACTATTCCCTGTGCTTGCTACCCTTTCCTGTATCTTTTACCACCTCCTATAGGTCTCTCGCCAGCTCTCGTGTTAAACAAATAACTCGAAAATCAAGCGCGCGATGTTGTCTTTCCCTCTCTCCTTCCCTCTCTCTCTGTCTCTCTCTCTCTCTCTCTCTCTCTCTCTCTCTCTCTCTCTTGCCGAGTGACGACGTTCGCACATTATGCGGCTATGTTTCATTCTACGTCCGCGAGCCGAAACAAAGTGAGCAGAGGGCAAACACGTGGCGAGCGTAATTGCGCACGTGAAGATGGTCGTAATCGTCGATTAACACTTTGAGATATATGTAGGCAAGGCCGCGGCGCGATTCGATCGCGCCGCACTTGGAGACGGCGAATATCGATTTTGTGAGAAAGTACTAACGAAGTGACGGGATTTCGTGCACGAGTGTTTTACTTGAATTCTACGTAAAATATCATAATCAACACGTTTTTTCGTATGTGTACTTTTTGCATGATCCGTTTCATTGTTAGTTATTTACTGTGTATATAATAATGATAGATATACATACGCGTACTCTCTCTTTCTCTG
Organism: Odontomachus brunneus; assembly: GCF_010583005.1. Classification (NCBI taxonomy): domain Eukaryota; kingdom Metazoa; phylum Arthropoda; class Insecta; order Hymenoptera; family Formicidae; genus Odontomachus; species Odontomachus brunneus. The sequence goes on along the minus strand of NW_022639494.1, from coordinate 1,311,204 downwards.
AATACACTGTATAATACTGTGTACACTGTAAGTACACTGCGGCACTGGCATTAAACGTACACGCAGTATACTAGTGCTCTTTCGTTATAATTACAACAGTATAAATGTGTCGGCAGCTTAAATATAGGAAAAATAGAAATAAAATATAAAAATATATACAAGCTAGTTTCAGAAATTAGGGAGTGTTTCTAAGATCTTATGAAGTTGAGATTGGGCGCAGTGCAACACTGGCACTTGTTTTCTTCTTTGTAAAGTGAGATGGACAACCATATGGTCGCAGCGAGTGTGTGGATGAAGCGACGACGCTTGTCTGAGCCGCGAAGCGGAAATAACGAGCCGTCACGTAAAGCGCGAGGTGCTTTCCGAAAATAACGTGTGCGAAACGCGGCTATTGTTCCACACACATACGCCGCAGGTGTCGACTACGAACGATAGCGATCGGTGGATCGATCGACAGCGTGGATCGATACAACGTCCAAGTGCATTTGTAGACGTCGTAGCGATTGAAACCCTTGAAAAGGGAAAACCCTTTTACCACGAACGCTTTTACGCTTCCAATGAACTTGGTGAAATTGCCGCCCTGGGAAATAAGAATTAATTTGCATGTTTATGTAAACTCGAGAGACATTGACTTTTGTGTTCGCGTTAAAATGAAAATTAATCTGCCTTAAATACCGACAGAAAATCACAGTTTGAATTTTTAATGTGTCAGTTTTGTATTTCTTAACGGATTAAAGCTACAATTTAAAAGTAAAAGAATAATAACGGAAAAACTTTACTCAAATTTTTTGATATATCTGAGAATTAATCAGTTAACACGTTTCGAAAGTGGACTTGTTTCATATAGAAAGAAAGTGATATTAAAAGATTTACGATATTATGCAATTTTATGTTACCGTGTAATTTTAACATAATACTATCAAGTTAATGTATATATACACTTAGCAGATACACACAAGTTGGGATATTCTGAGAAACTGTGCATATATACAGAATAATTAGTTTCACGGAATGTTTTCTCGTAACAATGACAGTTTATTCACGGAAAATCGGTACAGGTGCTATTATCTAACGTGTACGTGTCTAAAGTGAAAATGTCACTGTGAATTTTAATCGAATGAATAGTCGTTTTATTAAACGGCAACCGAAGTTGATTTTACGCCAAATTATCGGATCGATTAACGATTTAATTTTATACGCAAACTGTGCGAAGGGATAATTATAGTAACTACTACTTAATTTTAGCTGCCACCCTCCGGTTCACTGCGGGTCACTTTGGCTTACGTTGCCGTATTCAGGGTTACTGTGGCATAGAAACTTTGTCATAGTCTGACATAATCTAGCATACCACGGCTTACACTGGCTTAATTTAGTGTACTTCGTATCTGATTAAAATCTCCAGTCTGGACATTACATGTACCCTGAATCTGAAACTAAGCTGTTATAACTGCCTTATTGCGCAGTGTAAGTCCAAGTTGGGTGAGATAAAACATTTACTAGAGATTAATCTTTCACGGAGCGAGAAAGAGGCGATACTTTTCGCGATAAATTTGCCGAAGCTCACGGGCAATTTTCCTGAATCATTTTTGATCTTCATAATCTCTCGGTGCCGTCGATGTTAATTTCAGCACAGGGAAAAGGCACGACGATAATAGTACAAAGCTCGTTTGCTGTACACAGTAATTAGTGATATAAAGAGAAATCAAGATCTGCTGCGGACAGCATTTGCAACGCCGTTAGTTGAAAGTGTCGACTTTGGTCAAGTCAAGCACATTCGCACCCTTAGGATGACGATAGATGTGCATGTATATACACACACACCCATGGCAATATTATACCGAGGCATATCTATACCGAGGCAGCCAAAGGGTTGCAGTAATATAACGCGCTCAAATTCATCGTTATCAAGGCTCTTTATTACTAATATACGGGCGAGAGAGAACAGAAACGGAATAAACCTCGCGCTTTAACGTGTCGCATAAGTGTGGCCTGACAAAACATACGCGGACACGGTATGTACATAGGACACGCTCCGACCGTACGTTAGTCCGGCTCATTAATAACTAAAGGTAATGTTTCCGGCGCTCAAGCCCGATAGAAATATCAGGGATATATCTCTTGGATTCCAAACTACCGCTCGCTTGCCCTGAAGCGGAATACCGTGCGAAGCGCACGATGTCCAATCCACGCGACGTATCTTATAAGATCTGACGTTTAACCTAATATAAATGATACAGCGAGCAATCTCTTACGAATTGCGATATTTGGAAACGTTTCGATCTCCACTTTCGTCTCCCTCTCTCTCTCTCTCTCTCTCTCTATCTCTCTCTTTCTCTCTTTCTCTCTTTCTCTTTCTCTTTCTCTTTCTCTTTCTCTTTCTCTTTTTCTTTCTCTTTCTCTTTCTCTCTCTCTTTCTCTTTCTCTCTCTCTTTCTCTTTCTGTCTCTCTCTCTCTTTCTTTTCGTATTTCGCTGCTTCCTCTTCTTCAAGCAGCAACGCGAACTCAGATCGATGGCGAGTGAAACATACGAGAAGGACTGCAGAAGTAATAGCAGCCTTGCCGGGATTCGCCGAGGAAAAATGATAATCTTGTCCCACATGCAGAGGTATCCCCGCATCCTGGCGGGCAGACCAACGCATAAATAACAAAGTGGATTTCCAGATTTTTCAGGCGACCAACCTGCCTGGATCTTAGGGATTTATCGATCTTTTTACACGGTATACGCGCCGCCAGTGCGCACAGGATGTGTTGCTAGTCCCAATTGTCTTGATCGTGTTTCTTTCCTCCTGTTTCTTCTTCTTCTTTCATTTGAAGAAAGAAACGCGATCGCGCGAGTATTCGAAGTGGAAGTTATATGACGGGATTATTGGCAGTTTTGAGATACACATTTTGTCTCTCCCGGAATACGCGACTCCATCTCGGAATTTAAGCGACACTTTGGAAATGTTGGACGACGGGATGCATTTTTTAGAGGAACGCGCGAGTATAACCGACGACCGATCGCGGATTCTTGGTCGTGATAAAGAGGAGCGGTCCAGAAGGGAGAGACGATCGATTGATCGCGTCGATTCTTTTTGTTACTCCGCATTATCGATGCAGATAATGCGGTGACGCAAGTCCATAAAGTAGGAACGACGAATCTGTAACGGCTTTACGGCGAGATCTATAAAGCTACTCGTGCACGTGAGCAGAACTGCAACGGCCGGCGGATCGTGTTTATTACGAGCCATAGCGCGACAAAGCACCCCCGACACGATACATCTAATCGTTCGTAAGGTTAAGGGGCGTTACATTAACGCGCGCTCGTCGATAGAAGGGCAATGGGTTCTTCTAAGTGTGCGTAACCCGGTGAGGTTCTGGAAAAAGGTAGCGACGTGTAACGACCAGGCGCAAATAGCGAGCGTCGCATTCTTTCGCGCGAATTACAGCTTACAAGGGAACACGTGGAAATGTTCTTCGCCAATTTTGATCGACTCCGCACACGCTCGACATACGAAAAACCTTGTATATTTGGATCCACGCATTGTTGACTTCCCGATTATGTCGTCCAATATTTAAGGTTTTCGATAGAAACATCATTTATTAATGCGTCTCCTACAATTTTCCGGTATCTCGTTAAAGATTTACACTCCTTTTCCCTCTATCTCTCCGACATGTCTCCATCCTTACTTCCTATTCTTATTTGGATTCTCTCAGTTCAGTCACGACTTCGCTACGCTATAAAATCACGCTAGCACCGACCTCCCTGCGCACAGTGCTCTTCCTTTCTTCTGCTAGAGAATCCCGGCGACTCCTTTATCAATTATGAAATTTGAAATCTCCGGAAGGCTTATACGCATTCGGAAATCCATATTCAACCGGTGAAAAGTAGCCACGGGGGTTTCTGTCGCGTGAAATTGTACTACACATTTTTTTGCTGCCCCTCGCACAGTCTCCCCGGTCTGGCCCCACCCTGAGCCACCCTTCGGGCGCAACGGCGGAAATGCGTTGTGAAATATTTAACCTGGTCTATCCCGTCGCCACCCCCCGGCAGCGAACCCCTTCCACCCGACCTCTCTCGCTCTTCCGCCTCCCCACCGTCGCCGACTCGATAGCTAGCTACGAACATCCGGTGTTCTGCATTATTAAATACGCGACACCAACCTCTCGATACTCTGATTTTATGGCAAGTCCGTGAATGAAATAACTCGTCCCCTTCTCGCCGTGTCATAGCTTCTATCGGGCGTTATGTATGAGCGAGCCGTGTCGAGCTTCTTCCTGAATCCTGCACGAGGTTTATCCGTCTTTACCACGCACCCTTTTGTCAGTAGCTTTCGTCGGCGTTCAAACGATAAGATTGAAAAAGAGCGTTGAAATAAGTCGCCCTAACACACAATTCCAATCGATCACTAATCATATATATTTGCTTGAATTAAATCCAACAAAGAGAGAGAGAGAGAGAGAGGGAGGGAGAGAGAGAGAGAGGGAGAGAGAGAGAGAGAGGAAAACCTATTCGATTAAGGAGCACTTTCAGGAAGATTCTCGCTGCACCGCAGGCAGTGGCAAGTTCGTATACGCTCATTCCACGTTAACAAAGTTGAACGCGCAGACCCGCGGAATGAACGCGCCCATAGCTGCCGCCGTAAACCTCGGCTTTTACGTTCGAATCTTTCCTTATTTACGAGACGGTATACGGAAATATGCAATAGAATTGCGGGCGCTCTCGTATACGGCGATTTTTAAATATCTTCAATATCGTAGCCGGTCGGTTTCATGGAACCCCACCTCCATCCCGGTGGTTTTGATTAAAGATACTCGCTCCCTTTGCTTCGCGGTTTCGTTGCCGCTAATTCATCTCGCGCGTTACGCGCGGGAGGGGAAACTACTCCCGCTGTGAACGTAATGTTATAAAAATTAAGCGTGCATCTTCTCTCTCTCTCTCTCTCTCTCTCTCTCTCTCTCTCTCTCTTTGGCACGTAGACTGGTTAGCATTGGCCGTAATTATGTTGTTGTAATTATGCGTGGGTTTCCCGGAGTATACCTTGGGTCTGTTTAATTGCGCCGAGGGTATTTTAACTATTTCAGCGTAGACAGATCTAATGTCTCGAGAGAGGTTTACTACTGCATCCGCGAAATGGCGCGACGATAAAGATGCGCGTTGATGTAATATCGGGCGCATTAAGTTTAACCAGGCGACTAAACCGAGGTCATGAATGAGTTACCAATGGTCACGTTGTAATTAATCACAAGCGCGCGAATTCTACAAACGCCATCTGCTAAACAATGATCACATAACACAGGGGAACGAAATAATTACGTGTGAATCTAGAGGAGAAATGACCTTTTGGTCTCGACAAGAGAGTGACAGCGTTACTACGCGTTTGTTTGCACCGAATATCGCGCTTTAGTCTTTTATAAAGCGGGAATAAATTACGCGGGAACACGTTCGTCGTTGGCTCGTATTTTACGACATGTGTTGACGTACTTCAGAGGTTGCTAAATTGTCCGCAATCCCGGAAAATCGCGCTACCCAGATCTTCCTTAATACTGAGAAGGCGAGGAGATTGACGAGGTCGGCCTAAGGCTATTAATGATTCAACGAAACGAAGGTGGATCGAGAAGGGTCCTGCAGCGAATAACGCTACACTTCCGCCCACATAATTCTTCCAGCCGTTTTTTGCCCCGAACCGCACTATTCCGGCTGCCTGTGCTCTATTCCTAAGTCCGATTTCACCTAGTAAGATTGACTTTAATTCTGCAGCAGTGTTAATACTGCATGACCGTTCGCCCCATACTGATTCGATTCCCTATTGCTCGGACACGCCAGAAAAATCGATCGCGCCATCCGTTTTAACGTTTTAACGTTTACGCCTTTACCTCCGTTAATGTTCACGTTTTAATTTATGCACCAAATCTTTGATTAAAATCGAGTTATATAGAACAATTACACTCAAAAAGAGAATTTTAATCACAAAATGTTACATATTTCCTGTAATCTCATATTCCCAGGAAAATCTTTTATCTAAAGAATATTCCTCTTCTAATAAAACGGTCTATTAATCGGAAATCTACTAGATATTATTTTAATTTTCTTTTCTGAGATGAATATGTTTATTTGAAACTGAATATCTTCTTATGTGCGATACAAGACAATACAATGTGCGATACAAGACAAGACAATGTGCGATGCAAGCAAGACTTTTGTACTGTAGATGAAAGGCGAAATTCCCTCAACTTTAAGAATATTGCGCTTAGAATATTTTCCTTTTGGTTTTAGAAGAATCCTCTTGAGGCAATATGTGAGAGTAAAATCCTCCATGATTCAGAAGATTTCGCTAAGAATGAGATTATATATATATATATATATATATATATATATATATATATATATATATATATTCCTTTTGTTGCAACTGGTATCTGAATAACTTTTCTTTATTAAGGATGTAAGATTGGCTTTCTCAATTTATGATAGAAATTGCAAGAAAAGACGAGCGCTGTAACAATCTATTTAACAATTTTCTAACTTGTTATAAATATCTGGTCTTATTAATTTATCTGATAAAAAATTAACAAACGGATATTTTTCCGATTAAAATACCAAATTTTTATATTCGATCTCTGATTAAATTTAATCGAATACTTTCGATCATAATAGCATTTTATCAGATAAAAGATTATGAACCGATATTTTTCATCGGATGATCGGATGCAACAGTTCATCGATATTTTGATCGGAAATATTCGTTTGTTAATTTCTTATCGAATAATTTCTCTCAGTGTGAGATGCCGCAAGCCAACGAATGTAAAATCAGTACTGAAGTATACACGAATCAGTCCGTACGCGAAATACACGCGAACACACGGTACGCTAATCGGCAGTAGCTGTATGTGTTGTAATTACTCATCGCCGCTCGGGTACAAAGAGAGCGAACGAACGGAAGGGAGACCGGGATAGGGAGTCGAGAGCACCTGGGCGACAGAGAAAACGAGAAGGGGCGGAAGTGTGCGGCAGCTTAGACAGGAAAAGTTTTTGCTGTTTTATTGCAACGGCAAGCGTAGATTCAGGATATACTACGCGCTCCTATTATCTACCTATCTCTGCCGCGCGACCCCGGCTAAACAGTCATAAACACTCACCTACCCAAGATAACATACACGATGCGGCGCGCTTTGCTTCTGACCGTTCGAGCGTGTATAATGATATTAATTATTAAAAGCAGAGCAGAGCGACAACAGGCGACTCCGTCAAAGCGGCGTCAACGACGGTGCCTGCGGCTCGCTTCTCGTGCCATTATATTATTTTTCGTCGCGACCTTTCCCCTCCTGCGCGCTCGCTTATTAAGGTAGAGATGCGGGGTGACAGCACAAGGGGCAAAGGTAAGGAGAGTTAAGCACAGTAGTACTTTCTGCTCTCCGGAAGTAATTTGACCCGTGCGCGAGCACAAAGGAGATTTCTAATAGTGCCGGACGATATTATTGTTATATCGTGCTGTTGTGTGTCTTGTGAGACCGCGGTACGTCGAACGGTACGCTCGTTTACGTCGCGAGTTTGCTGCTGGATTTACCATCGACAGGAACAACGCGAATCGCGGGCGCAAATTCGCGATTATGTCGTGTCGCGCGACACAAAGTCCGGCCGTGTTAGCGGCCGTTAAAGCACATCTTAACCATACATGAAAGAACGTACCCAATTTCCGTGTCCTTCTCTTCGCGCGTTCGCACGTTATGTGTAACACACATTTACACACACACATTCACACATATCGGCCTGAGTAGTCCGGATGATACGACAAATGGGGAATGCGGTGCAGTTCCACGGTACGAGGTGTGGACGAAGAGGAGGAGGAGGAGTCGGTGGGGAGTCAGGTAGTCTCCGCCAGCACGGAATTCGGCATTCCTGCAGGGGCGCCTAATTGCTATGGGCCACGCACACGAGGAATTAATAATTAAAATAAAATATTGCGGCGAACTGGTCGCGTCTCCCCTCTTTTATACGAGGTCGGCCAGGACGATGAGGCGGGGCGCGAGGCGACGCGACGCCGACGACGGCGGCGATGGTGGTGGCGGCGGCAGTCGTGCTCTGGTTTTCAGCCCCACAGGCGGTAATATACATAATTAAACATACGTGACTTATCTGCTGAAAAATGTTGCGTTTAACACCCACCTCTCTGCTCCCCCGAGCCCGTGGGGCCTCCACCGCTCTCCTCATCGCGCGCTCACCCCCGCTCACCCCTCGACCTCGCGTTGCCGTTGCCCCAAACCAGGACGCGTGACACACTGCGCGTGGTCCCCTGCAGATACCGGTGTATCGTGCGTTCGCGGTTTTCCAAATTATTGTTTTTTCTTCCTACAGACCGTATCTCTCAGAAAACTTTGGCCACGCGCCTCTACCTTCTTCTCTCTCTCTCTCTCTCTCTCTCTCTCTCACTCTCACTCTCTCTTTCTCTCTCTCTCTCTCTCTTTCCTCCTACCGAACCCGGAAACATGTGCACACGAGCGCGCGCGCACATATACACACACACATATACATGTACATTTTGTGCACTTCCCCTTGATGTCCCGCTAGGACGCTCGGCTGGCTGCGTCGTGTTATTAACTAACGTGCAATCCGCCCGTGCAGTAAAAACGCCGCGATTCGCCGGGACGCCCGTCCGTTCTTCCCTTTTTCTCTCCTCTTTTTTCAATTTTCCCCAGAAGCTTTCGGAATTATATTTTTTTTGCGTCCAGCATACCTCTTTATTCGTTTTATTCCTCCCTTCTCCGGTAACGCGTCGTACACGTTTTGTGTTTTCGCCTTTATTTTGCTCCCGTCTGCGCCCCGCTGCTGCGGCTGCTACTACCGCTGCTGCTACTAGCGAGACCGGTTAACGTTCAATTTGCCGATGCGGAGAAAAGTTCGGGATCTCTCCAAGCAACCCGTTTCCTTCTCAAATTTCTCAGGAAGTTCCCTCAAATCATAGTACTTACTTCGCTCGTCTCACCGTCTGCTTTAAGCCTCTAACCGCACTCGTGCTTTTTCTTCTCCCGTCCTCTCTTACGGTACCGCGGTATATTTTTGGGTCCTCCCTATTCAAAAGTCCCTTTTGATCCCTCATTCTACTACACGACGGTACTACGTCATGTCTCTGATGATGGTGGCACACTTAGAAATGGAGAATCTCAAGTAGCTGCTTTCACGAATATCGCAGGACTCGTCGAATCGTTGTTCTTTAATTATCTTCCCGTGTCTTTTCTTATTTTGTCGTCTCGTTATTATTCGTATATATTGTCGTCTTTTATTGTTACTACTACTACTATTACTACTACTACTACTACTACTATTACTATTACTACTATTAGCATCACTGCTGCTTCTTTTAAAATTTCTTTTCGCCCGTCTCCGCTGTTTACACGTATCGCCTACTTCTTTTAATGTTACGCGCGGGAGTCTTCCTGACTGCGTGGTGTTATTAACTCACGTAGAACATGTTATAGGCAAGATCCCCCGGGTTTATATAAGACGGTCTCTTTCTCCCGCGGAGTGCCCCGGCACATCCTTTAAATAATTACGCCTCAGAAACTCGTGCGCAAACGTGCTTCTCGGTAAATAGCATTTATTAAAAATTTTACTATCCGTTAAGAAAGTAAAAAATTAGGAAGCGCGTGGTACTCCGCGATTTTTGTGATCCTTTGCGTCTTCCTTTGAAATCTGATTAACTCGTTTAATCCCATTATCAAGCGTATGCTCAATAGGAACGCCGTACCGTGTCCTTTACGACATAATTAGCCTCCTTGAAGCGCGAAATAAGGGAAGACAACGCGCAAAGCTTTTCTGAACAGCCTTCCATTTTACAGCGACAAAAGAAAGGAGAGATTATGGGTTGTGCTAATAATTACCTCGCTCGTATTTCGTGAATAGCTCGTGATAATTGAATTATGTAATTAAAGAATTAGTGTCTTAAAATGAAATATTGACACAAATCCGGTCACAATGCATTGCGTCGAATTGTGTTCATCGTCCGTCCGGTCCGTTCGTTATGTGATATATCCGCCGCACTCATTTCCCGCCAGGCATATATCAAAACATGTTTCTCCCTAACATCTATGCGATTCCGCCAAGTAGCGCAACACAACGCAATAATCACATACGTTACATAAAAGTGTAAATGCATGCGAATTGTATAGGCTAATGAGAATGCTTCACACATGTGCGCATACGACTTCAGGGCCCCTATAGTTTCCCTGCTTCCGTGCATATAAATATCTGTTTAGAATATCTCGACTCACGTGAGGTCTAGATATGTATATAATCGATGAATGTATGAATAGAAATCAGGTTTCTAAATCTCGCGAGCAAAGTGCCAACATCAGTTACCTTAAACCGATGGCGGAGATGCGAGACGGCAAGAGGAAAAGAGAGAGAGGGGAGAGAGAGAAAGAGATTTATCATGCGCTCTGGAAAAATTATCCTCAAACGTAAAAAATGACAATTAATTGTTGATATAAATGCAATAAACATGCATAGTGAAAAATGAAAAGGAGCAAGTACATTATTAATAGCTAGTAGCTATATCATGGTCAGCCCTCCAATAAATAATTAAAGAAAGAGAGAGACAGAGAGTCGAGACGGGTTCAGGTCGAAGAGCGACGAAAGCCCAAAAGCGAAGCGAGTGCATGCGCGACACAGCATTATAACGTTTACATTAACGGAATGTGTAATTAGACGCTTCAATGTGCACACGTAGCGCCCGCCGTGTTCATTATCTGTGCGCGATGTGAGAATGCGGCCGAGCGATTTATCGCGTTCCAGCGACGGAATTGAATGGTCATTGTTATGAGTGTAACGTCTGCTTTTAATACCTCAATTAATGCAGGCGCATCATCCACATCGGCCGATCCCGTCGCCGCGGCCGCTCGTTCTCGTAATAAACGGGGCTTATTAAAAGTTGCTTTGTTCGCCGCGCGGGAACATGTGTTCCCGTGTGTGCGTAGCGTAGCGTACCACATGCGTCTCGCGAGTTCCACTTTCCTCCTCATTCTCCTCCGCGCGAGCAGGAATCGAAGTAAATAATTGCCGTACCACGACGGAGTTATGCAGGCAGGGAGATATAACTTTTCCCTGTCGCGCGCAATCATATTCTAAATAGAGCATCTACTAACAGCTGATAATCCGCGGCGATTCATTTTACCAACGGCGTTTATTACATTCAGCAGCCGAGCAGTAATACCAAACTCATGAGCGATGATCGTTCGGCGCTATTCCTCTCTCACTCTCTCTCTCTCTCTCTCTCTCTCTCTCTCTCTCTCTCTCTCTCTCTCTTTCAATTTTTTTTCAGCGCCTCCGCGTTCCTTTCTTTTTTTTCTTTCCCTTCACCTCCTCTTGCGAGAGGAGCTTTTTTCCCCTGGACATTTTAACAATGCAATGGGGGACCTAGGCTATCTCGGTCAGTATTTCAACGCGATACGAGTCTGTGACAAATAGCTACCGATGTAATGAATATGAAACGCAATCCCCGCTCCCCCTTCCCTCCTTCATCTCCACCTTCACCTCCTCCTCCTCCCCCGTAACTCTCGCACCGGGCAACCCTTTCGTTCCCACTCCCCGTCCGTAATATGACGCATGACGTCGTACGCGCTGTAAAACGTTAAAGCAAAAGTATTCTACCTACTCGTTGTTCTTCATGCCGAGAGTACTCGTTTCCAGCACTTTCAAACAGCGAGCCGTAATGCGAGCAAATTGGGTGCGAGTGCGTTATTCCGGCTTTCTCGTTTGCGCGTTGAATAGAATTTTTTTCTGTTTGCGTAAGAGTCGGTTTACATACCGTTTAATTAACTTTACCCGATCATTTTAGAGTAGTACTTCGCTCCCGGCCGTTCCGGGAAATATTTTAATGGAGCGGTAATTAAACACTCCCGTAATGATCTTTTAAGATATTCACGCGGCATTATAAAGTGTTTTCGCGAGCGGCAATGGACCTTTGTGCGAAATCGACGCGTGAAAAAAAGGAACCAAATGAAATTAATTTGGTGCGTTTCCGCGCGATATTTTTTTCCGCCAAACTGATTTTTCCGCGATTGCCAAGCATGCCGTGCTTTATATTCGCAGATCGATTCCCGACGTTCTCCACTTTTGCCGCGAATTCAGGCATTTCCCGCCGTTGTAGAATCGAGCAACGCACACGACTCCTACAGCGAAAGCAAAACAAATAACGATTGGGAAAATCCCATCTTTCGCAAGACGCAGCGACAACAGCGAAACACAACGTCAGGGGTATCGTTCGCCTAATTCGCTTGCGCGCTAATGAACCAGAAATAATCATGCGTCGCAGTAAAGTAATAGGTGTACACGAGAATCGTGTATCACGTGTTTTATTCGGGCGATGCTGTCCCCGCGCGTCACTGTGTTTATTCTTTGCGATAAAAGATGTTCCGCGAAAGCGCGCTACAGACTTCTCGTATTAACGCTCGTTTGTTATTTATTTTCTCTGCCTAACAATGTTCAAGGCCGAAGCGAGAGCGAAAGAGGAAGGCGTTAATAATAACAGCGGAGGGAAGGGGTAAGCGCGCGGGGTGAACGGGAGACGCGTGCAACATCTTTGTGCGGGAGATGTGTGCGGGAAGATTATCCGGTGACAAATGAACAAACATACGGCTCGTGTTACTTCTCTTTTCCTGGCATATGCGGTTAACGCCTCATTTTCTGTCTCTCTCTCTTTTTCGACCACGTCTCAGTAATGTTCGCTACGATACACCGTCACGCGTTGCGTGAATGTGCATTTTAATGCTGCGTGCTAACTGCTTGGTCGGCTAAACCCCCATGAAATTACATGAATGGCGTAGCATCACCGGCGTCGTCTCACTGAGCCCGATAATGACCAAGTCGAAAGTTCCTGCCTAATTAAATCTCCACGGCATGTCGTTCGAACTTATCGTTTCTTCGGTGGCCCGTTTCGCGTTAACGTTTCGTTCAGTGCGTTTCGTAGTCAGTAAAATTTAAAAGGAAACTTCGGATCTCCTTGAGACGATCCACTGAACGCGAAAACTATTATTCGAGCCCATTATACATTTCGCTAACGTTATACGCAGACGAGAAATCGTCGAGCACGAGAGCAAGTAGTAAAGGAAATAAAGCGCATGTACGCTATTCCGAAATTTTTTAATATTCGCGCTCGAATGTTCCCCGGACGATACTGCTCGGTAAACTGTTTATCGTCGAAGAGAGGAGGAATTTGCGGAAGGGAGGCTGTTTTTTCGGAAATGTCTCTATTTTTTTTCCGTGTCGAAATGCAGCGATCGCGTTCATAATCCTGGCGAACGTCACGGACATATTAATGAGTGGTGGCACGACGGAATAGAAAATTCCGCGCGAAATTGAGCGTACTCGCATCCGTAACATGCAAATACGTGCGGCGGGACATTTATTCGCATACGTTATATTGGCTGGCGTTTCATTGCGGCCGGATTTGCAGCCGTACTCCTCCCCCCCTTTCTTTTCCAGGCGGCGCCTACGCCGGGATCCACGCGTGTCAGAGGCGTGAAATTAAATTCATGTCAAAGATAATTGTCACATCGCAACGACGCGACGTCACTCAAGCTTCTTGCCTCCAACGGTGTTTTCGCATACCCGTGGACGTATTACGCATTCACATATATGCACGTGATCGGAATTAAAGAAATCTGCGGACGAGGCAAAAGCACGCGGAAAGTCATGCCAACTTGGAATCTCGTTGTATCGACCGAGGAGAAATACGTTTTTTCCCGAAAATGGAAAGTACAGATTGGGGTAACGCTGAAAAAAATAAACGATCGCGTCACAAGTAAAAGAACTTTTTAGGCTGCCGATTTTTCAACAGCATTTTAAACGTAGGTTTATACTCTATTTTGAAAATGTGTCGGGCGGTTTAAACAGAATTTAGATTTGAATCCAAGTTTAAGCTATTGTTGAAAAATCGGTGCTTAGTGTTTCATATTTTTCGCATTTCATTCGATAGCTCTGTTCTGACTTCTGCGTGAAAATGAACGAAGTGCCACGTGTGTCTATGTATATATGTGTTGACTATTGTGTTAATTTCTCGGGAAGAGTCTATGTCACGGAATGGAATAAGTTTTCAACATGTACGCAGACGCCAGCAGCTCCTTCCTCAGAAACAAAGACTGTCACGTTAGAGGTATGTACGCACAAATTGGATAACTTTAATTACGTATCGTTGTCCGCACGAGAGAGAAAGCCAATCGGAACTTCTCGCAAGTAATTATGCAAGTCTACATGCGAAATGCAAGAGCTGCGATTAATTTTTAACGATTATCCACGATCGAATATCACGCGCGGGTGAATTTTGGTTCGCACGTGCCTCGATTCAGTCACGAAACAAGCTGTTCTGTGCAGAAAAACGCCGAAAGACACCGCAAGGACGTCTAAACAGCCGTTCAAAAATCGTCCCGTGTGGACATTGCGATTTGAAAACGGTGCTGGAAATTTGCATTTCGCTGCCGATAGAACAAACGGACGACAATAAGCTAATTGCATATCAGCGTCGGCATTCTACTATTCTGCTATTAACACACTGCTTCTGAATATCAACGACGAGAAGGCGATACTCGCGACGCCGCGCGCGGCTGATTCTAATCAAAATTCTACGTAAAATCCTTAAGAGCGGGGCAAGGTGGTTCTCGAGTGCACCACCGTCTAACCTCGTCGCCGGCATCGATTTTCAAAGCGTACTTGAACCTCTTTAACCCCTCTTGCGGTCGATCGATCGCGCGGTCGCGCCGAGGGGAAACGCGCGAGTTTAATGAGTGTTGGCATTGGAGAGGGTCTCGATACGAGTGTCGATCTCCCGCGATCGTGCTCCACCCGCACGACAACGTAAGGGAAGACAGATTAGTATCGATGTACCTCCAGGTAACCCTGGAGGCGCACAACGGCGCGGCGCAAGTACGTGCACGCGGGGATGAAACGGAGTTAGGGACGGGCCCGACGAGAAGAAAAGAGGACGAGAAGCGCGGACCGAGCGGAAAGAGTCGATGCCGAAAGAGAATGGTCTCCCTTGCGTATTTTACGAGCGCGTCACCGGGTGTACACATTGTGCACAAGCAGTCGGGAAGATGGTGTGTGCGAGTGGCCGTGTGTACGCATCGGTCTCTCATTGTGTGCTCACCCACAGCGCCGCGCCACAATGCAGCGTCGGTTGTAGGAACGTTTATACACCGCGCCTACAGTCAACGTTAGAAACCTCGACGCAAACGTCATCGAGGGCGCAGTGGCAGATTACAGCGATGCCCGACATGTATCAAGTCCAGAAGCTCGGTACGATGTCGAGCAGCACAGCGTGCGCACGCGGAGAAGGATGATTCTTGCGCTACGTGCTTTGATCTACGACGATGGCCTAAAGGATTATCTATGCATCGTATTATTCCGCATGACCTGATAAAGGGGAGACCTCGGAAGATTTCTCGGTACTTCACGGATAGAACATTCGCCAATTTCTCTCTCTCTCTCTCTCTCTCTCTCTCTCTCTCTCTCTCTCTGCATGTGGGAAAATATATCTTCAAAATATAAACGGTGGCAGAAGAGAGCTAAGCTTTCTTTTACCAAATTTTGGTGGCGGAATATCGCGGTGTTTAGCGCAAATTGTGCAACACGCACTTTCGTTCTCGCCAATGCATACCCGACAATGGAATTTGTAAGATTAAGTGACATTCCTCTTTAATTGCGAATAAGCGATCGACAGTCATTGAAAAATGCGCACGTTAAAATAGTAATTATCTGCCGTGAGCGAGAGAAACCGAACATTAAACCAAGGTATAAGTGCACCCGATAAAGGAGGCGAAGCGAGGATCAGCCATTTTGCTTTTTTAAACTATATTTTCTCGCGGCGGACCTTTCGCGCGGATGTGTATGTGTGCGACTCAAACTAAAAAAGAAAGAGCCAGAATTGACTCGTATGCGTAACAACGTGGAAAGCGCGACGGCAAAGCACCTGGATAAGGTTGCAAAAGTCGTGCTACGTTTAATTAAGGAGAAATCCCATAACCCACTAATGGGCGTAACGATGTGGCTGAAAAGGGACGTAGGCACCGCAAAGAATAGGAAGAAGTGCTTTCTCTCCCTGGATTTCGCGCGAATACCAGCAAGCCTTTGCCCTTAATTCCGTAATACAAATATATGCACCTACCGGTGAGAGAGAGAGAGAGAGAGAGAGAGAGAGAGAGAGAGAGGGAGAAAGAGGGAGGAAAGGGATAGGGAAGCCAGCAGAAGGGCAAGGGAAGAGAAAGATAGAGAAAAGGGGTGGGCATAATGCACGCTCGTCTGAGTACAGTCTGTAATTATGAAATAACCCCGGACCCTCTTTACGCTTCTATTATCATAGCTTTTTACGCTAGTACCGAAGAAACCACGGGAAATTTTTCCGCGCCCAGGGCCCGCGCTCGAAAAGTCGTTCTCCATTTTCCTTCCGACTGCTCTCTTCTATCTCGGCTGGCTGCAAAGGAGGGAAAAGAAGAGGGTATATTCGTAGTTGTCAAGCCAACATCATCATTCACGTCTCTAACTAGACGTCATTTTTCGTATGTGACACTCTCTCTTTCTCTCTTGCCAGCTTTGTACCATTCCTTGTAATTTCGTGTTGCAAATATCCGGCGTATGTGTACGTACGTGTGCATAATTAAAGAGTAAGGTATGTTAGTTCTTGTTGTATGTTGGTTCTTGTTTTACAGTGCTTTCGCGTGGCAATAAGTCACGTGCAGAAATTAATTAATCTCCACATTTATTGCTATCATTATTCTCCTGTCGCGCGATCTACAGATGCGCTTAAATAAAGAAAGCTTTAATATTCTTCACATTAATTTAGCGCTTCCACATATGTCACACGAACACGCCTTCTCACACTTACTTCTCCAGATGTTGTTTATATAGAATATCGAGGCGTTATTATTTACACGATAATCACTCGAATCGTTATAAGCATGTATCCCTAATTACGGATATTTGAGCAGACAGGTATAATTTTTCCTCGTGGATTTTGAGATTTCCAGCGGCCCGATTACATAAGCGCATCGTGCCGCTCCAATTCTTGAATTATTTATGCCGACTTTGTTGAGGACCGTTGCGCCGCAGAGACCGAGCATCGTGCATTCACAATAAGACAAGGGCAATGTATTCTCTAACAGCATATATGTATAGAGATGCGCTCAAAAAACAAACAGGATTGAGAATCACGTAAGAACCCTCGATAATCCGGCCAACGATGGCGTAATTATTTCACTGAAAAAGATCAGCACACGCGCTAATGCACATTTATACGATTGTGTTGCTTTCTTTCATTGCCGCGGGCCAGATTATCTCTGCTCTGACATACACATTTCCAAAACGATTTTATCTGATCTTTCGTACGTATCCAGTTTCCGAATATACATACGTACGCGTAACTTTTTAATTGCCAGGCTTATACTCATTCGTATTTGCTGATTTCGTGCTGATTAACCGGCGGCCCGACGTGCAAAGCAGCGCGGCTTGATTTTACGGAGCTTCTTTGCAAAAACGGACTTTTTAGCTTTCCATTACAAGTTCGGAACTCGTGATCCCTTAACGCCCCTTAATTCTTTGATACTCGCGGCGGGAGCGTTGCGCAGGCAAGAATTACTGTCGGTGAGAGACGATACAAACGCCGCCTACGCGCCACGTGGTCTACAATACCTACGCAGCATGTACTCGCGTGGCCGCTTCAGTGTTAGCAGTTACATCTTGTTTCGCTAACACCCTATTCATTACCCTGCTCACTCCATCGACCTCGGCGTACACGAGTCCGGTCTGCATTTCAGTCTGCTCGCATTAAAGCTCTAAATACCGTGCGACGAGAGCAAACGGATCTCCGCCGCATCAGGATACCGCTATCTACTTCCTACCGTCTCTCCGCATGACCCGCAATGTATGTATATATATATGTATGTATATGTCTCTCTCTTTCTCATGCTCTCTCTCTCTCTCTCTCTCTCTCCCTATCACATCTGGCGCGTTCTACACTCTACAAATTTCTCCGCGGGCGTACGTGTCCCTCTCCCTCTCCCGTTACGACGGCCGTGCATTAAAATCCGTAACTACCGCACCGAGTCCCGCAATTCGCGAAGTTTACGCGCCCGCCCGCGATCTGATAGTTCTGCACAGCGCGGCCTCAATTACCCGCGCGTAATTTTCAATCCGTCCATGCTGAAATTTGGCGATGCTCAAACTCACAACAATTGGAATATTCATTTCCAGCGTTTCTCTGCATCTCTCTCTCTTGCTTAATTCTTCCCGATATTTTACGCATGAGACATTGATAGTTATTTTTACGTTCTCCGTAATTAGATTAATCTTTTTTTATTTCTATTTGCGTACGTCTTTTCGTGTCTGATATTTTTTGTAGAAGGTAAGTGTATGTAGCTCTTCTTGACGCGAATGTTGAAGTATGATGTAAGATAAAAATATCAACGCCTACACATGTACCTGGATACTTTTGTTTCTTTTTTTTTAATACGAATAAATACGAATTTGTTAAATACGAATTTGTTTAATAAATAAATATGCTTTCAACATGGGAATAGATGTACATATATTAAATATATACATTTATTCCATGTTGAAAAATTCATATACTGTGTGAGAACAAAAATATTTAAGAAATAAAAAAATATTTATTCTATGAGTACTAATAACACATATCTTTATACCAATATACACATTTTCACACTGAAAAAAGGTTTTCAAATAAGAAAATATATATTTTCTGAAAACCTTATCTTTTCAATTGTTTGTTCCATTTAAATAAAAGAATTTAGATTTAATTAAATATGTTGTTAGTACCCACGAATAAATATTTCTTATTTTTCAGATATTTATCAGTATATTTAAAAAGACCAAAACACACAACATACAGTAAGAATACCCAACACTTGTTCAGGCATTGATATTTTTATCTTAATCTCGAATTCTTTGAAGTAATGATTTGGAAGAAAGGTATAAAAAAGTACAAAATATATTCTTTCTAATGACATTTTCTCATTTTGAAAAAAGAAAAAAAAGTAAAAATGAAAAATCTAGCCGAGCTAAATTGTGCGCAATAACGACGTCAAGCTCTCAATTCGAATAGCTTTGGAGATTTCGTCAGGTTAATATTTATAAAGTTCATCACGCATTAACTTTTACTCGTATTTTTTTGCAAAGTGTCATTAAAAGCTATTATGCGCGTATACTCGAAACGCGAGCGGGTGCTTTAACGTCCGTGCTTTAATTCTCGATTTACCAACGATTTAACGCTGCAACATAAATATGCTTTAAAAAGATTCCATCTGCATTGCCCGTTGGTGATTTTAATCGTTGTGTTTGTCATCTATTTTTCTTTGGTTTATTCGAACCACCGATTGATTGTAACAGGAACACGGTATTGCAACACTATGCTGCGACGATACGCTGCATTTTGTACGCGAAACGCAAAAGACCGCCAGACTGAAGTGGTCGAGTCAATTGATATTTTTACGTTGAGATCACTTTTTGTTTGTTATCGAATTTATTTCAATTACGATGTGCGCGCGCGCGCGCGGTATTAAAATCGAGTCGTCAGCTACGTGTTTCGTTCACGAGATATTCGCGAGCGCAACGACGACGACGTCGTCGTATATATTTACTAAGAGACGCAATATTTTCCTTGGCAATCCGGATTCTCAAAGTATCGAACGATGAGTGCCTCTTGAAATTCATGCAATCGTCGCATATTTGAAGTATTTACCTACCTGTTGCGCTCACTATTAAAGAAAAGTACGTTAAATTCATATTTCTTGTAGCTACTGTGCCGCGTCGCCTTACCCGGATCCGTTTGCCCTCTTGTTTACATTTTACGTCGCTTCGTATCTGTACATAGGTTCCGCAGGTTGAATCCGTCCGCGCAAGACAAATAGCGGGCGCCCGGGCGCGAGATCGCGTAAAGAAATGGCGAGAAAGGCGAAAACGTCGTTTCATTAGCACGGGCAAATAGACGGGCAACAACTGCCGCCATTTGTTTCCGCAATTATCGCCGTATTGTAACGCCGCCACTACCGCTATGCCACGGGGCCGGAGCGCATAGTAAAAGCTTTGGACTAAAGCAAGCTACCGCACCCCGGAGATTCTAATCTCACTTTCGTGCGTCAAGGGGTTGTCGCCTCGCGTTCGTGCGAGACAACGCTGCGCGGAGCGTCGGGGCCCTCGAATGATACCGGATAGGCAGAGGTGAGAAATTCAAAAGGGCGAGATTAGTCGCGTACATGGCTGCCGTTGCCACTTAGAGCTACGTCGTACCATTTGCTTTGCAAATAATCTCGCCGTTCTCCGTCGTTCCCGACCGTTGTTTAGTTGCACACATTCAGCTACCCAGCACACGTTCCATCATAAATATGTATCATCCGGATGTACGTATCTACGTACGTACAGACGCAGCTAAGTGCACACAACGCGCGACTCCGACCCGTGGTACGCCCTTGGCGTAATCGCTCGCTCACGCTTCCACAACGTTTTGCCGAACACACCCCGGGTCGTTACGCCTATTGTCGCACGCGTACACGCACCGCACATATGCGTGCACACACGCATCTCCCGCTAACCGAAGAGACCGAACGTCGAATGGCGGAGCGCGCGCGGCGCGGCGTGGCGCCGCATTAAGGCCGCGTTTGCTCGTGAATGATTTTTAACGCGGCCAATTAGAGAAAGCACGAACGTGATTTTCGTGGAAGATAAATGCATTTAATAAACGGAACGTCCTGCCGACCTCCGGAGGCAACGCGCTAGGGCGGCATATGGAAGTGACGTGTGTCTGAATACCGAGCCGCCGCCGCCGCCCCCGGTTCTCCCGCCCTGCGGACGTGTACGGCTAATTATCGTCGACGAGATGCGCTTTGCCACCGGCGTCGCGATCGCCGATGAAGACCGCCCCATACCCGCCGAGCAAAGGGGTTGATATACAAAGAGAGCGAGTAAAAGTATCGGTCGATGGCAGTGTAATTTATTTAATTAAAGCCAGCCATGCGTCGCCGCCGTTTATCGTTCAGTGGTGTTGGTGGCGATTGAGCACCAAGCACGCCTTCATATATCGCGTAATAACTGACGGATGGCACGGGGTCCAAACGCGCGGACATTCGCGTATTTGCAACAGCGTCGCGCAAATATTAGCCCTTCGTCTGCTTCGTGGGTTATTTTGCGAACAGTTGAAATTTCAATTGTCTGCTACGGATTTTGCTGAAAAAAAAAAATGATAAATGGTGGGGGTCAAACAACGTTCTGACTAGAAAGCAGGGACTTGAAATAACGAGAAAAATTTTTCCCGACTTTTTTTACTCTCGTATAGGGGAAAAAAGTGATATTGCCCGTGGAGCAAATCGCGTTAATGAAAAATAGGGGAGTAGAAGGAGGGTTGGTCGTCGCAATCATCATTCTTGTCCCCGATGATTTTGCGATCTTTATCGTTGGGAGAAGACCGCATTATCGAATTACGCGTTTTGACCCTGTCACGATGGTTGACGTTTCGTCACTGGCGCGTTCTCTCGAAATCCATCGTCGTGCTCTCGAGTCGACCTCTCATTCCGATCATTTTGTGCGCTAATAACATTTCGGTTTTCCGCTTACCGAATGAAGCTCGCCTGGCGGAGCCTATCATATGCGTCGCGGAAGCAACGAAAAAAGGGGAGGAAATGGAAAAAAGAGAAAAAAAAGGAAGAGAAATACGCCCGAAAGCCGTCCCGCGCGGACGTTTTGGACAGGAGTGCTGTCGCACGCGGACCTGCGCGCTGCTTTGTATGAAAAGCAGGAGAGCGATGGGTTTTACATGCAGGAAAACATCCATCCATTCGGTGCGTCCGTGCGCACAGGAGAGAAGTCAGGCGGCGCGGTCGAACTGCCGTCGACGGTCGCCGCTGCGGCCGCCACCGCCACCACCACCGCGGTGCTTTCGAGGTGCATTTGCATATCCACTGGTTTATACTTTTTCGATATCGAGCCGCGGCGGCGCGCCCCAGCGCAGTCACTCGGTCGGTGCGCGAAATTGCGCCACTTCGGGCACTCTCTCCCCTATCGTCGTTACGTCGTTGCTAATTTAAGGGCCTCGGCGATCTAACGGCTCCCCGTGGCTTCGCGTATCCAGCTCTTTCGCTTGGCTGCCGTCGTTACCGGGCCGGATATTGCGATACGATGGCCTCACTGCCAGCGATGCCGCGGCGTTCGGTTAGCCACCGACGCAGCGCTTTTTGCGCGAGAAGGGTTCATCCCCTGCCGTCGAACCGCGCGCGCGCGCGCACGTAATATCTCCCGTCGTATGTAAGGCCATTCGCTCGGAAACTGAAGAAGAACGGCCGCTACCGCATCGTGTCGCGGAAGAGACGATATCGCGCGCTAGAAAACGCATCTAGTTAACCCACCACCCCCCGTCCCGAGGAACGCCTTGATCGTTTCGGGCGTCTTTATTGTTTTTCTCGCGTCAGTGCGATCGACGAGGGCCGATCAGGACATCGTAGAGAGGAGGACGAGAGAACACGAGGAGTGTTCAACAACGGTGTGTTTCTGAGCCGGAGTTTGCGCAAAACCGATAGAGTGACGAACAACCGGCAGAATTTATCCGCGACCATCATCGAATCCCGACTTTGGTCTTCGAGCTCTTGTCGATTTATTTCCTTTTTCTTTTTTTACAATAGAAGAGGAAACAGAATTTGCCCGCGATCGTTGAATCTCGGATTTTCTCGTGAGCGATTTATTTACTTCTCATGAGCGGTTTATTTTCTTTCTCTTTTTACGAGATCGTTTCTCCTAAAATGGCAGGGATAATGTATCGGCGAGGAGGACCTATAATCGCCGAGCATCGTTATTCACAAGAAGTAACGCGCTTAACCGTGAAGGTTCAATTTAATCATGCTCTACGAACGCCTTTATACTAAGCGTGTAGGCTCATTAAGTGCCCATCGCATGTGGCACACGCCAAAGCGGCATCGACTTATCGATTAGTACGTGAGTTTTTAATGACGGCGACACGCAAATTATAATACGGCTAGACCTGTGCGGATCGAGCGAGCGAAAAAGTAATCAAACGGATTGTATTCTAAAGTGGCACTTGGACGGGAAACTTTATGAGGCACGAACTAGCAGGGCGGGCTTAACGGCGGTGACGATAAATTATTGCAACTAATGGCTAGTGAATGCAGAGAACTTGATAATTCCGGGGCCTTTTATACTTTTCTCTCGGCGAACGATTTGTCATAACCCGCGTTACGAGTTGCAGCATTGACGTGTCGTCGTGATTTATTGCCGCGTCGCTCCATTTCGATCGTCGAAACAAAATAAGGGAAATTATTGCCTGTTTACCAAACGCGACGCGCCAAACGAATTTTTGCGTCGCGATATTTTCGAAAGATACGTTTATTGTTTTTTCCTTTCTAGCCGGATTTCGGAATCGAGTCACGTTCGATGCTCGATGAAATTTGCATTTTTACCGAGTTGAGTTCGATGCAAATTTCTGCCAAATTTTTTCCCATCACTTCCCCCTAAAGCGGTCATACTTCGCTAATCCGCGAGTTCACTTCGGGAAATAGTCGCGGAAACATGGACTGGCTTGTGGCGTAGCCGCCGGTGATTTATTTAAAACATCTATGCGGTTTTTGTTAACCATGCATACGGCGTATGAATTTATATCATCAGTCCGGCCGCTTCCGAATGAGCGACTGACGTTTCAATTGGCGCCCGCAGCGATTTCAAGGAATCAGAATATCACGATTTAAAATCATGCGCATTCTGTTTTCAGAGAGCCGGCGTAAATTGCGATTTGCGCTACATAATTAATTGATCTGCTAACTATCGTGCCGTAATTTTATCATGCAACAGCTTTGAATACGCGTAATCAAAGTGCACGGAATTTAGTTACCGTGTTACATTTCTCTCGCGTAGACGTGTACATTTCTATTTCTAGACGCGTCGAATCTCTCGAGTTGAAATTTTGCTTTACCATTTCTGCGAATTCCGTCAAACTTGAAGGATCAATGGAGCACACCTTGAGAGAGATATATAAAACGATACAAAACCATTATCCCACCTCGAGTGCGGCAAATATAAAAAAAATGTGGGCAAAGAAAATATTAAATAATTAGTATGAGGGAACAATGGGATTAATGGCTAAACAAAGAAACACTTTTTCTTTGCTCAATCTTTTTTCTCAGATCTTTTTCTCGGTGTTGGAAATTCCAATGAAATTCTTCAAGCTCTTAAAAGAGCTGATAGGAAGCTGTAAAAGTAAATATGTTATATGTGTCCAATAATACTGTACTGTACTTCAAACTTTATCAATGGCTTTTTTGCCACAACATATGCAAGTCTACGTAAAGTATGACAACCCAAAAAACCTCTAAAAATATTTGTTATATTAAAAAATTATTCATGAAAAAGTTTCATGTATATTCGAGGGATCTTTATAAGAGACTCTCTATAAAAACAAAAATTCGCCCTCGTTCCCCCTTGAAAGAGTTCTCTTATAAAATGTTACATATATTTGGATTCTATGAGAAAAAATACTAAAACATTAAAACTTAATTTTAATGTTTATAACCTTTAATAGAAATATTTTTCAAAGAAATATTCCAGATAAACTTTACTTGTTAGTTTGTTCACTTGATAAAAAGTACATAGTTAGAAAGACCTCTTGAATACATAAAACTTTCTCATAAACAACTTTTTGATACGACAAATATTTTTAAAGTTCTTAGGTTTTCACACTACGTGAGCCATTCTGTATACACTTCACACGCATATATAAAGTCTAAAATATTAATATTATTAAGTAATTCAATAACTATAGTACAGTGTTATATCTCGCGAGATTTTCTCCATCGATCCTTATATTCAACTTACGGAATTAACGCAGAAGCAAAAAATTTCGATTTGGGATGAACGATAAAGATTATGCAAAGTAATTCATTAATTAAGGCTCAACCCACAAGATGAAATCGGATTTCAGGTAGCAGAATGACCAATTTTGCAGCGTGTTAAAGGAGCAGGTATTTTAAAATCACAAAAAGATAACAAATAACCGGCGGTCGCATGATTTGAAATTAAAGTTTTAAACTTATGCATTGCTTCGCGCGTGTGTTTTTTATTGCTGCTCAGACTTCGCCGGCGCGCGATATAATGGCACTTTGGCGTAACTCGAGTGGTAATTTTTACGCAAGAGTGTGGCAACACAGAGTCGTACATCGCGTACTTTCGCTGCAGTAGTATTGTATCTTCGCAAAGGATAGTAAGATACAAGCTCGCACATAGCTTGCATTGTTGTACGTCATCATTAGCAGTACACGGAACTTCGTTTTCCTTGCGCGAATTCGCCCTGGTTAAAGTGATATACGACTTTTTCTTTATGCAGACAGTCGCGGGCAAAGTTGCGATAGTAATTAAGTCTCTTCGTAATACGTTAGATGCATATGCATGCTGCGCAATTCATATCCATAGCGAGGGAAAGAGATAGGGGAGAGAGAGAGATTATCGTTCCCTTAACTTTACGTGTCATAGTCCGCGTATCAGAATATGTCGGGAACATTTCTCGCAATCGCGACGTATCTCGAAATTTGCGCCCATTCTTGTGCGGCCCCGTGAAGTCTTTCGCTCGCGCGATCGTTTATCCTCTCGCGACACTTCCCACTTTTCATATTACCGTTGGTGACGCACGGATAGCGCGTATTACGGAAACATTTTCATTCAATTACCGATTTCTCTCGCGCGGCGTTACAAGTTCAGAGCTCCAGAACGGGGTAGTTTTGTGCCGTCTTGTTATCGCGAACCCGCTGCTGACTAACTGTTTGACGTAAATAACGGAGCGTGCTACCGTGTGTTACGTCAACAACACACGGAGGGCCTAGGACCGACCTGCGTAGCGTATGCCAGGTGTTATGATCCGTCGACGGCTGCGAAAGGACGCGAGGCTTTAAGAGAACGCGCTCAAGGAGGAAAACAGGCGCATATGCATGGCTGGGGCCCTCTCCTCGCGACGTAATCTTTACAACCGCTCATAAACTCCGTTTTTCATATCGTTCACAGGCTCCTTACCCGCGCACCCTTCCTCTTTCTGTTTTTCCGCCGGCACGCGTCTCACGGCGACAAAATAATTTTCCCCCCACGACGGATAAGACTTACCCCGGGTGAATTCTGCATTTTAAAATTACTCACCGACTACTATCTGGTATAGGGTGGATACACGTCGACGTGATTCATTTCTTCGTTAGCGCCGTATTTCACGCGGTGATCGCGGCCCTCTTACGCGCGAGCACCTTCGTAAATCCCTTCGCAGTTTCTCTCAATAAAACTTACGTGCTCTCAGGCTCTTTCCCCTTCGCTTATCGTTAATTTAAGATGAGCTCGATAACCTGGCGCGTTGTCTCCTTCGTGAACATTCATTCGCGTGCATTCATCGAATGTGTATCAGTGGTGCACGCATGAATAAATCGCGAGGAATGCGGGATATTTCCATTTCCCGATATATTCTCAAATAAGTCGTTACCTTTTTCCTTTTAAATATATTTACAATATCATACGATTAGCGCAATGTAATACATTTTAGATCGCGTAATAAATAATTACGGACTTTCCAAATGTAACGTGGAACAATTATATCTTTACATTGTCATAATTTTATCAACTCATAAAACGAATTATTAATAATTAAACAATATACGATGTACGAAATAATAATTAATTTTTATTCATAAAATTAATAATTATTAATAATGAAGCAATATGCATGAAAGATCGTAAAAGATCATAGGTTAAAACGGCGCACAATTGTCTCATAAAATTATAACAACATAAATATAATAATTTCATTTTACCAGAATAATCAGAAACTACTTATTACGCGACCCAATGGAATTAATTATCTGAGATATCTACTTCGTTGTTGATTAATGATGAAACGTGGAAGTGAGCTATTAAAACAATATCTTGGCGATATTGAACTTTGAAATTTCAAACGAGAAACAGAGTGAGAGAAAGAGAAAGAGAGAACGAAAGACACGGAGAGAGGATGTATTTCTTCCCATATATTAAATTCTTTGCAATTTTACTCTGTTTCCACTAATGTAAAAATAGATTGCCGGCAAAGTCATCTTGCTAAGGAACATGACAAATTTCGCTAACAGCAAATTTTTTAATAACACTTCAATCTCTAGAATACAAACAGCACATATGAAACGATAATAAATTATTGCAGAATGTCAACTTATTTCTCGTTTACGACATTCCGTATGACACAATTTTTACTATAAAAATTCTCTCTAACATATGAATATCATTATACGCGCGAGAAAAAATGTAACGCGCTCAAGTACAAGTTTCGCAGATCGACCTCTTTGCCCTAGACTCCAATTTGCCGTACATCTAACAAGTACTGTGAAACGACGGAGCGTTAAATCGCGGATACATCGTGTCGGACATATCTACCTGTACGGGGGTAGCGAGGTGAAAACGTCGACGGCGCGTTGTCGCATAAATGGTGGTACATTCGAGCGAAGAGGGCCACCTTATTCACGGTACTTGAGTTATCGCACACGGGGGATTGCAGTGATTCTCACTATCGAATATTGCAGCGTTGTCCGGCGATCGTGCGCTGGCCGCGAAACAATGGCGAACGACTACCCTTATTGCTCTCCTAAGGGAACTCTTAGCATAGTAATGCTCGGTCACTAGACGCGTCCGGCCCGCGTCCATTTTCACGCGCGTTCGAACCTTTCCGTGTTTCTCGCCGGAAAATAACGCCCGGCTCCGGCAGAAAGGACGATATCCGCACTCGCTCGCTCGCTCGCTGTGCGCGAAATGCACGGCAGCGGCCACGGAACGCGCAGTGCGCGCTCTCTTTTTTCATAGTATCCGCTGACGTTTTGAAATCTACGCGAAATCCAAACGAATCGGCCGTGCCGAATGCGACGCGGCCCTTTTAACGACGGCGAGTTATTGACACTTCACGTTGCTCGGCTATGTGGCCATTGTTTCACCGCGCGTTTGCGTATAATACTCTTTTATAAGCCGCGCGCAGAAATTTCGTCGGTCTTGAAAAATGCGCCGCTGATTTTCACTCGCGAGCATTCGCTCATGAAACGCGACCAGATCGGATAACGTCGTAACGCACGTGCAGCGATGCAGAATCGCGATTACATCGCACGACGTGAAAATCATCGGCAGCGACTCGTTCGTTCAACAGCGTCGCGATCTCTCTCCTGAACATTACATTAGATGAAACAGGTATTTCACGGAGCGCCGCACAGCGGGAGATTTTTAGGCATTCTTGATCAATATTCTAAATCATGTTTTAAATTAGAATTTATATTTTATTTAGAATAAACTAGTTTATCTATATATATAAAGTAGAATGCCTGTTTCCTATAAACCTCCTAAACTTGTAGACCGATCTAAACCAAATTTTGCATAGTTACTCTCTAGGATCCTGCGAAAAATATAGGCTACATGAAACTTGGATCAACTCCACCTGCTTTCATGATTTCATCACCCTGACACTTATGTGATAATGCCAGGACAACGCCAGGTAGTTTCAACCAATTAAAATAAACTAGTTTATTAGTTGTATATTAAGCTCTGATAAAAATTCTATGACATCATTAGGTGGATTTGTAATATTTTTTTTACTCAGAATTTGAAGGAAACTTGATGTATCACAAGAAACCAAAAGCTTTTTCATAATCTCTTCCATATTTTTGCTGTGTGAACGTTTCGTTATATTTTAAAAAAGGTTGATCAAGCTACACATTGTCAGCTAGTCGCCGTTAATGTCGGTCACTTAACACAAACATCATGTTAGCTAAAATAATATATTGCGTAAAAATCATCCAGTATTTAGAAAATTGTTAAAAATTTTTATTTTTGGCTAGATTTTACTTAAATTCTTTCACTAAGCGTCAGTTTGATTCCGTCGAAATCAAGAAAGATGGTGCCCTACAGATCACCACATCTTTAGTGTGGGGGACATGCGTCACGCGCGAAGATTTATCGCGCGGCTGTCATCGCGTACGAGCGGACGATTTGGCCGAAATTCGGATTACAAACGTCGTGACAAACGTTCGGGTCGCGCTACGCGCGTCAACCGTTACGTCTGATAATATTTGTTGAAATACGCACTCTCTCCCACACGCGAGTGTGCGTGTGTGTCTCCTCGAGCATGAAAAGCGCGACAGGACGGTGCCCCGTCTCTCGTCCGGCAGCGCTGAAAAAGTGACTTCAAAATTGGCCCGACATTTTTCTTCGAACCAATCTGCGAGAAACGTGCTCGTAGAAAGCGGGCGGTAGTTCGTACTTCCGGTTGGCACGCGGTGGCACCGTTCCCGAAGTGTGTACCGCACATAAAAGTCATCCCACGTGTGCACGTTCATACGTGTCGGCCGCGTACACGTGGAAGTTGATACGTATAGGCGGCAATACGAGGAACGAGGTTGGGGTAGGGCGCGTGGTTGCATTAACTTGATTAAAGCGCGTATCCTTCCATCAGCGAAACGCCGATGGGCGCACGTGAAAATAATCCTTAAAGCTTCGACCTCGAGAGAGAGAGATAGAGACAGGTAGAACGGGAAAAAGGGAGAGAGAGGGAGAGGAAGAGAAAGAGAGAGAAAAAGTCCGCAGAAATAACGAATTTTCCTCGCTCGAACTTCCTTTGTAACTGGTCGCGGACTAGAAATGGCGCGCGGATTTGATTGTTTTCAGGACACGGTCGCTCGGAAGCGGAATATAATAATTTCTCGCGTACGTTTTTGCACTCGGGTAATTACATCCGAACGTGCGGAACGAAGCTGGCTAAGCTTCCGCCTGCGTCTATGATTATACGCTGTTCTGAGCGACGGACGCGTGCATATCAGATGTGCGCGCTTTTGCGACAAAGGCGGATGCTCGGTTCCTCCGCGTGGTAAACATCGGCTGGCAAATCCGCACGGCATTACCGTCACGATACGTGTATACACGTTTCTTCATCCCGATAAGAGTCTTATATTTTTTTTCACTTTATTAATGCTCACCCCGGGCGGTAACTTAATACACGACGGTATACCATAGTCCAAGTTTGATCTGTACAATTTCATTTATCTATTTTGATATTTTGTATAATACAACATATTTTAACACTAAAGAAAGTGAAAAAGAAAATTTTGAACATTATCAGAGTCAAAGTAGGAGTAAATTGTATCACTGGAATTAAACTTGCTTTGTTACTTGGCTCCTACTACGTTGTAGAATTCAAGGATTAATAGATCCAAAATTTCGACTCGGATTATTATCTGGCGCTTTACGGTGTAGAATTATAACATAGTCCCACCACAGCGAACACAAGGCGAACGGCTCAATGAAATGAGTTTCTTTTCGCGCGTGTCCCTCAATGTTTCTCTTATCCGCGTGCGGGAATGCGTACGCGGCTTGCACGCGCAAACCATCGGCCTTGATTATCCGGTATACTTGCGCAAGTAGCCGAAGCCCTAATCCACGTAGGTACTAGCTCATGTATGAAGCCGGCCCAAGATTCGATCTCGATATGATACCGCATCGTGGTTTACCGATTCTCTCTCATCGGTCGTGAGCTGGCCACAAATGCCAACGACAGAGCCTTCGCCGCACGACGCACCGCGAAGCGTCGTTGCACCACAAGGTTGGAATGGAGCGGGCGGCGGAGGTGGCGTGGTGCGTGTATACTCGTGTGCATGTTACACGCACGTGCGCGTGGTTGTGTTTGAACGTGGGCTTTGACGCAACAGCGTAAACAAAGAGAATGCGCGATGCACTTGTCTCCCGCGGCTCATCCTATTCTCTCGGTCCGTTGATCTGCATCGTGTCGCCAGTTAAACGCGGATTCCTCGCAAATGTACGTACATTAGAACACTGGTGTTGCCGGAGCGCGCGCGCATGTAAATGAGCAATCTCGGCCGCGCGTCATAATTGATACCGATCGAACCGCGCGCTCTCCACACGATATGCACGTGACTGCGGTGTTGTTTCTCTTCCTTTCGCCTCTTGTTCCGCGCGGGACTTCCCATTCGAACATATCAAACGGCATTCCTCCGTAATTTATTGGCGGCGCAGCGACGAGTTTTACCGACTAAACCGGATTTACAGTCAGCTCGGAAGATCGATCGTGCCTTCATGGCCGGTGAAATACAAACGGCCAACGCGGTTTTCGACGCGGAACACCTGAGAGCAGCAGAGAACTCGGCTATCTCGCGAAAACGCGAATGTGAGAAATGGAGCTTGAACCCTGTTAATAACGATAACAGCGGCACTAATGTGCGTAAACGGCAAAGACGCGCGGCTTATGGTGGTCTAACGGTGCGCGCCTCTCTCGCCGGGGGTGAAACGGAATACGGGAGTGAAGCTCGAGTTGTAACCCCTTTGTGTCGAAAAGCCTCGTAAATACTGGCACGATTATCCCCCGGCGCGATTCATAATGCAGGAAAAACGATGCGCGATTACGCAGTCAACCAGCCAAACCCAATCCCGCGCTTTTCGCCACGGCGGCCCTACAATCCTCTTTCTCTGTTTATCCTCCTTCCTCCCCCCCCGTCGCGCTCTCTCACCCTCGTTTCTTTTCGCACCCCTTTCTCGCCGCCGTCACCCCTTCGTCGAGCACCTTTCCTGTCAACGATCAAAGGTAGAAAGTGGAGCAGGGAGAATTTCCCTCGTTCCCGAACTTCCTCCTTTTATATCCGCCGATGGGTCGGTGTATCTATTTGCGGCCGCGGCAAGGTGGGCGCGGAGATTGCATGTCGCTATTAAAGGCGGTTCGGTGTGCAATTGATCTATAATATCGGGGTCACTATCACTATAAGGGATTATGGGCAGATCTGCATAGCGATTGAGATAATTGAAATCGCAATTACACGAATCGCAATTATGCAAATTGCGCCGCATATTGTGCGCCGCTTTAAGTTTCGCGCGTCGATAATTTTAGCGAATTTCGGAACATGCGTCCGCACACATGCACGGAATGCAATCGCGCATGTAGAGTTCATCATTTTTCTTTAAAAGCGCGAAAAGATGTTCCGCTTCTTGGCGTCACAATAGCGAGTGACCGCGCTATTCGCACTGAGTGAAAATTATGAAACTCAGCTTACTTACGGGCGCGTCCTACGATAGATATATCGCGAGGCATGAAAGTCCAAAATATTTTATCGCGATTCGCCGCTCGTACTATCGCCGTTTGTTATGCTTCCGCGCGCCGGCCATCTCCGGCCGCTATATTTTCATCTTTGCGGAATATACCCGGCGTTAGACCCCACGACTGCGTATTACGACTTCTCGCATAAACGACCGCTCTTAAAGTCGCTGTCCACCAGCTGCTGCTGACCTGAAACTAATACAACCTGCCAGCCGTATCGCGGAGACATTCCGCAAACGCTATATCCGCGCATCGTTTCGATCCCCCGCGAATGTCCCCGACTCTTGGCCGCGAAATGTTATTTGTAGTTTCGCGACGCAGGAATTACAGGCGTGCCCGATGTAGCGAACGATTGTCGGGATTTTAGTTTCACGTGATTTACGCTTTGCCGGAATCGCGTGAATCTCGTTTCATGGTACAAGTAGCTGAGAATTTCCGATTACAAAAAGAACTATTTCTTCTTTATTTTCGGAGACATCCTTAGGAATTTCTAGACAAACAACGCTAGGTGAAACGTTAGTCGCGCGTGTCGTATCGCGCGCGACTAGTAAACTTTTAAGAGTCAGTGCTCTTGGCTCTCGGCGAAAAACGGGCTAAACGAGCAACAACGATTCGCTGACAAGGCGCGAAATGAGCCGGCGCTTAACGAAATGTTAGACTCCTCCCTCTGCCTTATCGCAGTTCACCGTACAAACATATTTTCGCGTACGAGCGCGCGTCGTAAGAGTCGCAGTCGCGAGATGCGCGCAGGTGCATCGGCGCTGGAGTTTACTAGCAGTCTCTCTCGTGGAAAAGTAAAACAACCGGTGGCCGTCGTCCCAGTTGCGACATCCCTGCTATCCATTCGCCGAACGCCGTATACGTATGATCGTGAGGAGGATGGCGAAGATGGTTGGGTAGACGACGGCGACGCGGGGACAAGAGAAGGGCCGGGACCGGGGACGGGGAAACGGAAGCGGAGGAAAAACTCCGGGCCAGCCTGGTAGCTGCACCGGCATATTTACAGAGAGAATAGGGGAGATACGTTTTAGTTTTACATTTGTCGCCGAGGAGAAATAGTGCTTCGAGAGAGGGAGAGGAGAGAGAGAGAGAGAGAGAGAGTGTGTGTGTATGTGTGTATGTGTATGTGTACGGAGAGTGCTCCGGTACAGGTAGAGAAGTACGCGTGGGTGGATAGCGATGCCGAAGGAAAAAGGGAAGTGGAGAAGGTGGTGGTCGTAGATATGGTACCACCCGGCAGCGGACCGACGACCGACGCGGCGATGGGAAAGAGGACGACAAGAGAGATACGAGACTGCCATCTAACCGCGTCAGCGGGTGTGAGTCGAGCACGAGAGAGCGGTGAGAGTGAGTGAGAGAGAGAGAGAGAAAAAAAGAGAGAAAAAGAGAGAGAGGGGGAGATAGGGATGCAGGTAGCAACAAGGGGTGGCGGGCAAAACGGCAGGGGCGAAGAACGGGAGGGTGGTGCGGCGGCATAGGATCGGGTCCCATGTGCCTGTCACGGTTTTACAAGTCCATAAAAAGAGGAATTTCAGACTGAGTTAAATATTGCTGCCGCCCTCACTGAATTTCAAGCACGCATACGCGTACAGACTAGCTCGCCGGTACATATATAATAGGGAACGCATACAGACGCACGGCACCTTTTCACACGTGTAACGAGTACGGAGGGGTAGGGGGGGATCTTCGTGTGATATTTATTTGGCCCGTCATGCGTGCCTGTTAAATTATTTCAGGTCGCCCGGTCCGCGTGACGTCGATGCCGAGGGATTTGGAAATGTAACGGGTGGACTTTATTATCCGAGCGTCATTCGCGCGCTCTTATAATTGATGTTAAATCGCGCGTGCGGAGCACGTGGATACGTTTTTTCTTTTCTTTTTCACGTCGCGTCTTTTTCTCTGTTACACCGCAATCGCGCAGGGGACAGGGAGAAAGAGCGAGAGAAAGGGACGGACGATTTTTGGTTCGCTTTCTTTTTTTCGCCAAGGGAAACTCGGAAGCCACCTAATTCGTCCGGCTCTCGCGTTGCAATTCGTATTCGTATCAACCCTCTTGTGCGCACAAACGCAGAGAGATCGTGGGAAGAAAGTAGTTATGACAGGTTTCGTGGTTTATGGCTGATTCTCTAGAGATCCCAGGCACAGGAAGCAAAAGAGATTATCACAAGGGATGTACGCTTAATCCCGAACTATCGCTGCACCGGACAGCCTTACGTGTGGAAGATATTCTGGAAATACATGAAACTGTTACACCAAGTCCCATTTCACTGTGAATATCCTAAGCTTTACCTATATGTATACACAATCGCTGAAATAAGAAATTAAACGTAATTACGACCAAATTGTACCTGCGCGTCGCACGGAAATCCACGTTAATCCGTAAAAAAGAGGTCTTTCGCGACTGCACTTGTAACTATTTTATGTAATGCGGTACTACATCTTCACACTCGATTATATCAACTGTTGCTACGTTACGCGCTATATCTGCGTTGCCAGATCCGAAAATTAAAACTACAGATATCCGTTATCACGATCGATTCCGGGCATCGTTCTGAGCCGATTGATTCGTTGTACACTTCGAGGCGGGTAATGTTCTAACGATTTTTCTTTTCAGCGATAAGGAAACTGGAACATATTTTATTGACGCTGAAAACTGTACAGTGCCGCGAGATGCTGGGAAATCTATTTCTAACACGTTGCATCGAATACAGAAACTGTAATGGCTTGTCGAATCGTGACGATCGGCGAGACTGGCGCTTTCGATATATAGGCATCGATACGTGTGCGCTCACTAAGCACACTTCTCGAAAAATATTTTTGCTTAAGTTACTTAAGGTGATACTGAAGTCGATGACGAAAACATCGATAACGCAAAGATGATTATTAATACAATCACGCTTCTTTTTCATACTTCTTGAACCTACAAAATTTACGTAAATGTATGTTGCTTTCTTTTGCTATATTCAACAGAAAACCTAACCGTGTAGAAATCTTTCTGCAATCTTTTCCGATATTCTTAAGTTTTTGAATTCAGATGCGAAGATACAGCAATGTTCTTGAAAATTTATTTGTTTGGAGCATCTACAATTTCGGTATATATAAGCTGCGGAACTTTTGGATTAGACAAATATTACTGACAGCTGATTAACAGCTTGTGATTTTATTTAGCTTTTAGATTTTTTCATTGTGTAAAAATATTTATAATTCTGCACCAATACGACGTAAATTTTACAGGAAAATGTCAGTATTCTGTCGGTAAAATTTTCAGCTTCAGCATCTCCTTTTAAAGTACTCTACGAAATATAATGCTTTATCGATGTGTCATAAAAAATAAATTGAAAAGCCCTAGTTAACGGGATACTTTATAATATAAGGTACTTTATAACACAGTATCATATGGGTAATATAAAATAAAAATCTTGTATTACTGATTCGAGAATTTTCTTTTTTCCCCCTATAAAACTGTATTATTTCGCGTGAAAATGTTCACATAGGGATTCCCGTTACCAACGTTGCTGATTAATAAATATCTAAAACATCGTGGTCGATATTAAATATTCGATTAAGCGTGCGAGTAATTGTACTCGCGTGAAATCAAGGTAAAACGATGTTATTAACAATGTATTTAATAAATGCTTTTTTAGTAAAATATTAATGTAATGTGTGCTTTTGTGCCACTGTATGCATGTGTGGTTATTGAATTATTTTATTTTAACCATTGAATTAATTTAATTTTTATTCCATGATAACGGGCTTTATGTGTGAAATAAATAAGAGAGAAATTATATGATAAAGGTTTTATAAAGGTACGCATGAAAGAGAGACATTCCGTGCGCGAAATATCGCGTGTGGATAGTATCTTTTCGGCGGAGTCGATACACACGAGCCGACATTTGAATAACAAATGAAAAGTAAAGTAATAAAAGATCGAAGAGAATCGGCATTCTCTCTCGTAATATCTTCAAGATAAGAAGGCACTGTCAATATTGCCAGTTCTGTGCCGCAAACTTTCAAAATTTTCACGATCTCACGACTTTTTACGACGTAATCATCCCGATAAGTCGCACACTCGCGGTAGTGCGCGTCATCGAATAATTTATTTCCACAATCATGTATGAATTAGAAACGCTGACAGAAATAATAAATGAATCGTCAAAGTTTAATTGGTTACACGCATCTCATATGCGTATGTGCCGACCGTATATTTTAATAAATGACGTATATCGAAAAAGCGAAGTGCATTGTGTTCGCACGATGCAGTAACGATGAATAAGCCATAATAATATGTTTAATCGCGTATATACGCACACGCATACACACACACACACAC